>NW_019102834.1:0-329107 GCF_001856785.1 Myzus persicae | reverse complement strand
ATATTATGAAAAGCAAGACATCATTGTTAACTTTAAAGAAGATCCATTTGCAGTAGTTATTATAACTCCCATGATGAAAAGAGCCCATATGCTTAGGACTTCTAGTGACATAATTTTTGTAGATACAACTTCTGCATGTGATCCTCAAAACCATGCGATTACATTTATGCTTGCTCCTTGTGCTGCGGGAGCTGTTCCGTTAGCTATAATCATTACTAAAGGTATGAATATGATAAATTAATATACTCTGTAGTCTTAGTAAATATGTTAGTATAATGTCAAATTGTATTACCTTAGGGCAAACATATGATGCTTACAAAGTTGGATTTAGTTTAGCAAAAGAAGCATTGCCTAGTAATCATAGTTTTGGATGTATTGGATATCCAAAGATTTTTATGACCGACAATTCTTTAGCAGAAATAAATGCACTAAATCATAACTGGCCAAGTAGTAAACATTTACTTTGTGTATTTCATGTACTACAAGCAGTCTGGCGTTGGTTATGGGAAACCAAAAACAAAATACCAAAAGAAAAAAGAAAATATATTATGAAAAGTTTTCAAAAAGTCTTGTATGCTGATACAATCAATAAGGCAGAGGAAGCATATACAGCAGCCAAACATTCAGAATTTGAAAACTGGAATAAATATTTGGACTCATATTGGGATTTTAGATTTAAATGGTGCCTTGCATGGAGAAATGAAGTAGTTCGAGGTCATCAAACAAATAATTATTCAGAAATAACTGTCAGGATTTTTAAAGATGTTGTATTTTCGAGAGTCAAAGCTTACAATGTAATAGCACTAATAGATTTTGTTTGTACAGTATTAAATGATTACTACTGCCGAAGATTTAGGGAGTTTGCAAATTCCAGATCATCTAAAGCCAGATTATTTCTTCAAGCACAGTCAAAAAAGGCAAATGATATAAAACCAGAAAATATTAGTCAACTCTCTGAAACTGAATATATGATCATAATGTCTAGTGATGAAACATATGAAGTAAACACAAAAATTGGTGTATGTTCATGTGACAAGGGTAAATATGGTTCATTTTGCATTCATCAATGTGCAGTTTATATGCATTTTGATGCGGTTTCAGTAAATTTTCCTCCTGTGTCACCTACAGATAAGCATACAATTTCTATTTTAGCTGATGGTGATGATTCACTTCCATTAACATTTTTTGAACCTCTTATTCCCAATATAGCACAAAACAAACTTAGTTCCAATAATGATTTTGACAACTTACATGATACTAAAAATGATAACACATCCAAAGAAGATCAATTAACTTTGACTGAAGTTAGTGAGGTTATCACACAAGAACCTATAAGTGTGTCAATGGAGTGTATAGTAACTTTAATGAATAATTTAAACAATAAATATGGCTCATCTGTATCAGGATTACAACAATTAGAAACTCGATTGAAAAAAATTAATAGTGAGGGGACATGGGAGACTTTCTTACACACTGCTGGATCATCATCTGTACCATTGCGTAAACGGTCGGGATGTGCAATTAAAGTACAGCCTACTTCTATAGCTAGACGATCTATAACTCTAACTAGAGGTAGCAAACGGTTTCCTGTAGGACGTCCAGCTCATGGAGAAAATAAAACACAAAAAAGAAAAAGAAATCTAGGGAATAACATAAATAAAAATCTTCCAAATGCTAAACCACATGGACGTGGCCATTAAGTTAAAATATATACTATTAGTTATTCTATATTCAGGCACATAACTTTTAAAATATAATACATTCATCTTAGTATTTTTTTTTCATTTACCTATTATCTAAATGTTTATGAGAAGTATACAGTCTTATTATCTTAAGTATAGAAATAAGTATTTTAAAAATAAGCTAAACTATTACCTATAATGAACTTAGGCGGAAGCATTTGACAATTGATTATTTGTACAGATTTTTGTTATAATTTTAAATTTATATATTAATTGCTTTAATTATTTCTTAAATTGAATCAAATATAGCAGACCTACATTGTAAAATTTCAGATTTTAACATATATTTTCACAATGAAACAAAATACCTAACTTTTTATTTTATAATTATAGTTATTGATATATTTTAGTACCTAATTGATTGTTAAAATTTGAGTTTAAGAAACAATAGTTTCAATGCCTATTGTTTATTAGATATTATTATTATTTTAAAAATACCAAAATATATGTTGCATAATAATTTATAATTTAAGTTGCTACTTATAATACAATATAATATATAATAAATATGTAATATAATATATGGATAGGTACAGTTAAGTTATAATTTTATTTTATTGATTTTAGGTGTAGATATTTTTGCTTTATGTTTACATGATTTATTCGTTTAATATTTATTATTTAATAAATAAATAAATAGTAAATAGAAATATTTCATTGATAATAATTCGTATAACTGTATAAGACAAGTGATTATGATAAGTGATTGAGCGCGCAAATTCAAATTAGACCAATCAGGAAAGTCCGGTTGTGAAACAATGTAGGGTATGTTAAAATGCCCCCCGGGCCACAAAACGTCTCAGAACGAGCCTGACGAAAGCTGTAACTATTTCGACCTATAGATTAAACAAAACAAAATACATCGAAAACCTCACGAGATCAAGCGGTTTCGAGTACCTACTCTCGAGTGTCGATATGATAATATTATACTGTTATGTAATCTATAAAACGAGTTATTAAATAATGTAATTTACAGTTTAGACTTGAAACATAATAATATTATTACCTACGTGTTGATGTGTGTGTGTGTGTGTGTGTGTGTGTGTGTGTGTGTGTAGTTGAAGGTATACACGAGTCTTATATAGTTATTTTAGATCGAGATTAATGGTGGATAGGCAGGTACTATATACTATTATAATATTGTAGTAAAATGTCTTAAAACCGTTATTATGAATACATTATGGCCTATAGGAACATTATAATCAGCCGCTATGTGAGGTTACCGCAGTCGTGGTCTCTGCAGGTGTAAGCGGGTGTTATAACATGCGCATATAATAATAGGACCAGGCGAGGAGCTCTTAAAAATATAAAATGTTTATTGTACTCGTTTGAAATGTCATATTACATGCATTACTATTACTTACCGTGTCGTTGCACTTAGCGTTTTGACATTTTGTGTCGTGCACGTCACACGCGTTTCCTTTGCGCCGGAGACCGATTCGATTTGAGCTACACTCGAGTTTCTTTTCCTGATACCGTGACAGCTAAAAATCGATAACAGGACGCATGGGTACACTTAATTGTTGTGTCGGGATCGGTGTAGCGATAGCGTCTGGCAAAAATCCAAGATTCGAATTGATATTTTTGCCAAAATCGCAGTAAGGTCTGGTTCACCAGACCGCCAGGGTGCTACTTATCAATGCAAATGCCGTCGTTTATGTTCGAAGATATTATATTATGAATATTTGCATAAAGATTCGACGCAGAGCCGCGTGATATAGGTTGGCTGCAGGTACATAGGTACAAAAAGACGCATCGGGTCATGCGTATAAATTTCAGACGGAATAAAGTGTAGGAAAATAATGCGATTACATTACGATCGAACTCGAGTTCTAGTCGGGCGTATTAATAATATAAAAATATAAACGTGCATATTATTATTGTCAACGTCATTATAGCATAACGGCATGATGAGTTGATAAAGAGAGATGTACAGAAACTCTTACCAATCAATTGAGGATTTTTGAAAAATTGGCAATAAATCTGACAAATGTTCTCGTTCGGTTGAATTACTGTACAGCGGCATGTCTCCCAAACTGAACCTAGTCGGTACCATCTACATATTATAACATTATCAGCCAAGGAGAAGAAAATAATATCATTCAAATAATAATATTTCATCCATAATAATATCCATCGACATCTCTTACATCTGAGTTTTGGGATGGAATCTGGCAACAGACGGAAAGTTTATTATTACGTATGGCTTATCTTTTTTGGGCGCGTAAACAATGTTGACATCCGATTTTAACAGTTTTAACTTTTAAGTGCATAGCTGTCATGTTTAAATCATTTGTGCGACCGGCTAACCAGAATTGTTTGTATCTAACCATAGTCACTGTTATAGTTGTTGTTGGCCAGCGCAACTATGATGTAATAATATACCTTCGTAGGTGGTCGTAATACATAAAAACCCATTTGTTGATATAGGAGCCTCGAAACAAAGGATTTTAATATCTGTGGATACTATGATAGGTGCGGAAGAAGAGACAATTTCACTTTTTAGTAAAATATTGAGTTGAAATATAATTTTTTTTTAGTTAAATTTATAGAAGAGTGCAAAGATATCTGAACTATATAAATATATAATGCAACCAACTTTAAGTTGAAGATTGTCAGTTTTGATTTGAATAAATGGTAATAAAATAATTGTTATTAAAAAAAATTTTTTTTGAACTTTTACATTGAGACCCTCATACCACCAAACCAGGTAGGTATACAATATGTTTAAAAAACGGACATTAGGTCTACATTCTACAATAATAATAGTATGTTCTTACCTGTATCAGGAATCAGGGCAGTTGGTCAAAAGTTAATCTCTAAAAATGTATATTGATAAAATTCATAATAATTAATAATTCATCAAAAACTCATGTGGGTCATATAATACTTGTTTTCGATTTTGGTTTGTTTTGAAATTCAACATTTAGTGTTAACATTTCATGGGTAATATAAAACTGTCTCCTTATCAACTAATTAGTAATTGGTATACAAGTCTAGTGGCACGTCACGCATCGTGGATAGTGGCTGTGTAATATTATAATATATTTTGACTTAACTGATGTTTTGCAGAGTATTGTAATAATAGGTATAAATTAAAAACCATCAGTTTTAAGTGGTTCGAAATACAATTATATGATTACAGAAAACATTAAATTATGGGTGATTACAATTGTAAAAAAAAAAAAAAACAGTTTGGCAAATACTCTGCGCCGCCGGTTCGAGGCGATGCTTGATAAATTTATGGTTATTATATTGTTAGACCGAGAATTATAATATTATGCATTTGCATATTTGCTGGCTTGCTGCATATAATCGTTTTTTCTACAAGAAATGCATAGGCCTCTATGAATTGTTTATCGGGTTAGGTTAACATAGGTATGTATATTTTCCTATTTCTATACGAATTTAATTCGACGGTTCAAAACTGACTGGACGACATTCTATAGTCGCGTAGTTATAAAGGTATGTGATTTCAGTTTTTGATAAGATAGCCTTCAATCGTATGCACTTGCACAATAATTTGAAGTCATAAACTCGTATTATAATATTGTGTTCTAAGTTTAAACGGCGCCCAACAAAGTTAATTATGAAGTTTGTTATTTCTTTCTAGCGCAAGATGTGTGGTTCATGGAATCTGCAGATTCTATTTTTCCGGATGCTTTACTAACTTTGTTAGATAGTAAAATATCCTCATAAATTTGATAATTTAAGTTTCATGTTATATTCACCTTAAGAAAAATTATTGTTGTATAAAATATTAAAATATTTTATCATGTAATATATCATCTATTACCTTTCAAATATTCCAAATCTATGTTTCATTATTTATACTTTATGAAATCAACCTAATTATTGTTAAGTCATACTTGTTCATTCTTTGTAATTTTTGACAATTGTATTTTACAATATAATATATTTAAAAGACTGGTAAAATGTATTAACAAATATATAAATCACGTCCTGCAGACTGTAGAGACGTTAAGTTTTCGTTTTCTACATTCAAGCTTATATTGTGGACAACAAATCGATCTCAGCTACAAATCCTAGTAATATTTTGCAATAAGCACTCTAATACTATAGTCATTTTTAAGAAATTTTACTTCTTTTATGGGTATATCAATATTTATTATTTACTAAAAACTTATTTTTTATTTGATTTTTAATAATTTCTGGCAAGTACAAGTGTACATCTTTTATTTACATTTTTTTTTTAATGAGCATATAGGCACACACATATATAATATTATATATATATACATAAATCATGATCAAATTATCAAGAATGCCTAAAGTTTTACAAATCGAGAAATAAACTCCACATACTTAATCTAGCACAAGATACCTCTAATCAAACAATCAACACCATCAACTTCCTTAAGGAAATAGATTTATGCAACAACTCTATATAAGAACGAACTATAATGTAAAATATGTATGTAATTACAATACGAATTAGGACTGATGGCCTAGTAGTCGATGTAACTAAGATCAATAAAAAAAAACTACTTATCAAGAGTGTTTTTTTAAAAATATTATTATTGGTGCATATTTTAATATTTTCGCCATGCATATTTCAGGCCTTTATGCACTGCGCATTTGCAGACACATAATAATATGTAGTCAATTACTACGTATAATAGTCCGTGGTTGGTCATAAGTTATACCTTATATAGTTTATCATTTTACATAGGTACTACGGTATGTGTTCAGGTGTATTTAAGCAAAGGATCATTATGGAGATCGACCATGCAGTGATTGAGCTTACAGACCATAATTAACTAAGCATCTAAAAATCTAGAATTGGAAAATTATATCTCAGATAGAAACGGAAAAACAAATAAGTGCGTAGTTGAATTGTTGATTTCCAAATGGGTCCCGGACAGCCCTGGACAGATCGAAAAATCGTCATGACGTGATGTGACGACCGCGACGACAAAAAATCCGAAACCCAACTATGTGGCCATGTCATATTATAATTATCGGAAGATCGAGTGACCAAGATTTTCCACTGGGCAGGGCACAATCATCTGGATTGGACAAACGAAAAATAGATATTATTAGGACGTTGTGGAGGTAATGGCGAAAATGTAGTGGAATCCGGTCTTGGTAATTTTTTTTCTTTCTTCGATATTATAATGTATTTAAGTAGTATAAAAACTGGTTTATCAAAAAAACCAAGTGTTTACACCCATCGCGTGAACTGGGAATCGCGATTACCAATTCCATAATAACAATATTATACGTACTACAAAAGATTGACAGTGGCCCGTGCGAAAATGTTTTTTTGAAAATTAAAAAAAAAACGTAATTACCGTCGCAATTCGTACCGGTTTTTGTAGTGGGAATCAAAACGTGCGGCGTAACAAGTAATGGAAATAATGCGTTTTTTGCGAGTAGCTTATAAAGTTATATTTGATTGGTAATGTAACAATAATATACTATGTTGTTATAAACTTAAAATTATAATTAGTTTATGCCACTGCAGTGATAGTAGAAACTCACCAGGTTTAAAGGCGTGTTTACTACTTATTAGTCACTTTATTATACATTTATATAATAATACATACAAAAAAAAACTGCACACTTTTAGTAGGTTAAGACCACACACTTTTTAAGGTTGTTGTACTCAACCACCAACATTTTATAATCAGTTAAATAAATGTAGATATAACACATATTTTTTTAAATGTAAATTTATTTTTATATAATTATTTAAATAAATATGCATACAAAAGAAATGTTCGTCAGCACGTAAGTACCTACCGATGAGTTTTCATCACAATAATGTATTACATTAAAATTGTATATTTGTTAAAATTTGTTCTACGTGTTACAATAACAATAAAATATGTCATCCTATTTGTGATTAAAAATAATGGGTGGTATTTTGCTATACAATAAGTAGATAAAGCTATTTTCGTCGATCTTTTTATAGTATAAATCATAGTGTGTGGTTGCATCTAAGTTGCATCTGTCATGCAACCTTTTAAAAATCAGTATCACTGAATTCAGTTGAGTGGCACATGTTCACTTTTTATAAAAATGTCATTCGATTAATAATAAGTCCTTATATTATTAAGATATATTGTATTGGTGTATGAAAGTTATTCACCTAATCGATAAAAAAATAAAAATATTATATCAATGCTGTAGACTGTTCAGTGTTCATCCGTTGGCCATTGTGGTTATTTTATTTTTTCCATCATTCGTTAGGGTTATACCAAGCCACTATGACATTATTCGTCTAAAAAATATCGTAATTATTATTTATTAAAAATATATTGCAAACTATAAACAACCTCAGTTAAAATATTGAAAATCATATTTTATTAGCTAGTTTTTATACTCTACTCAAATATTGAGTGTCATCTACATTCGTCATTATCATGGCTAAACTAAAAAAATCGAATGTAGGTACCTACAATATCAGACGTACTTGAAACGACACAATTCAATTTTCTGAAACACTGAAAGAAAAAAAGGTTTATGTCTTAACGAAGAGCGATTTCCGTTTTCACCGAAACAATAATGTTTACATGGACTAAGGCGTTGGTTGCAACTTGCACCGTCAAGTCAGTTACCGGGCTTAAGATCAATAAAAAAAAAAATAATGTTTACACTCGCTACAAACAAAATATATTATGTAAATTTTAAACATAACGATGTCGTTAGCTAAAAGTGTGAAAATAACGTACCTACTCATTTCAAGTAAACATATAAGTGCTAACATAATATTATCGTACTTGGTTATAGTCAGGTGGTGGTCAAATGATTTTGTCGTTGGGTGCGAGGAGGAGGGAGGGTCTTATTTATTGACATGCACTATTTGATCATTACAAATATAGAATTTATGGCTTCTGTTTTACACATAACGTATTATATAGGTAAGTTATGAATAATTTTTAGTCTATCGCCCTGCACCACCCTCCCTTGATCGACCGCAACTAGATGTAATTTTATATATTAAGTACAATAAACTGAAAATAAAAGACTGTGACATATTTCAATATTTGATATTTTAAGGTAAATAACATAATATCTCTGGCATAAAGTTATCTCAGTTTCAAGTTTCAACATTACAATACGTATAGTCCTATGTGGTGTTTTGTTGTGATTCAAACATAATAATAATTGCACCATATAATGTAAAAATACGAATGGACAGATAGTGTGATTTTTTTAAATGAATTATTTTACAGTATTTTGTTTTATACACAAATAGCTAGCTATTTTCATTTCTAAGACCCGACAAATTAGTCCACGATACAAACATCATTATGCCTACAACAATGCAACGGTTAATTAGGTATTATTTTTCTAATTAAAGTATGTGTGTGATGTGAGCATACCTGACTAAAGTTCGAAAATGTTCAAATTTCACGAATAACGAGGGTTTTATAGACATTTTTATTTTAAAGAAATGTGTGATTTTTATAATTTTATTACATTATAATATCTATGATAATTGTATTAGAATGTAATTATTTTTTCAATGTATGAAAACATAAAACATACAATCATAAATACAATTTTACCATAAACAAAATATTGTCAAAATAAGCAGTGAATTAGTGTTTTTTTTTTTTTATGATAATATTATTGGCGAGGTTCCCGGTAATGTGCATTTGTGCCGTTGTGATTTGATAAAGTATTTTATGTAACTAAAACGCAAAAAACAACAATAATAAAAAACTGATTATGCAACCTTATAAGTTATAACCTAACCTAACATTTGCTCAAACGAATGTTTTTTTATTTATTTTGTAACGTTTTAAACAATACCAAAATAGTTTTAAAAAAATGTTTTTAACACAAAGCAGCCCACGTATTTTTGTTGTGTTCATTCATATTCGCCTGTTGTCATTGGACAGCACTATTATTCACCTTCACGTGTATAGTTTCAAAGAATGACTTTTGTCTATATATATATATGTATAGGTACCGACACCGGCTTGATAATGATCGCTCATAACCTTGAAATAATTAATATATTATTATAATCCACAAAAATAATAACATTTTTTTCGAGTAGTCTGTATAGGAGGTACATAGTTACCTAAATGGCGTCCAAATTTCGGGCATAAAACAATTTATTTTGTAATTGTATCCTGTCCGGAAACTGTTGTGGCATAACGAGAGTGTTAGGTCCAATACTTCCGCAATTTTTACTATTGAGAGAAAAACCGTTTCTTGGACTAAAAATATCTTGCAGTTGTTATCCTGCAGTTGTATATAATACCTATGCCCTGTATACGAAGTGTTTTTCATACGTTGAACATTTAAAATGAATAATTTCAAAACAAGAGTACCAATAGGTCCTTAATAACCTTAATATTATTAAGGCTCACTATTAGTACCTATACAGCGCACCTCGGTGATTGTTTCTATGGCGCACCTTTACAATATTACACATTATAGTTTTTTTTAATTTATAATATCAGTACAATTGAGACAGTCGTCGTGTATATATGAGATGAAGATGTTTCTTTTGAGCTTTGTGACGATTGATGCAAACACAAAACGGACAACGAGTCTTAACGTCATCGACCTGAAACTCAGATCATTTTTTTGATCATTTTACGCTCGAAATATGCTCGAAATCGTCCCTTGAACGCGTCATAATCATTGTATACTTTGATACAATTTATTTTACAATCACAAAAAAGAAATATGCACGCTTTCTATTAAACGGACCTTTATTCACGGGATTTCTTTTACGCACTTTGTCCGTCGTTTGTCGAAATCAGTTTTTCGCTCCACTAGCCGTTCAAATATTCTCATTTCGTATCTTTCTACCCTAGAAACAATTCACGCTTGTCAAACTGCAATACCGTGCATAAGGACCCTGGATTTTAATAATAATATGTTTCGTCGTTGTCAATCGTCGTTTTCCATTATTTTGTCGATATTGGTAGACGTTTTGTTTTATTATAATATTATATGATGATGTTTTTTTCATATCATGCAAAACCTCGAAAGTATACTATTCCTGTGATGATATTCGTGTCTAATTCAATACATCTAACATATTATTAATATCAAGTTAAAAAGCTAAGCTAGAGAGATTAATAATTATTATTATAAGGCAATTAATGATGCTTGCACGTCTTTCACACACCAATTATTCAACGGTTCTAAATATTATATCCGTTGTAATTTATCTTTTTTCTCTGATCAATGTTTTAATCTTTAAGTGCACGTTGATCATAAATAATTTGAGTTAAAAAAACCAACTTTGTGTAATTACATTATTAGAGTGAATTCACCTGCCATATTATCAAAATTGAAGGTAACCGCGCATATCAGTATATTATGTGTGGACGTTGTTTTTCTGTTTACACATTTATGATGTTTAATTTTTTTAGAAAGTTATGAGTTCTGATTTTGTAAAATATTACCATTCAATAATATGAAAAATAATGTTCTAGAGTAAGAACTATATATAGGTACCTTTATGTACCATAATAGAAAAATTCACTTTAGTTTTAAATCTATTAACACAATATTGGTCCTATTGAACGTAAATTCACTTTTATTGTATATACGTGTATACGACATGTGAGTGTGGGCTATTAAATATATTTATACATATATTATTCGGATTGATAATTGGTTAAACTAATATTGTGAACGGCTTTCCAATTGTTTCAATAATCTTGCAAATGCATTTCATAAAAGTATTGATTAATAATATTGCATGGACAAGAAACCCAAAGGCTACGTAAAATATTTGTTTTTCGTAATTTTTTTGATCTTAGATGCTCAGTTGTCTACAAGTTTATCAATAGTAATATTCTATTGCTCCTTCGTATACTCGTTTGACACATACATTATATTTAATTACATATTATCATTTTTTTTTTTAAATACTGAGGTCTTTGAAGTCGTTTATAAAACGTTGACCATCGCATAAAAAAAAACTAAACTGAAAAACAAAACGATTCGATCGTTGGGTAAAGTATTGCTTATAGCCTAAAGGTTGGTCATGGTAAATTAATTGTTTTTTTTTTATATATATGTACCTGTATCATATTATAATCTTGAGTGTTTCATACCTCATGGCATACAACAAAATCGAAATCAGAACGATTTACTGTAAATATAGGTTCTACAAATTCCCATTAACATATTATGCCGTAACTTGTAATCAATTTTGTTTAAACGGTTAGATTTAAGAAATACTTCATAAATAAAATACAAATGTATTACGTATTATAGTGCTAAATATTATTGTAGTTGGCTGTGCTCTGTGTAATCCAAACAGGGCGTTTCCGGATTTTCCGCACCACCTTTGATAATAATCTCATGTTATATAATATTAAAGCGAGTTTAACCGAAAACCTATTTCGCGTCTTGTTAATCCGGGATATTCAAGGGTAGGTACTTACAGAAGCTTTAATAATCTATATATTGATAAGTCCATTAATTGTTGTTTTAATTACAAAAGGATTTCACTAAAAGACTTTTCGTAAACCAAAAGGTAGCGTGCGTCATTCGTCAATGAATTTGCGCTTATTATTTCATCCAGTTGTTTCAGCTGATTTTTTTTTCAAATTTCCTCATAAAAATTATTTTAGATATATTATCGTTTATCTTATATCTATTCAATACTTTTATGTATAGATGTTATATATTTAGTTACTTATCATTTATCAATATGCAGTACCTATTCCAATATAATAGATTAAAATTATCTTTTCATTAAATAAAATGAAATGAAATACACCTTTTGGAAATGAGCTTACGATTTATAATGTTACAGATATATTTACAGCTTTTCATTACTATTCAATAGAGCTGTTGTCTATTTACAGTTAAAGTACGCCTTTTATATTAAGTTACTACAATTTATTGCACAATATACATTATAGTAATAATATCTGTTATTAAATTAATTTACATAATATATTTTTATTTATATACTTTTTGCACAAAAAGACTTATGTTTGAAATATCATTTTACATTTCTGTAGCTATAGAGAGCTATTTGTTTGATCGTGGCTTAAAAAAGTAAGCTTATACTAAAATTGTGATTGATATATTTGGATTTTCCAACCATTCAACTAAATAATTATTAAAAATTATATTTTATTATTATATGTATTTATAGCAATTCGATTTGAAAACCAATCGATTTTCGATTTTATTTTTTACGGAATAGAAAGCCCTCGTTGTTTATGATTTTAAATATTTTATATTTCTGAGAAAAATATGAAAACTTACTACTATTAAGTACGAATTAAACAGTGCAACAAGTTACTATAATATAACATATTATTTTAAAAAATACAACATTTTTATTAAAATTAGTATTTTCATTTTATGATAAATTAATTATTATTATGTATTGTTCGACAACTAAGAATAAAATAAAAATGTACCTACGGCAATAACGCCATGAAGCTTATAGATATGCAGGCGAATAAACCACGACGCCCTTTAAAAAAGGGTTTTTGGGTACGCCCACTCTCGTTGTATGTTTTTTGTGTTGCAATATTTAGTTTTAAAATTAAAATACGAGATGACTATCGTAAGTGCCGTTAAAAGTCCCTTGCTAGTAAAACGCCAAATCATTATCGAAGTTCGAATATTGAAAACCAGGAAACGCCCTGTATAATATTATATACCTATTAGAGTATGCCTACCAGCCGACACTGGACGTACATATAACAATATACAATGTTCATTATGACTTTTCCAACCAACTGTGCTCGTGACCTACATAATAATATAATAATACGACGACGACAATAATAATATAGTAATAATAACAATATAATAATATCCTAATACACGCACGTAGTCTTTTTTCACAACATGACACACATATAATATTTCATACTATTATGTTATATTACAGCCGTCGCTGCAGCACATAGGTATATATTCTCCGGTTTCAGGTTCGCAAATAATTTAGAGTATACATATAGGGTCAATATTTTTTGTGGTTAATATTACGAATTACGATAGTAATAATATTATATTATGGTAGGTAAGTCGTCATACTCTGTACGTCCTTACTTGTAGATCTATATAGTATACGACTATGTGACGACATTATACGTCAGCTCTGAGAGGGTGAGGGGGTAGTGGGTTATTTATTGGGGAGATCTTATAATATAGTATTATATTGTTATTAATGCGTCTGGTGTGACGTTATCGTGTGGCCGGTTCGTTATAAAGTCAAGAAACAGGAAGTTAGATTGGATTGATTTTCATCTTAAATAGACAACTTGCAAACTATCACAATATTATGATACTATATATTACACAATTATTACCCTGCAGTTAATATTATTTAGAGATAATTAGTTATGGTAAATTGAATATCACTCAGGTGCATTGCAAAGATTTTTTTTGGAAGTGTTTTAATAGTATTTTTACGTACGAAATGCAGAGGATTTTTTTATACACTATTGCAAGAAAAACTTTCATATTAATATAATAAAAAATATGGAATTGAACGATATTATGACAACATATTATTTTTTGTATAGATACAAGAGTGAACCTTTCAATACCCAAAACATCCTCTTGACTACAGAACTGTATTTACTATAACAGTATAACCGTATTAATGCGTAATGGTGCACTCGGTTCTCACATAACACGCAGGGCAAATGTCAAATGTCTTGGTGATCAACTGTTAGAAATGTAATGTGTTGTGTAAAAATTTGTATTCACTAAATTTGTTTGCCACACATATAAAATAATACTATGTCCCTGTTATATATATTTATATTTCATTATTTACCACCTAGATTGACTAAAATAGTACCTGACGTGAGAACTACGATTAGTTGCTCTATATCTTCAACCGTAGCATGTGTGGTTTAAAATAGTTACAGGGAAAGAGGGGAAAAGAGAATAATGCGAGTAATGGAGAGTAGAAAGAAAATTAGAAAAAACAATTTTGGAACTAAGTACTTCTAATAACTGGTCAAGCTTAAATAAATACCTACATATTAGGTATATACTTGTCTACATGAAATTCAGAAGTTTTTGGCTAGAACCACCTCTATATTATGTACTTATATATGCTGCTTATTGTTTATATTTTATAATTTTCCTGCTTATAAATGTTAAATTACCAAACTTAATTTTTTTACCAACGGACATTTTTATTCAATTATAAAAATTGGATGTACACGGGTTTCGTCTAAAACGTCGGCAAATGCTTATAAAATATTAAATGTTTGTTTCGGTCGTTATATTTTTTTTGTTGATATTCGTTGATTGAACTTCATCACGCGATTCTAACAACACGAATAATCACAGCGAACAGAACAGCAGTAGTCCATCAATACACAACAGGTAGATACCGCGATAAAATACAATATTATTATTATTAGATTTTATACTATAGCTATAATATATAGCTGTATATAGCTACATGATGACGGTTATGATGATGATAATTATGATGGCGACGGTGACGATAGTAATAACATAATATTATAATGGTCACGGCCCGTTCCAATTGTTTAACATTTTTTATTATTTTGCGGAGATTTAATTCGCAGTTTTTAAATCGGTGCCGGAGAACTTGCTGACCCTGACGTGACGGCGGTGCTCGCGCATTCGAACACCATACGAGAGTCGTATTAAAACACCTTCGAGTCGAAGCGTTTCCGATCCTTTTTCTCAAACCGTTTACCGATTTTCGACAGTACGAAGATCCTTTAGGTGATGTTTATCTAGAACAATAATGCCATCAAGACGGTTGATTTTCAAATTAATAATAATCGGATATTATAATTTTCGTAGATTTTATATACAGCATAAGTACCATCGTAATAATGTATGATAATATTGAGTGTCTCGTAGATGCCTGACAAGAGATTGTTTGCGCCGTTGGTCACTAGTCCATATTTAGAGGTACAGTCAAACTTGGTGAAATTAAGTACAATTGTCGTATTATAAAATAGTGAATTCATTTCTAGTGAATTGAATTTTAATATAAGCGAATCCATCAATTTTTTTTTTGAACAATTGTCAACGATTTTTTTTTTTTATTATCATTATAATATTTTTTTGTTCTCTCATCATCAATTTTTAGTATGTTTATAATAATATACGAGCTTGCGAAATAGACATAATAATATAAAAGTTTGACAGAAGTCGATGTAGACGCTTATCATTCCGTATTCGTCTGAAATAAAAGGTATAGGTATAGACTATATTGTTTGCAGCATTAAGAATAAAATGAAAATATGTCGGTGCACAATAAGAGAAACAATACCGAACCCTCTGAAACAATAATTTATACGATTATTATAATACATATCCGCATAGGCCCGCCCCTTGTAGATTCATGCGAAACAATCAGTGCCTATACGTATAGTAATACCATACATTACCATTGGCCGGATCCCGTTCCTACATTATCATCTGTTCGGGACAATGAACCCGACTCGGTAAATCTCTTTCGAAATTACACGTTACCACGATGTGCCTGTACGCCATGATATAGGTATCACCGAAGGAGCAAATCGTTTCGACTTGGGCGTGAAACCTAACCTGCAGAAACAGACGTCTGAGACGTCGCTCCTTCTGCAGGTCCTTCTGTTGGACGTCGAAATGGAGCGCGTCTCGTGCTCACCTCGGATGGAGACTGTACACACGACGACTATAATTTGTTGTGACTGTTGTTACAGGTTAACTTCTGGTTAGGTTACTTACCAATATTAAAGTAAAATAAAATTATATTTGGTACCATATCATATTTATTGTTATCCTAGAACTATTACTGCTATCCTGTTTTCTCACATTTTAAATATTCTTTCACTACCGTCCCTCGCCGTGTAAATATTTGTACCTATTAAGAATTTTTAATTTTTTTAATTTGTAAAATTCACGCGGGACACGTGTAATTATAATATTAACACGAAACGTCGACTATTTTGTTTTAATTGTTAATATTGTAATAACATCACGATAATAATAATATAGTAATCATATAATGAGGAATAAACATTGTTGTTGAAGTCTTATCATCGCATAACATTAGCCTTAAAGTCTCATTTCCACACAGCGAACACAATTAACAACGTTCTCATCGTGCGCGTGTCTGTTGAACGAAATAATTGCCATCGCAATGCTTCGTCTCAACTAAACCACGTTAAACACGCTTTACTGGAATCAGTACCAAACAAAATTTGATCCGCAACAATAATGTTCCAAAAATTTTTTGTGAAATCGTTATTATGATAATACAATCAAATTTTTTTCTAAATAATTTGCGACCAATAAAATTATTGGAACGTGATTTGCATGCATGGACACAGGTCTATGTGGAATCATCATAATGTTAAGTATATTGTAATTATGGTCGAGAAAATAATTCAACTGTCTTAACAGCGAAAAGATGTACAATAATGATTTTTAGGCCAATTTGGATTTCGGTCCGAGTAAAACGAAACTTTTTTACTTCTTCGTGTGGGAATACCGTGGGAGCACTTAACTGTTGAAAGTTGGCGATATTTTTTCAAATGGCAGTGATACATACAGGTGCGTTATACTCAACGAAATCGACTTAAATCCCTTACAGGGAATGTGGTACGACATGGTACCCGGTGCCAACAATATAATATGACAAAATTCGCTAATGTGTGTTGCGCGAAAATACCTTCCAGCGTCACTGGCTAACGGATGGGTGACCATCCGGGTTCTTGGGGACGAATCCTTGCCCCACATAAAATAAGCGTTCCTCAAGAAACTGTGACCCCCACAAAATGTTAATTACCATAGTTCCAAAAGATCGGAGACCAATTTAAAGAAAGTGACAAACACGAACGAAAAAGGTAAAATTTTGGTATACATGATTATCAGGGTTTGTCGGTTTGAGACTTCAGCATTATTGCTTGTTTTTAGATTGACACAAAATAAACCAGACAATAGTAATTATTCATTATGACATGAAACTACCTATTTGCTTATTTTAATGGTTAAAAAAAAAATGCTTTTTTGTATATTTTCTAATTTGATACAATGAAAATAAGGTGGTAGCCAATTAAAAATAAACAATTGGTTAAATATATGCATTTGTTGTGCCCGTCTTACACACGTATGACATAAAACATTTTCGTTCACTAGTTTCAATAGTGTGACGTTATTTTTGATATTAAAGTTAATTGACCTATTATAAAAGTTTTAGGTAAGAACATTATCTAATCTTAGACGTCAGCGGATTTTTGGATATTTTAATTTTTAAGTGAGATATGAGCATTTTTGATTTGTGTTATTTCACAAACTCTTATCTTGCTTGAAATGAAAATATCGAACATCTGCCGACGCTTAAACATAGATAATGTTCTTACCTAAAAGTTTGATAATACTTAAATTCACTCTAATATCAAAACTAACGGCACACTTTGAAAACTAGTGAACAAAAATTTGCTGTGTCGTAAGTTGGTGAGACGGGGACAACAAACGCGTGAGTAGCATCCTCCCAATGAGTCAACAAACATTACAAACGTATCTGTATGGGATAATGAGTTAACAAATTGTTATATTTTTTTTTTATTAATGAAGCAGGGGTTACCCTTATAGCATTTAAGTTTATAATATAGTTATATAACATTTTCTGTGAATATGCAATAAAATAACTATTATTATAAATTATTATTTACTTATCGAAATATTTAATATTTTGGATTATTTTTTTATTAAATTAATTTTTTCAAAATTAAATTAATTCGAAATCTGTGGCTTAGGAAAAAAATAAAATTAACGTGAAAATAAAATTAATTAACTCATAAGTTACTGAATAACATGGGAAAAGATGTAACTCGTTAATTAAATTAGTTAAAAGTAACTTGACTTTTTAACTTCACTTTAGCTTATTAACTCGTAAATGGCCAGCTTTGCATAAGCACATACTTACACGACGTTGCGTTACAATCGATGATGGACAGTATATAAGACCAATGCCTGTATATAATATAAGAGAATCACAATTTTGTATATTATTATAGGCTTATACGGAGCTTGGAGTGGGCAAGATAATAATAATAATAATAATAATAATAATAATAATAATATTCTACAACCATGCGCATATATTATAGTTGTAGGCCTACACACACGATTTACCTACACGATATTATTATAATATTAGGTACCCGGATACCTGTACGTATATACCTACATGCAGGCTGTAAGTTGTAGTCGCGAGACGGCAATTAATAATTATTATTATTCCTATATAATGTTAATATTATTATTATTATTATTATTATTACTGTTACTGTTAACTGCGCCGCGGTTGTAACACATAACGCGTATTGTTCCTATACATAGGTAACATGGTTATGATATTTTTATACCGATGCATACAAACTATAATATTATACGCATACCTATGTATGGTTTACAGTTATCGTGTGCGACGTTTGTAATAAGGAACATCCGGGTGCCGGACATTTCGAATTTTGACCTCGCGCCTAAAAGCGGGCGGCCCTCGTCGTCGCCGTAATATTGTTAAACGGACAATAATGATAATATTGTTATGTATAAGGAACATAACACGAAATGTATATATATATATGTGTGTCACACAGGTATTATAATTATATTATAATACACGTTGCGCCGGCTTCGTAACAACGGACAACACGAGCGGTCGTTCGGGCGAGAAAGCTTTCTCCGAAAACCTATAGGGTAAACGGTATAATATTATTATTACAGTTCGAACTTGAAAAATGGTCATTAAACACGCTAGCTCGTGTCGGTCGTTATAATATTTTAATAATGTACATACAACAGTGCGGTTGCTGCGACGGTGCACAACTACACCTTGGTATAAGTAGAGAACACCGCGGTCCATATAGTGGCGTTAATATCTATGTTCTTTTTTGACTTATTGGTGTTATGTTGTACAGAAAAAAGTAAGTCGATACAGAGTTACCTGATGGGCTGATCATCTTACATATTTTAATCCAGTTTTGACGTCGAAATTTGTCGATTTTTTATCAGCAATAAAAGTATTAAACTTATATAGACGTTGTTTGTACATTAGGCTTTAACTGAAAGTGAGTAGGAGGAAATTATTATATCTTAGAATACTATAGAAACATATTTGTAATATTATATAACTTAGCTTTGATACATTTAAGACGCGTCCAAGCGAAGTTTGATTTGAAAAACGTGTTTACGAAACCACCGACGCGAATACAATTAAAGTACCTAACCTATCAAGTTCAGAGTTAATAAAACAAAATACTGCCAACTCATTTTGTAAATTTTTACTAAGCTTTAATTTTTGGATCGTTAATGTGCTCAGCCTTGGCTAAGTAGCTATAATAGCTATAAGCGCCTGTGTATAATCCGACCAATATAGAATAGCCTCCAACTAGGAGGGGAGATAAATCAGACATATTATAATAAGTCCCTCCCCACGCCAATGGTTAAAATGTAATCGATTTGGTCGGAGTAGTATACTCAACGATAATTGATACCAGTGGAGGATTTTTTTGAGAGGAGAGGGGAAATAATTTGTATTTCAAGGTAGTATTTTATAAAATAAATAGATATTCGTCCGTCAGAGGGGTCCAGTACCCCCTAACTTCAAACACCCCCCCTCAAGCTAAATATACCACTGATAGATAATCAGTACTGACTGTGCTAAAAAAAAACGATTTGCCACGTTGTACTTGTTACTGTTTTTAAGGCTGACTAAACACATATACCGTAATATGCTCAATTTTTAAACAGAGTGGGGGTTGATCAAATTTAGAACAAAGGAAACTGTGGTTTTCAGTTTGGTTGATATAATGTGTAGATATTATTAAAACATTACCATAATTAAATCACGCTGGCGAAAGAACAAAACTAACTCTCCAGATATACCATAAGCCACAAAAAGAAAAAGAAAAACAGATAACTTTTCAATTGTGCATGAAAATGAAGGCTCCCGCTCACCACTCACGCATTTTTGTTATGGTAAACAATAATGTAATCCCCTGATATTTTAATAGGTTTCCGTCTATGCGTGTGAAAATCAAATATTTCGTCATGAAATTTTGTAACACTAATTTGGAAAACGGTATAATATTTATAAGTGTTTGAGAGTTCAAAATCAGAATTTTTAAGTACAGCATAGTTACACCTAACCTGATTGTGTGCCTACAAAACATTTTAGTTCCTTTTCATTAATACAACCATTAAAGTGTTAAAAATAATTGTTGCTTTTGTAATAATTGAGCAAAAAAAATAAGTACTCATTACTCTCCGCAGGTATTCGTCAAGCTGTTTGACCTGCTTGTACCTATAATTCACTAATAATTGTACATTGGATATCCGAAAGACAGAAAACGGGGAACACTGAACTCCGGAAAATTTTTCTCGTTTAAATCGTTTCTTCTTAGGTACAAATCATCGAAAAGTATAATAAAATCATAATGGACATATATATAGGCATTAAGATATTATTAATTATTATAATACTTCTTTCCGATAAAAATTGCTGGCGATCAATGATGATAATTATCGTTCTTGGATGAGTATTGTCGTCAGACACTGAGATGACGATAATAATATTATTGCCATTGTTGTTGTGATAACAACGTGTGATTATCTCCGTTTCGTGTGAGCTAGTTGGATTTTATTTGTAATTAGACTTTCAAAATCCACTTCTTACCTAGATTTCGGTGTTGGAATTTATATTTATGCCAAAAAATAACTGTGGTTTGATTTATTTTATATACCCCATGCACTGGCGTTATATGAAGATAACCCTAACTAACTAACTAACCTAACCCTGGGGATAAGGATTCCCAAGTGTCTGTCAAGTCCCCCAGTTTAGAAGTTAGTGCTTAGTAAGCATATATATTTTTTGGAAAATTGTATGGTGGAAGAGAGTGCAGGTGCTCCCCTCAGAAATGATTTTTGCTATTTGGTCATATTCTAATCGTATTTACCAAAACTGACTAGAATCATACATTGGCAAAAATAATTATTGTATTATGAATAATGATTAATACTTATTTACCAATTGAAATATCTTAGCGAAGCGATTGATATTAATGTATCGATTTTAAAATGATTTTTTTTTACTGCACTAATGCTTATTCATTTAAACAAGTAGAGGTCTTTATAAATACAATACATGACAGATGAATACATAATAAATAATAATCAGTAAGTAATATATGTTTTTTAATGCTTTTCCTGATAACTGTTAAGCACACAAATTATTACGAAAAACCAGTTTTTGACAAAATTGATTTTTCTTGGTTTATTTTAATTTAAAAACGAATAACCTTGGGTACTTGAAATTTTTAATAATAGTTTGTACTATCAATTTCCATACATAGCTTAATTCAAAATATTTTAATTTTTTTTTGAGTTAGGTATTTATGGTCATATGAATTTCTTTTTTTCTAAATATGTACTTAAACATTTTTTTCGGTCAAAAACCTTGTACATGTAATATGCAAGGTTCCTCATTAGCTGTTATTATAGCCATTTAAACATGTTAAAGATACTATAGTATGCAAGATTTTTTTTATAAGCATTTGAAGATCAAATATTGACAAAATTCTTCAAATTCATTAAAATTTATAACTATTTTGTAGCTAAAAATGTATGAAATGATTGGTTTTTATAGTAAAGGATTGAACATTTTATACAAGGTTTCTTATATTATTATATAGTTCATTATGTAACCAATAATTCTAGTAAAATATAATTTATTACAGTATTTTTTATGGTTATTTCAAGTTCAAATTCGGACAAAAATAGATATTTTAATGAAGAGTTACGGTTTTAGTTTTTGTTGTATTTTAAAAATGTTATAAACGTTACACGTGTACATGAAAATTTTAACAAATATTTGTATTTTTTATAATTATTTAATAATAATATGACATACTAAGGAATAATGTAATATAGGTACGCTGAAAAACCGTCTTCAATCATATTCATTTTTCGTATGTAATTAGTATCTAATTAAGTATCATTGGATTTAAATTAAACATAAACATTATTATAGTGACTTACTTAATGACAAGGTACACTATCTACTTACCTACTGTACAGAAGATTGGTTACCAATACTTTCTTCATTTTTTTAAAAATAAATTTGATCCTTGAAAATGTTAATATGCTCAAAGTTTGCACGTCTATTTGATGGTTGGTTTTTAAATACCTAATGAAATGCATTGACCGGGAACGTTATATTTAAATTATACACCTATACTATAAGTACATTGATAATATTTAAAATTGATAGTCTTATCTTTCAATGTTCACTGAAATAATATTTATATAAACTCGAACAACGCAATTTGTAATGTAATACCTTAAAACGCAGAACCGATTACAAAGCAATCAAATTCGAATTTGAATTCTAAGAAATTCTGGTCCCAAAATAATACTTTCTAGTGAACTCCTTAGAACTTAAATTTTAAAACGAATTTCTGTATATTTGTTATAAGTACTCGTTATTTTGAGAGCCGTAACATGAACACGTCACGATGGTTCATTTTTAAGTAGAAATACGAGTTAAAATTAGGTATATCAAAATTACTTGTAATACTAGATTGGAATATAGTTATATGAGTATTCAATACAAGTCCGTCCCAACTCCAATGTGTATGGAACCCCAGATGGAGTGATGTAGAATTGGAATTCCTCTCTAAATGTCTCATCGGAATTTTAACTTTTATCATATTTTTTTTAATTTGATCGTTTAAAAAAACTGTAGTATCTCTAATCCTTGTATTTCGCATAATAATTTTGTGGAAAACTAAAGAAAAAATGACGAAAACACCAGAATATTTGAACAACACCAATTTTCTTAAAAATATATATTTAGGTACATGTATATTTATAGACAGTTGAAGTTCTTAGATATTTAAACGAAAAATAATGATTTAAGTTATTGTGTTGTAATTCAAAAATATTAATCGTAGATATTATAGTGACTGGACACTTTTCGGTATTACTTGTATTATAATAATTACTTTCTGTGCGCACAATGACTTTTTTATTAATCACGATTAATTTTGAAACTAATATAACACATCGAAGGACTTATTTATTTGAAAATATCCTTAAAATTATGGAGGCTGACTTTCGGAATCATTTTTCATTAATGTAATGATTTATCGTTTAATTCAAATTTAACACATCATTACAGTATGACCAACTCAACGACACTAATGCTGACACAGCAAAGGGACTTCCTCGGTTTTGAATATTCTGAGATTGTAGTTTATATTTTAAACTTAATTATATTATTTACTTTATTTATATTAATGTACATAGTAATATAGCCTATAGGTACTATATCCACCTAGAAAACCGATTAACGTCAATTCTTCAAAAATTAAAATCGGAAAAATCGCAATGTCGTGCGGAGACAGTGGCGCTTTATTCCTCATCACGAGTTTAACAAAAATGAAATATAAATCAGCATGTCGGAGATCGAATATTTATGCATTATAATGTAGTGAATAAGCTCTTGTGGCACAAGATGTTTTTTTTTTTTTACAATTTTGTACCTTACGATAAAATATTATGAATTTAATGTCGTAGAATTCGATATTTACTGGTACTATTTTCTCTATCCGTGGTTTGTATATTATAATAATCTAATTACCGTTTGTAATAAGCAAAAATATTTAGTTTGTGTGCAAACTTTGTATATTAGTGGTACTTGCAACTTGTAGTCTAACCCTGTAAACGACGTTTGTAGTTGATTAATACTTGTATATTATGTTTATACTTAACTAAACATTATTATGTGTATTAATACCAGTATACCACATGCACCCAGAAAAAGGTTTATCCATATTTAAGTCGATAAACGTTCATCATTTTTTTCCTTTGCTATTTTTTCAATAAATTGCCATTTTCTATATTATATTCTGGAGATTAGATCGTCGGAAATCGAATGCGGTAGTGTGAGTATTTCGTGTGGCACAAGAATCGGCATATTTCTCACTGTGCGAGAAAAAATTATTTCGAATTTAATATCGCATAATATTATGCGATACAAGAACGATTTTCGTTACGTCACGATGCGGGTAAACCTGTCATGAGCTAATATACCTATGTACACGATATAGATATAGTATCTACGATATTATATAGGTACCCGATGGCAGACTCGTTCAACTTTACGTTGGCACTACCAAAATACGTATTTTTGGTATAATACTAGGCGCAACCAAGAAAACTGAAGTCGCACACAAAGGTCGAAAAGGTCGTAATACATTCAACAAATGCTGCACTAATGGGAGATTAAGTATTATTACAAAATGAAAATCATAGAATAATTATTGTTCTAAATGGCGAAAATTGATGCCCCTCGGTTTACTGAATCCAGCATTTGTTTCCGTTGCTATTTTTTTCAATAAAATTCCTTCTTCCATATATTCTGGAGCTCAGGTCGACGCGTTTGAGATCGAATGCGCTAATGTTAATAGCTGGTGTGACACAAGAACACAAGAAAAAGACACAAGAAAGAAGTATTGTGTGCACGTACGATAAAAAATTATTACGAATTCAGTGTCGCAGAATATTATGCGATACGGGAACGATTTTCTCTCTATATTACAATAATATACCGTTTGTGCTATAATAAGTGGCACTCGCAACTCGTCCGACCCGGTGAACGGGTGGTGGGTTAATATTACACTTTTAGTATACGAGCATAACCGCTTCGCACTCATTAATACACGGCTCTGCGGGTCTCTACTCAAGCCGTCCGATCCAACCGTAAAATCGAGTGCTCCGCGTGTCCGTACCTAAGATTCTATAATGATATACACACACACACACACACACACACACACACACACACACACACACACACACACACACATTATTCCCCCCACAAGTCGTGGAATACTATATCAAATATAGAATATATTATTATTGTGTGCTGTGCACTTTGCTCGCCGCTCGCATAATCGTCGATCGCACGGCGCGCACTACTACGACAAACTGTACATTATTATTATTCGCGTGTTAATAATATATAATTTTTCGAATAATAATAATAATAATAATAATAATAATACGATGCACATTATTGCTATTGCATATTATAGTTGTTGTGGGCACGTCTCGCGAGTTGACTTACTGCCGTACGTACAGCCCATACATTATAATATACGAGCGGCGTTGCGTTATTACGTAGTCCGCTATGCCACACCGCTCTGTCGCCTATTACACGCTCGCGTCGAGGCCGCCGTCGTGGTCAATGTCAATGGTGCGGCGCGTGTGCGGCGGCGGCGGCGGCGGCGGCGGCGGCGGCGGCGTTGCGTAATGACGACAAAAATCTCGGCGCTCCCGACAGAGGGTGTTGTCCTCGACCGTCTGCGCATACGCGTAATAATATAATATATAATATAATACCTACAAGTGTACGTAATACCGTGCACGCGAGTGCACACTGTGTATGTGTGTGTTCGTATTCCACCGATATCTGCACATGTATACACGCATTATACAGGGTGATTGTCCGAGTGTGCTCACCCCTGCTGCTGCTGCCGCTGCTGCTGCTGCTCCAGTCGTTTTTTGATTTAACGGTGCGGCCGTTCGATCTCCGATTATTGGAATTTTTAAACACGTCATATAGACTTGACCGTTTTTTTATAACTCAGGTACTTACGATTTTGTTGCCAGTATATACCGCTATAATAAGGCGTGTATCCAGTGGATAGATACCGAAGTTCGGTCTTCAAATGAACCCCCTCCACTCCCCCCCCCCCACCAACCACTTTTCTACCGCATGCGGTTTAGAGGATATATGCGGTCATAGTTTAAAAACAGAATATTCCTATCAGCATAGGACACACTCCTTAATCGGGCAGTACAAAAATATTAAGAATTTGAAAATACGGTCGTTAAGTGGTGCATTTGAAAATTCCAAAAATCAGATTTTATTTGAAAAAATTTTCCGTTGAATGCAAATATGGGGGTGTGCATTCTTGGAGAATCGCCCTGTATATATTACTATTATTGTTATGCCATGTATATGTTATTATAACGCTGTTTTAGTGGACGACAATGTCACGTTCACCGCCGCCGCCTTCAATGGTAACCGGACCACGGGCGCGGTTACGTCACGATCCGAGTAAACCTGTCGCAAGTTTATACCAAGAATACGCACGATATAGATAGAACGATATTTTATCAGTCAGGTTCAACTTCACGTTGGCGCTGTCAGAACACGAAAGTTTGGTATACCAAAACAGCAACCACGAAAACTAAAATTGCACAAAACGGTCGAAAAGTCTTGACGTAGTTTGTCAGGTGAATCGACTCGAAGAGATTTTATCGATTCCTTGGGACATTTATAAAATAATATGTTGATTAAACTGCGGGCAATCAATTTCATAAGATACCTACGTAGTATAGCATTGGTTATAAATACTATATAGTGTTCATAATCAACGGTATAGTAGTATGGCACAAAAAACGATAACATATTTAATAATAAATATAGTAACTGCATACGACAGATGAAATAGGTGCTGATGGAGGGAGAGAGGGTTATACTGTCATTACGAAATCAATTATTATTTTTCGAAATAGCCTGCAATTGATGCATGCAGTTTTTGTGAATCTAACAATGTTCAATCCCCTTATTATTGTATATGAATTAGTTCGTATTTTTAATTTCAACACATGTGAAAACTGCAATATATTATAGGATGCGCTTTAGTGAGTGTTGTCAATTATGTGTCGAACGTATAACGACGATTGGCTACTGTTCGTTGTTCGTATTCCGATGATATAGTAGACGATGACCGTATTTTCGGTTTAAATCATTAATTATATTAATTCGTTAATGTAATTAATATACGAAGAATTTTTTTATCCTCTCATCTTCAATCTTTATGATATTCGGGTTAGGATATTGGAACATTTTGCATATTTGTTTGGTAAGTTCAAAATACAGCCAAGTGAGATATAAATCAGTTTCACTTATTGGAGATTAAAATCAACATGTTTTTTTATTTCGTATATTTTTGCATATTTTTGAGATTTTGACTGCAAATTTAATAATTCGAAATTGTTTAGGTAATATTATTGAGTTTATTTGTAAAATATCCTAACTCTTTAATTTGTTTAGTTTAGTAAATATATTTTATAATGATTAGTTCTTAGTTTTATTTGTTGTCAACGAAAATGTTCGATTTTGTTCAATGCTTACTGTCTATAAACACAAATATTATAGAATATGGTTTGGGAAAAAAAAATTAACAATAAAATATTATTCAAGTACTCGCTTTACTTTTAAGGTTATCTTCATATCAAGACCAATATACATTTTTTGCAATAAGCTTTATTCAAACATATTGCCATTATTTATATGAGTCTAAAATACTATAAAAGTACTTAAGCTCTAAGTATTTAAAATACACACGTTTTATTATAAAGTTATAATTTTTGAATACAATTAAACACTAATTGATTTTTTCGTTTGCTTATCACAACATTGAAAATCCATTCTTACACGGCGTAGGAAAGATGCAACGTTAACACTAGTGAAACCGTTACTAAATTGTCTAAATTGCAAGTAAATCTAAAAGAAGTATTTGATCAGTATAGTCTATAATATATATTGGGAAATTCAATATCATGATCGATAAGACTTATATTTATATTTCTAATTATGTATACAGTTGGACTTGGCGAACTCGAATTTAAAAGGATCGCACGGAAGTTCGACTTGTCAGAGACTTCGAATTAAAAAGATCGAGTTAACAAATTTTGATTTATGCGTATGAATCTGGTGCGATTCATACGATTTCTACCGGAATAAATGTGTAGAACAAAAATAAAAAATTAATACAGTTAGAATTCTCAACAATGTTATTTTGTTACGAATTAATTACAAATTACAGTTTAAGTGCTCCATAATATAATAATTATAATATATATATGAGCCGACGGAATCGATAATATTATGTAAAAAAAGTCAGAGAATAATACAATGTCAACATCTGAAAAGTATCCCAACCAAATGAGAAAAAGACAAGTGAATGAACACCAAGCTCGATGTTTCCAATGCAGTATCAGAAAAACCTATTCAAAGTTTTACCGACTTATTATAATAATTTGAATGATCCACCATGATTAATGGAGATGGGAGGGAGTGGTACGTTAAGCGATCCCCGTGTATAGTTTGTGATACAATATCAAAACCCCTTAAATACGAGTACACGAAAACATGGAAAATAAAACAATAAAAACACACTATACCAACGGTGTGAGTACAAAAATATGAAAAAAATCAAAACGTACTCGGAGAAAAACGATATTGCGCATACCTATACATGGTTTCGAGACGAGAATAATACCGACCGTATTAACGGCCGATGGTTGTGCGACGGTTATAAATTATTATAATATAATTATTGTTAATAATTACGAGATAATACGACAGGGGTTCGTTATAATATTATATAATATATAAAGCATACTTCGGACATGATGCACGCCACAGGTGTGTAAATTAATATTAAATAACGTATAGAAACTAGACGAATAATTACAATTATACATATATATATATATATATTGTAGGCACCTATAAATAATCGTCTGGACTATGATTAAATTTCAAAACCAATTTATACGGCATAATATATTCCTCCACCCGACTACTCTCGGAATCCAAAACGTTTGGTCATTACTATTATTATTATATATTATTATCACCATCACGACGATGGGACTGGCAGCCAATTTGTTATGACTTATGACGCAATCGCAGGTCGTCACGGCGGTAGTAATCTGCCATGCGATACGAACCCGGCCGAACGGCGCCCCGCTGTGCGAATTCCGCGGGCACCGATTCAAATATTTCCGTATCGAAGTCCACCGCATCGCAAATGTAATAAAACGCTTTGAGGTCAGGTCGACGATACGTCATAATGCGCTTGTGTACTGCACACGTAACTCGAAGAACAATTATTGTATCGAGACGGGTGAGGATTATTGTTTCCATTTCCTCACCCCCCCCCCCCCAATTTATTTTAGTCCCCGGTACAGGTAAGTCGGTTTCACCGATCTTTCGAAATAAAGACCAGAATATATAAAATATAAATTATGAAAGAATAAATTAAATTAATTATTATACCCATACATTATAACTGGAATAGTTTTCACTTTTCAGGAGTCGCGGTAGGATTATAAATTACTCGAAATTCGTTTTCATTTTTCGAGAGTCTTGTGCTTGAACGAAAATTCGATTACCTATACCAAGAGCAGAATTAATTCAAAAAAATACACATATCGTAAACGATAAAAGTCTCCCTCACCCATAATAATTTTTTTCCTCACATTTTTCGTCATAACTAACAATAATACTGGTTCCAGATGTATCAGTCACTAATCATCTCAACAAAAGTTTTCAGTCAATTAATTTTAGTGCGTTATTCTGGTAACTTGTACCTAGCTTATGATTACAGTTATTGTCATGGAATATTAAGCTAGGATAGTTGAACTGTTTCTTTTAAATTAAACAACGTGGAAGGTTTAATGTACCTATTTCATTTAATAAATGTTCAAAGTATAGTTATTACGATGATATGTACGTTAATATTTTGTGGCTTAGCCAAATAACTACTTAAGCTGGTATTTGACGATTTGGCCAGAACTTTGAGTCCTTTGTTGATGGCATTTATACATACTAAAAACTGCTATACTTTAATTATTATTCTACACTATAATTAGCCTACAAAGTTTAAAATGTTTAGTTGGGTGGTCAATTTTACTGCCTTTTGCACTTATAACTTCGGTGTTTAACTTTTTTAACTGACACGTGTTGATCTGCAGTGTTATTTCAGCCGATTTCGAGGCTGAATCTACTCGTAAATAAGTTATAAGTATATATTATACGAAATGAAAACCACCAAAGACTTGAGGTGTTCTATGAGACATGGGAACTTGCCGTTTACTGGTGATCGGCCTTATTCTATAAAAGTGTCACACCCATGATAGGCCTTATATTACTAGACGAAATCCATGTATAACAACAGCGTGACGAGTGATGGAGCAACATCTCGCAGTGACGTGGCTGTCTTTAGGGGAAAGATACAATGAAATAGCCTGCCTTCACGGCAATATACAATAATGTAAATATATCTAGACATCTTACCCCACTACCCCTTCGTACGAGTAATCGAGTAATCAAAAAACACCCCATGTGTTGTTACGATTTCCATACACTCGTGCTTGCAGTCTAGATGTGCAAGGTCTATGGCCACACCTATACACGTACAAGCCTATAGTGATGATAAAAATAATAATAATGGCAATAATACTCTGCTTTTCATAAGCATAACGTAGCTGCTGTAGTATAATGTTGTGATCTGCTATATACATATAGAATCATCGTGTTTGTCTATATATACATCTATTTTCAAACGAACTGTCCGCCGGTGTGTACGACGACACGACCATGATGGCGATGGCGTAGGATCTACTCCGTGCGCACGCGCGAGGATTGCGTAAAACAAAAACGATCAGAGAGAAAAAAACACCGAGCACGTATTTATTATTAATTATGATTTATCGCGAGACGTTTCCACATCGCTCGTTGTTCGACGCCATTGGCGGACATTTCCGCGCCGTCGTTTCCCCGCCGCGGACAGTTTGATGATAATAATAATATGCGGATTTCGATTGTGGTACGATGTTTGTGTTGAGCTGCGTACTTTTTTATACTTGGAAGAAATGAAATGAAACTACGCACTAGTCAATCGTCACTTCGGCATACCTACGACAACAGCGACGATAGAAAATCCAGTTGGTTAACACTATACCGCGTGAACATCGGTGGGTACCTACCTCGGAGAAAAACCATCAAGCAACCACGTCATCAGCCTTCGGTCGAGCATACAGTGCACTTAAAGTAGAACCCTGCGTTAGTCAGGGTGCAGTAGCCAGTAGGAATTATAATTAATGTGGTATTCACAGAATATGAATCGGTAACTGATACGAAAGGGATTAGGTAAAACTGTATAGGGAAATTAAAAATACATTTACCATCTCTTAGTGTCATTTAGTGCCCCCTCTCCCCGCCTCCTGCTGAAAAGACTTCCCAGAAATTTCAGGAAAATTAAAAAATGCTTTTAGTGTTTTGCGAACACACTATTACGTAAGACATGACCATATGCAATAAAACTGTAATATTTATATGAAGGTTGTTGCAAAAGTGTAAAATGTTACATCACGTACCGATGATATATAACTAAATTTACGATATATGTACATACCCATGGCCGCAGCATCTGCAACACAACAAACTTATGAGGGATCCTTAACGCATCAACAATTCAGCTTCTCCTCAACACAAAATCCTGGCTACGATGTTGTGATTCGTGCAGAAACTAAATGTGAATTGGCATGACGCACGAATATGATTCCTTTTTTCTAGGAAAGTAAACAATCTAGCGACAGAATATTATACACCTTATTATTCTCTGAAAAATTGTGAATAAATAAACGTTCTATATATTATTATTTCTGTTTACACCACCGCTATAACGAATAGAAAAATGTAAATAACATGTAGATTGTAGGTACCTTATAGCTTATCAATTCCAATATGTTCGCACAATCCTATCTCATTTAGTATTATTATTGTAAGACATCAAAATAATGGACACTTGTTGATCCAAAAATTAAAAATCTCCACTATCAGAAATCAACATCCTACTTTGGAGAGTAAAGAGACAGATCCTTAGAATAAAGGCCACCTGTAATCATACGCGTAAATCGATTTTATAATTTTCTTGAAAGTTCGACAAAACATAATAATCCTGGGGACATAATGTAAGAATAAACTAGATTGCTAACTACCTACTGATAACAGCTGATGGCTAAAAAATGTCATGTTCTTTGTGGGCTCTGTTAACGGTGTGATCATCTGATGAGCCTAATTCATCATTTGGCGGATTGTCCATGATAATATCTTTATCTGTGAATTAAATTTATAAAATGCATAACCCACAACATGTTGGAAAAGTGGCGTCACCTGACCTGCTTGTCAATGACGCGTATATAGTAGTTAGCAATCTATTTGACTATCTATTTTTGTGTAATATGTGCACATTTACAATGATTATTATCAATATTGCTACAGTATTACAATTGATAGAAAATGTATTATAAATCCAACGGCTGTCGATTTATTTTCATCGATTTTGGAAAAGTAAAACTATTAAGGAAACGGTTATATTTTCTCAAGTGCAATATATCGCTATAAAATCTGTCTCTTAGATTTCATGTTCAAGACTAAATACCTTCAGATTTAACACAAGGTTAACCGTATGTGAATTTCATTTTATCGATAGTAATTCAAAAATGTACAAAGTCGTTGGTCAACAATTTTTTTTTTTTTTTGATGTGGGTTTAGAATTTGAAGTGTCGCAATTTTTTTTCTATTTTATGACTGTTACTTTCTAGTTTTTTTCATATAATTTATATATCTACATAGGTATTAAGACTTGAAATATTCAAGGTTACCCCAGATACGCATTACAATTATTCTTATACATCTAATGTTATCTTATAATTTGCGAAATCTATCTTTTCTTTATTATAGGCACCATGTCTTAACTTTTAACAGTATCATTCTAAAACCATAAATTATTTTTTCATTATGAAAATGTATGAGTAAAAAAAAATAAGCAGCAATTAAAAAAAAATAAATATAAATATTGTAATATATATGAACACAGAATAACTTAACAGCAAAAAAATACGTTTCTAAAGTACTTACTAGATCACATTCCTATTGGGAAATATAATTCATACAAAACTTTTTAAGTTTTAAATTTTATATCTTCAAAACCAGCACTGATGTGATTTGTTTGGAGCCCAGATTATCGAAGTATAATGATCAAATTATCTGTCAATCGTGTAAGTACCTATTTCGTATATTTTGCCTACAAGTGTGAAGCTGCAGTATCATAATATGATATTATAATAATTAAAGGGGCCAAATATTGAACAAACTTGATCTTTTTTTGGTGAGGCAGAAGCAACGATTCTGCCCCTAAGTGGAAATGACCATTGTTCACTGGATGAATGGAAAAGTTTTAGTTACCGGCTTTACCTTGCATTTGCAGTATATCTTCGAAACAAGCACTCAGGTGATTTTTGGGAGCCTAGAGAGGATCGAAATGTACCAATCAAATTATTTGCGAATCACATAGGTTATAGGTATTTATTTTGTTTCTGACTGTGTGTTATAGAACGATAATATTTTAATAAATAAGAGGTTCAACATTGAACAAAATTGTTATTTTTTTGAGAGGTGATCACAACAATTGCCCCTCCTGCGGAAATGATTACTTGATACCTATACTTAACGATAGCGATGAACTTAGCATTCGGTTTTTGGCGTGATGGTGGTGAGGATGGCTGTGAGAGGGGGAAATTGATAAATCGCCAAGTACTTTATGTAAATGGGTTTTAATTTCCAACGCGATTAAACCATTTGTAATTTCGCGTAATGATTTATACATCTACTCTTGAATATACTCGTAATAACAATAATTCGTCATAATATTTACCAACATAACCACAATTAAATGTTAATTATTAAAGTAGTAGTAGTAATAGTAGTAGTAGTAGTAGTAATATTAGTAGTAGTAGTAGTAGTAGTAGTAGTAGTAGTAGTAGTAGTAGTAGTAGTAGTAGTAGTAGTAGTAGTAGTAGTAATAGTATAGTAGTAATTTTAGTAGCATTTATTATATGTACTAGTATTTATAAGAATTATAATCAATGGTAATAGTAATAATAGTACCTAATAGTTGCCCACGGGTTGGCGATTCCTCGACAAAAAAAAAAAGTAATGGTATTACCTATTCAGTGGTTGTGGTCAAACACATGGTGGAGGTTGGGGGGAATAGAACTCCTCATGAGCCTTTTAAAAATATTTATAATAACATGTGTACATGCATAATATTTCGGTATAAGATGGTAACCACAGATTATATTTTTGATGATCAAATAGCGTACGTTAAAAAATCAGGTACACCCCCTCCCCCCTAACCAGATGATTTGACCGTCACTGTACCAGCTATTACTAGAAGTAGAACACATGATAATATTTTATTATATGATATAATAATATATTAATAAACCTATTACTATTATTATACCATCGACCCTGTTCGTAGTAGGTAATGTTTACCTAATGGTTACTGCTACCAGTTTCGTGAGCTCATAACCGTCCGGCGTGTCGGTCGTTATTCAAATTTCAGTGTTTCCCTTGAAACTTCAATACCAATAATATAAATATATAATACTACCTAGTTTATCTCGAAATAAATTTAACCGATGTTTTCTCGCTCTTATAAATGAACACGACCTCGCCAATTACGATTTACGTAATGTGTTACCATGTGATCGGTACACTATATTTTTTTCATCGCCTTCGGGCTAAAATCGTTATTTTTTACAGTATTCCGTGATATTATGGGTACATTATAATTCGTATAGAATACTTAATAGTAACATATAATTGATTTAAGAAAAAAAAATACCTAAATACTCTACAGCCGCTAATTGGTTTACCCAACCTATTATACCTAACTTTCTAAAAACCAAAAAAAAAGTTTGATAATTATTTTAATTCGTGTCATGGAAATTCGTTATTGAATATAATAGTATAATTTTATATGCATAATATTATTATAAAATATTTAAAAAATGCAAAATATAGGTACTGCGGGATCATTAAAATTTAAAGTTAATTTTATTATTTTTAAATAAGTACCACCAGTATCGGTTGAAAATCTTTGCTGGTACCTACCTATAACATAATAACATACTACACCTACTTAATATTTACATAGTTGAATAAACGTGCACATATTAATTGTTATTATATTATGTATGCACGTGTATAATACGATTCAAGTGGCAAAAATTATTCTTTCGGAAAATATAAATGTATACCTATACAATATAATAATATTTGATATTAAATAATAATGTGCACTCATTATTTTGTATAGGTACAACAAATATGTTAATACACTTGTACCTATCAGAATATATTATTACTTACAAATTAAAATATAATATTAATTTTAGTATTTTATAATTTATTGAAATTATACATTTTCGGCCAATTAAAATATGATACATTGCTATTATAGGTACTTGAGTGGAAGTTTTGGAGGACTTTGGTTAAAAATCTATACTGTATATAATATTATAGTTGATACGACTGTATTATATACTTATTGTATGTGTTTTTTTTTTTTTTTTTTGATCTCGACTGATTAACTTTATTAATTATTATATATTATAAAACGAAAATATATGTGTTACTAATAATTAGGTAAGATTTGAATATAACATAATACATTCATATACCTGTTTACAGGTATGTACCTATATATAATATATATGAACATGAAACAAACTTAAATTAATATTTATTTTTTTGTAAAAAACGCATAGTTGAGTTTTTTACCTTACATGAAGGTTATTATTTTTTTTTTTTTGTAGGAAGTCTGACTTAATAATTATATTTTATAACATTTTAATCCGGAAGAATACCAAAGTTATGAATTTTCGAGTTTTTAATTTAATTTATAATTATTTTAATGAAATATTAATTAAAAATTAAATATGTTCACGGTGTGCGTATATACACGGTGTGTATCGAGTAAATGATTGTTTTTCAAACTTTTTACTCTAGTCAAGTTTTCATAATAACTGTATTTACTGAAGTATTAGAGTAGGTACGTCAACACGAGTAAAATAAAACACAATCCGATCCAACGGAAGGCAACCCCAAGCATACAAACCCCGTAATATTATTTTGCATTCTTAGAAGTGTGTTAGAGCTTAAGTTATCGATGCACAAGGTCACGAAACATCCTGATAGCGTGAATTTTTAACATTAAATATATATTTTAGTTTCGGTTTATCCACACGATGTTGAGTCTCATAATATTCGGTAAAATAAATCAAAACTGCAATAATGATATCGTGACGTACTTAATCATAATATACGGTCTGCAAGTACACGTCATTACTCACACGATGTTCAACCGTTCTTCGACCGATTATTTTCGCAAAATATATAATATTTAAGTTAAACGAATTATCTGTTTTGGAAATCAGCCAAGGCAAACGACGACTAGCGTTCGAAAAATTGATAAATTTTTGGTTTTCAACCATTCGTTCTTCTGTAACAAATGCCGAAGTTGTTGCAACGATTCTATTATATCCATCGAATCAACCCATTACTTGTTAGGTGTTGTTCCGTAGTAATTAATTAGAGACGATATTTGCTAACGAAAGTTATTTTATCAAACCGTAAAATGTAACCTTTTATCTCGAACGCTTGTGTGTTTTTTTTTTCAATTCATATTTTCATCCTTTCTAAGATTTAATTTATTAATATGGTATTGTTGATTTTTATTTATAGGTAGGCACCACAAGGCGGTTTGTTACGCTCCAGTTTATCGACTTACTCATCGCTATCGTTTCAAATTAATTATTATAACAATGTCGATTAGTATTATAGGTTGGTTAGTGGTTACAATATTAGGCTTTATATCGATATAAAAGACCGATCGTAAGCGAATTTCGTTAATGATGTCGACGCTTTGGGAAAATGTCACACGGTATGACTCATAACAAGAACAATACAAAACTAATAACGATACGATTAATGTTATGTTTGTCAATATTACTACAGTACTAATGAATCGCAAATTAGAAAAAAAATGAACGAAATGTCTGGTATGGCGCCAGTAAACATAATATATATTATCCTATAAAACAACAATTAGGCGAGTTGTATGCCTATAGGATTTTAATATAATAATACGTTTTAATTAGCCTTTCATCTTGTACGAACGATTCAAAAACTAAAATAATCGTACATCGTTTTTGGCAGCTGACGTTGTATCAACAAATTTATTTATTAACTGTTAAAAATTTCAATATTTTACACGATTACAATATGGTCAGAATATCGAATGAGAAAATATCCAGAGAGTCTTGACTCATACTAGATAATCTAGCCTACAGAGGGTTTCCAAAACAAAAGTGTTTAAAGGTTCTGGAGGAAGATGAACGATGAGGTATTTTCCAGCCAATATTGGTATATTATCTAACAGTTAAACTGAACAATAACCAGGATGGTGGTCTAGACAGCCTGTTGTTCTTGGGTAAATATTAAAATGTACGCCAATATACCCACTTGCTGTGAAAACTAGCGGACACTTCTGAATATACCGACCTTTAATACCAGTTTTCAGAGGCCAAGGCGGTATGTATGTCGTATAATATTTTATTAATTTATATTGTTTATAGGGGGGGAGGAGGGCTGAAGTCCAGTAATACAGTTTTCTTTATGAAGCATTTGAAGAAGCAAAAAGTAAGGCTTGTTATCGAAGACATAACAAATTTTCTTCAAATTTAAATTCTCCACTCTGATCAAATCACTTTTTATTAAAATATGTTTACTACTTACTAATGTACCTACCTTATAATAATTATTTCCTGAAAAATAATTTATTATGATATGTAGTATACATTATACAATTTAGTACATATAGCACACACATTTAAGTGTTATTAGTTTGTAAGTACTTGGTGCAACAAGTACATAATTATTAAAAAACAAGTTTTTATCGAATATCTGACTAACAAGTCGAAGGACTAAATTTAATTTAATGATACAATTATATCATAAACTTTTAAAGTTGTACTTTTCTTTTGGTGTTGAACTTTTGGCAAATGTGTTCTGTAATATTTCATTAACTAATAATCCATCATAATAATGTTATTTTATAAAATTAAATAGAACAAAGAGATGACTAGAAATAACTCAAAAATGAACACATCGTGAAAAGTATCATAAAGACCTGCTTTATTAATTAAAAATCGTCACTACAGAGTGAAGGGACCCAAACAAGCCAAAAATATTGGTGTGACTCGATTCAATATTTCCTAATAAATATAACCATACAGCTATGATGACCTATACACCTAGGTACTGTGAAAGTACCACTGTGACACGGTCACATTATTTTGTCATGTGTGAGGGGCGGTTGCTGATTTTTCAACACGAATTCGGTATTTGATCATTAAAAAAATAAAATTTTATAATTTATGTCATTATAAAATAAATATTGAAGAAAAAGGTCATTGGGGACCTATGCCTCCTCCCATCACTTGACCATCACTGAAGTGACAGCAGTTGCAGAACGCGTGGGCGTTGTTAATCCATCCGAAGACAAAATATGCGGTGAGACACCGTGAATATAATTTACGTAATGATATGGTGACAAATTCGCTCGCGATTTTTTCTCTACTCGGGATAATGGTTTGCAGCCGCCACCGATGAGTGTTAATGACCTTATGGATCCGCTTTCTCCGCGTCCGACATAATAATAATAATATAATAATATTACCACAATCATATACAATTGCGATATTTAATAACTCTAACATAAATAAATATATATTTTATATTTATAGTAGTGGGGACGTCCATCATTGTCCGATATTATATAGAAATCGTCGAATGTAATAATAATAAATATGTATGTAGGTATTATAGGCAGGTATACATATTATACGGACTCGTGGCATGCATGGACGAAGTGGGGCTAGGGAGGAGCAGCCCCATCACTTTCTACAAAATATTTTTTTATTTTTTTCATCCAAAATAATATTAAAAAATTAAAATAGCAAATATGTTTATTTTTAAAAAAAATATTAAATGATCAATTCATTATGAATATATGATTGATAAAAATATAATAACATTATTCAACTATTATGCTGGTCTTGTAATACGTTGTGATCGGTAGGTTGGTAGCCACATCAAACGGTACAAAACTATAAAAATCAAATCAATCGTACTCAAACACATTGTTTTAAACATGAACGGCTGAAGTTTGAGTATTGAAAAAAGCCCACTAAGTGTCTGGTGATCCGTGGAGCCCAATGGATGTTTAATCCAGGCTTGCAAGAGTGTAAACCTGATACTATTACCTAGGTATAAGTAGGTATATTATGGTCGCGTACTACTTTGAATCCACTCTCCGACTTTACGAGTTTCTGGTTTTTACACCTAAGCAGTGTACTATAAAAATACATAGCACCGCCTTCGCAATCGTTGTCAAATCGTTAAGAGTTATCAGGTACGATGTCTGTGCATATAATATTATTATTATATATATCGACACAGCTGCAACTGCTCGGGCACCGTTTATAGACTAGTTTTTGGCCTAGATTTTCCAAAAATTCGGAAACCGGAAACGATCAGGCGCCATGGCCGACCACCCGCCGCCGCTTGTGCGGGTAATATTTACAAAATAATGTGAGGCTAAAATTTTACAAATTACACCGTCCTCGAGCTATATAATACACTGTGTACCACACACTGATTGGTGGTCCGTTAATCAGTGGATATCGTAATATTTAATAATGATATATTATGTTATGTTGACCTACCTTAGGCGTGTGTGTTTGTGTGTTCTCGGCTCCCAAAAATAATACGTGGATCTGAAGCGCCACGCTTCCGGCGGATCTTTTTCCGGTTCGCACGCCACTCGTCGAGGTACTAAAATAAAAACGTTTCTCACCGTTCACAAGAGTTGTTATTATAATAAGATCAGAGTTCGGCACTTGTAGAATGTGCATATTATTGATACTAATGTTAGCAAAAAATATGGCAGAGCGATAGTGTACTGTACTCTTCAGAATGAAGTGAGTTCATATTTTTTTCATTTTTTTCTTTAAATTACACCAACTATACTTAACTGATTACACAGGTTGTTTGCCTGTATTCCCTCAGTAACTAAAAAAAACAATTAATATATATGTTGAAATATATCGTGTCTTTGAAAATATAACAAAATGTTATGAAAAATGAAAAATTTTTGATTCAGATTTATTTTGTGGAATAAATACAGACGGCTGCCGCGTTACCATCATCATAAGGTGATTGTACTGAAGGGGGCGCTCTTTAAGATTTTACGGAATTTCCATAATTGGGGAAGTTGATCACTATCTGACAAGTATTCCATACCTATACTGTCGCAGGTTCTTTTCTGATGAGGCAAGTATGCGTTAGATGGGAGTGATCTATTTTTTATCGAGTGATGGTAACTTTATATCTTATTAGTGTTGTTCATATTATTGAACGACATTTATTTTGGATAATATATATCTGCATATATTTTGAGAGTTAAGTACATAATATTTTAAGAATTTTGCTCCTAACTTAGGAGTCCTAAGGCATATTAACAGTTTTTTTTTATAAAGTATAAAATATTTAGGTAGATACATGAGCATTTCTGGTTTTGTAGTCATACCAGTTATATTAAGAAGCACACGCATAAGTACAATGTAGTATATTCTTATTCACTCCTAAGTTATAAAAACTTATTTGGATGGAGTAGGTTGGCATGGTAGGATGCTATATGGTAGGATGGTTGCTATAAACAAGTAAAAGAAACAAAAGAAATTTCAAGAAATACATCTGATGCGCTATAATATATGCACAAACTATGGCTTACGCCATCACATATAAAGTTTAAAAAATATATAAAAATATACCAATTATAGTTACCATTATGTACTCAAATATTGTATTTATCATTATTAGTTATGTTTTTATTTAGTACTAACAATAATAATGATCATTATTTTAATCTATACTCAATATAGTTAATAAATAATATTCGTTTGGTATTACAAAAATGTTTAGGAACTCATTTTTTGATTATCTATAATAATTATAGGTATACTTGTGACAATATGTTTCATACTGTTGGGACTCCAAGTTGTGCTTTTCTCACCGTGGCCAAAGTATTTAATTGCAAAAATAATAAATAAAACGTGTACATTATATAAGACACGTTCTTGGTCAGGCTCACTGTTCTGTTCGTCTGACGAAAAGTGTGTCGCGTTGCGTACCTACACGTCGCTGGGCTCCTATACGGTGAAAATCTTTTTTTCGAATGAGTTGACATCGGTCGTGCATCGCGAATCAAACATAACAGTACAGTATAGGTTCGCCCGACGTGAGGATCAACTTACACTCGCTCGACGACCGCGAAACTGTATTTCAGTTCAATGTAATAAAAGTTCGTATTTTGTATACCGCACCTTTGTCATTATTGTGCAATGTTTTGGGTCACTTTGATCGTCGTATGATATTTATCGTACAAATGTAAAATTACTTATGTGTAATATTAAATTATTAGCCAGAGAGAGCATAATCGACCAGAGGGAAAAAAAAACGGTTTTCCGTCGTGCGGTTAAGTTCAAACAAATCAATTTTTTATCACAATGGGCTAAGATTTAATTGCGATGGTAAAATAGCGAAATGTGCTAAGCTCTACAATAAAGTGTAATATTATGTACAATGAATTTACTATTGCCCATCACAGTTTAATGAATGAGTTAAATCGCTAAATCGTTTTGGTTAATTAGGTGTTTTTTAAAGCAATATGTTTACATTCTTTTTTCGTCAAAGACAAAATTGTAGTTTTTATGAAATCGGAAGCGTAATATTAAGACTTGCGTCTTAAACATACATCTAGCCAAGTAATGTACTTTCGTTTGAATAAATTATAAAAAAATGCATTTTTCTTTTTTATATTTAAGAAAATTATAGATGCAGTATATTTAGCATAAGAAAACCAATACATATGTATCGTGTGATTGAATACGAGGTGACTGACTAATATTATGTAAAAGTTCGTCGCAAAACATAAAACAATACCAACGCATTTAATTTTATACTTACGCTGTATAAATATTTCGTGATCGGAAGACTTGTGCATATGTAGTATGTACATTTTTCGTTTACGTGAAATGCCGATCGTTTTACATTCATCAGGGTGTGTGCTACATACCGTTATTATTATCAACCGATGTCATAATATCGATGGTGTAGAGCATTAGCGTAACCGGTGTAATGTTTTGAAAGTTAAAACCCTCCCCTTCCCATATTTTTATTTATGCGAAAAAATATATACACCATATGATTCGGATTTCTGTAAAATATGTACATGGTCATATTATCACAGTACTATTTCTTAGAAATAATTCACGGTTTTATTGATACGGGAATTGATAACTATGCAATGTCGATAGTGTGTAAAGGCCCCCTCCCCCCTTCCTCCACATGATATATTTAAGTATAAACGCACTTGGCGGTGTATACAAATACGCTTCAGATGTCCGCTCTGTAGATCCGCCATTCCCGAGGGACTCAAAGTGCCGGCGAAACGATTGTAAAATTGCAGTGCAATATATATTGTAATGAGTCTACAACGATTGAGGCACCTGTCCAGTACCACCTATGGTTTCCCGGTTTGATATAATAAAGTTAGAAGTTTAGACGTTTGCGTAGTATTGCAGAATTTTAAAAAAAATCAATCGTATCGTTTCGCATTTTTTAGCGGCCGTGCGTCTGAAGCCGCATTTTTGAAGAGTTGAACGAACCCCGAAAATATGCTCGCAGAGGCTTTCTCTCTATATCCGGATAACGAGTCGCGCAAATAATAGCAAACAACAACGACGACGACAACAACAAGAACAACAAGAACAACAACAACAACAACAATATATAGAGGTAATAATAATATAGGAATTTAGGCCTCAGCGCGTGCATCATATTAAATAATAATAATATATGATATAAAACGCTGGCGGTGCAGTAAAAAACGATTTTCGACAGATCAACGGGACTCGATGAGCTCCGGACGTAACCGGCAGAGCTTAGGTACACGCATATACCATACTTTTATCATATACCTATGATATAATTTACGTCCGTACGACTCGTGAGCGCCATATTATAATAACGCATATTACAGTGCCCGGAACGACGCGGCTAGTGAAAACGGAAGTAGCGCAACAACATCGCGCGGCTATAATAATGGGCGATGAATAATAAATCGTACGGCGGCGGCGGCGCCAATCCCCTCGGCGGCACGAGGTCGGTCGGTCGCCCTTTCGTATCGGACATAGTGACATACCCACAATGTGATATGACGATAATAATAATATTATAATGTTTTATCATCGGAATACGTCGTTACGCGATGTCAATGGCAAAAGCCGTGTGATCTCGCGGGCCCGTTCTCCACACGCATTTCCCACCGGCCGAAACTCGTTGCGACTCGTAACGCTCCGCTCGTCCGCCCACCAGGTCCGATCAGAGCTGCAGCACACCGGCGGGTAACCTATTACAATATTATTGTTATTTGTTATTATATCGTCGTTATCGTGTACGTGTACGGTGTGTATTATTATCACTATTATTACCGGCGGTCGTCGTCTCGGTCGGTGTGGGTACGACGACATTATAATAATGCATATAATATATTATACTCTCTTCGAATCACCGGCGGCGGCGGCGGCGCGTTATAATATGTATTTCTGGGGCAACAAACTCGAATGGGAACGGCGGCGAAGAAAGCGGCTCGCGAGTCAATGTCGTAAACGTATACCTACGACCGCGTATGTAGGTCTTCCGTGAAAGTTGTGGCACACATTTCCGCGACCGCTTCCGCCCCGAACCGCTCCCGCCCACCCGCCGGAGGCTCCCACCGTCCCAAAAGAAACACGCGCTAGCTGCTGCGTCGGAAATGTCCGCGTTATTCCACGGCCGTAACACTTTAATACATAATATTATTATCGAGAATGCTAAAATTGTAATAGGTAATAATATTATAATGTTACGGACCTAGGTGTCTATATATAATATGAACGACTTAATGAGAATAATTTCGCTCAGATCGCCATCGCCGACCGAGCGGACGCCGGCTATATTATGTTTGTCGTCTATAATAGTCAGATCGACAAAATCTATAATAGTATAATATTAACGTTTTCCCAGCGGAGGCGAAATATTTACCGCCTCCCTATCGCAATTCGCGGTGGTGCGAAAATGTGAGCGTTGTTCTACTGGTGTAACACTTTAATAATGTGCATAATCTATTGAGAATGCTACGATTGTAATATTTAGTTACACGGAATAAATAAATCAGAATAATGGACACTGTTGAAGAATTATACGAGAAGCCAAGCGGAATTTGATAAGCGAATTTGCTTATTTTGCTTATTTTTTCGCAGAATTAGAGTGATCATTATACATACAGGTATCTAACATAATATTATAATATAACAATATTATTTTTCTTCAAAAAAATGATTGCCAATATTATTGTTATCATATTAAAGTGTCCATGCAGAGTCGGGTAATAACATTACATTTATAACTAATGTGCTTATGCACCTATGCGTACATAATATCATATATTACGTATATATATATATGTGAGGGAATGTACCTATAGCCTAACCCTGTGGTAATGTACGATCATAAAAATCCGTGCAATAACAATAATTTTGTGACGACGACGTGGACACCGGTTTTCTTACGGTAAAATGTTTGTCGTCGAGTCAGATGGAAAGGAAAAAAAAATAATTGTATTAATGTTTTATTCTAAGGGTGTAACACTTCAATAAAATATAATACTATCGAGAATGCTACAATAATTATAATAGGTAATTACTAATTATATTATACTACGTGCTAATGCACTTATGTACCTATGTACGGCTATAAATGTTCGTGTGATAAGAATTATTTCGTTCGGACCGGCACCGGCGTGGACATTGCTGCACACCGGTTTACCTACCTATGTTTGTCGTCTGGTCAGATCGACAAATAATAATGACTAAATTAACGTTTACTTAGCTGAGGCGAAATGTTTGTCGCCTCGCCGGCGGTAGTGTTGCAGCGGTTCGAACGTTGTGGTCGCGACGACGTAACTGCCGTTAGTCGTTATAAAAGCATTATAATTTTGTGGATGAATATTAACCAATTACTGACAAATAGAATAATTATTAAATTATTGATCGAATGGAAAGAAATATTGATAAAATGAAAAAATGTATTTGAATATTTATATTTTTCTTCCCTTCCCCTTCTTATCATGCGTGTATAGAGGTCAGACTGCGCTTCACTCTCCTCGTCCGACAAACGATCATATAATATTATACTGCCTAAAGAGTGCACGTAATTCAATGAACACATTAAACATTATTATTGTTTTACAGTTGTTTTATTTGTGACAACACATTGTCGTTAGTTTTTATGAATTGAAAATAATATCATATTATACTGTCGACAGTGCTGACGGGATTCACAAAACTGCAACAAGCGGAGCACATTATTTAACTCCTCCGTGGACTAGTCGATATTGATGACTTGCTCAAGACAGAGTCGTATAACATCTCTCTGACAATATTGTCTTAATTCGCAATAATACTACACCGCACCGCTAGACGAAATGTAACAGACGATGACGGTAACTAGAACGACCGAAAATCGTAACCGAACGATTATAAATCCACACCAATAACCCGTCTTTTCTCATACCTACACATACCTACCCATTATCTGCAGTTCGTAAGTAAAGCCGTTTTCTCGACCCTCACCCACTTCCAAGCAAAATATCGTCTCGGCATTGTAGGTAAAGTTTTTCGTTGACGTAATTATAATAATATTTTGATAGATAATAATAATAATTTAATTATTACTTATTCGTCTTCGAAGTGCAAACAACTGAAACGTTCAGTTCGTGCAACAGGTTGTTAAGACGTATCGTAGTGATAACTCAATATAATATTACAGATCCACGCGTGAACTCACGCTGAGGACGATGCGTAGATCTCTGTCTGCTCTCTGCTCTCTCTCTCTTTCTCTCTCTCTCTCTCTCTCTCTCTCTCTCTCTCTCTCGCCATCTTGTTCTACGGACCTACATATAATATCATATTTCTATTTATTACTATGAAAATAATAATAATTGTTGTATCGTCGAGACGACCCAGTGCGATAATACACGCGACGACGGTGATATATACATCTCGGCAATCGGTACGATCGGCGAATTTAACTATAGGTACCTACATATTACGTACAAAAGTTCCTATGCCTGTGTACTTGAACGCAACGAGTCACGATCTGGTTCGCAGATCTATCACGCGATCGACACCGCATAATATAATACGTAGGTATTTATGGTATTTACTTATACCTGCGTAAACGAGTATTGTAATACCATTATAATATACACGGGATGGAACTGTAACCACGTCCGCGACCACTTGCGTATAACACGGGTAATACATATTGTAATATGTATATCTGTGGCGCATCTGGTGTGGGGAGGGGATTGAGGTGGATCCCTCGAGATTTCAAGAAAATCTAAACATCTCTTCAGTGTTCTGCCAACGCATACTATGCGCAAGACGTAGAACGACGTATTTAAAAAAAAAAAGTAATTCGAACGGAGGTTGCTTCAAAGACTCATATACTCAAGTATATGCACATCAGCACATCAAACTTATGAAGGGAATCCTAAATAAGCCTCCCTCAAAGCTCCGGGCGTATATACCTACACACTGTGCAATTATAATATTATGTAAAATGTAAGTCTTCGAACTCGGTTATTTAGGTACCTACCTTTAATAATATAAAATTACATATTTTGAGATGCAAAGTATGTTTTCGGCTAAATATATATTTGCTGCGCTCGCATGAATATTCGCCGCCGAAGACGTTTTTTGTTATGCATAAAAGTAATCTCTAACAGTGATACGCATCTGCAGTAAGTATAGACGGAATTATTATTGTACAGTAATTCCTTCTGAATTTGGTTTATCTGTTACCTATTTTTTAGTTATTTCGTTATTACAAACGTTGAAACGTATAATAATCGACGTTAATTATTACTTTCTTGAGACGCATTTTTACGGCGTTTCGAAATCAAATTACTATACAACACGAAAATACGCTTACTTAACACAAACCAATAAAGTAGTAGAGTTATGTTAAAAAGGCATATAAGATCAGACTGATCGAGGTAGATTCTAAACGATAACGTTAACCGGTTGATAGCGGACCGATTTAAACAACTTGGTTGAAAAATAATTGTATAGGTCCTGGTTGTTTGGGTACTTCCCTGCCTATGGTAAAAGTCTGAATCAAAAACATGTAAAAGTGGCAACTATATATACCTAATAATATTATACAGATATAATAGAATCTTGGAATGGCTGCCACCACTATATCGGTTCAAACACGTCTTGTTCGTTATTATTTATCCATTTATTTTTTTTTGCTTTAATCATTTAAAATTGGTTCACATTATTATTAGTAATGACTAATGAATATTGAATTCGAACCGATACAATGGATGGTAAAATATGTCGTGGCGAGAGGCTATTATGTAGCTCCAATTATATAAATTAATCACCTGTAGAGCGTCGATATAAGTAAGCAGACGAAGCGAAATAATCTACTACCACGACGGGCGTGGTTGTAAAACAAAAAAAATGTGATCGTTACTTAAACGGTGTGGCTATATGACGATAGTAATAATATAAAACAATTAATAACGTCCATGTCCCCTGCAAATTGAAATGCCTAGCTCATATTAAATTCCCCAAAAATAATTATATAGACATTTTCTATAATATCGAAGTCGTCTTCACAAGGATAATAATATATGTTTTTTTCTAAACCTAATTGTCTGACGACAAGACAGTAGGCCTTTATGGTAAGACGGATTACAATTATTTTGTATTGATTTTCAATATCTGTTTTATAAACTGAAAATCAGTGATTGCATTGCAATAATGTTATTTGCTATCATAACAGTAACTGTTTTTTGAATATAATAACAACTTGATTAAATCATAGTATTGATCAAAGTATAGTATCAAAGTCCTTTATTATGTAATTGTATGCTACAATTAATAGAAACAATTTTAAATTAAATGTTTAAGTATAATATTATCAAAAAGTATCTACCTACTTATAAGTTTTTTTTTTTAAATTATTTATTATAAAATAATTAATTACTGTTAATAGTGTATTGTATATTATAATTATTATTTTGAACACAATATTATGAATAATGCAAATAATTTATAGTGTGTTTCATATATTATACTATCATATATTTTGATCGCTCCAAGGGCATACTCGATATTTGTAGGGACATAATATAATTTGCATAAAATATGTTCTAGTTTTTAAGGTCATAAACCTCATCCTAACCCCATGTACATAATATTTTCCACGCACGCTGTTTCTCGAATATTTCTATCAACGCGAATATAATGAGCGGCGTCCGCTGCTGCTGCATGATAATATATTATGACGATACCAATAATATTATACGACCTCAGTGCCTCACGTACCACTATCGGCGGAATCGTGCGTGCATGATGATTTGTTTATTGTCGTTGCAAATGCTGCACCTGTTTTTTATTTCGTTTTTTGTTCCACATAGTTGTTTAAAATTTAAATAAAAACACGACCGAGTGATTTGCCTTTTTGGGTGCATCGTGACGTCACGTTTGTGCGTTTCTGCACTTCGACGTGTAATATTATGGCAGTCGTGGGCCTAAAATAATAAAAACAATAATAATTTATAGGTAGGTAGGTACAAGTATAGTGGGACGGGAAATACGGAATTGGTTCCCGATAAAAATTACTTATCAACATGTGACTGTTCGAGTTGGTTCCCTATGAATAGGTAATGTTATTGAGATTTGCCGCGATAATTGTCCACCAAAAATGTGACCAGAATGCAATCATCTACCTCAGAACGAACCACGTCATGTTTGTTACGACGTATCGTTTGATGACAAGCTTAATTCATTCATAATGCCACTCAATTTTTCTAATTAACAGAAAAACAGAAAAAATTTTAAGCATGCCCAACACAAAGGTGCAAACTTAGGGTCAAGAAAAATTAGCTGAAAAGTTAGTTTGTGAACAAAACAAATGAAAAGTTGAATCGTTAATAAATATTAAATGTAGGTAAGTACAATATGCAAAGAAATGCATGTGCGCCTACAACTTAAATTTTTTATTATTTTTATTATTATAATTTAAATGATTTGGAAGAGGGTTCGAAGTCAATACCTCCCGTTATACGCTCTGCGTCTGTATAGATCATCCAGGAACGAGTTCGATAATGTTAGGAACCGACAGGCACCCAGTGAAAAAGAAAAAAAAATTCCAAAAACTATAATGATTTTGGAGCTTTGGTCCACTGTCAAAGTGTCAAATGAAGAACGTTTACGTTTGGCTTAAGTACTGGCAATATTACGTGGCTGTTTTTGCACTGATGGCATGCATTTATAAAAGCATATTCCCATGGGAAAATAAATACATAATCACACAACGACTCGCCACGACTATTATGGACCGATGATAGTGTATAAATCTCGCGATAATATTATAATTGTTTCGTATTTGGACCGTGGACCTCGATTCTCGATAAGGTTGGGTATAAAAACATCGTAAAAAGTTCGGTCTTCAGAGACTACCCACAACGGTACAATGACCGGGAATTCCGAGGAAATCACGATCCGAGATTCTTTTTGGACGTAGTTCTCGGGAGTAAAATCAGCCCCCCCCCTACCCCGAAATATCGTAGTAGGCGAACAATCATATTTTTTTTAGTGTTTTTCTCGCACTGCCGACATAATAGGTATTATATAATTTTGCAAAACGAATTTAAAATTCACAGAATTTTTGAGGTACCTATACCTATCATATTAGTGTTAACAGCAATCACTCTTTATTTTACACATTTCCTTCACGGCGAAAATATCTCCATATTCGGGGGACAGCGGTGGGTGGTTTTTTAGGTAGTGGGTATTTTCGACCCGTCTCTGCCACATCACGGGCGGGACGGTTAAATTCAACGATGACATAGTTTTGGGGCGTTCTAAAGTCACCGAACAAAAGCGCCGACCAGTACCCATAATGGTTCTTTTATAATATTATGCTTGCTTATTATAATATTGTAATTACTAAAATATTGCTGAAAAAAAAAATAGCATAGGAATAGGCGGAGGAATAGGTGGGTACCTCTATTAAACGATTTTTCGCACCGTCACGGTTCCGCGTGCACGAGGAATATCGCAATAATAGTGCGTGCACGTTATTATTTTTTATATATTATTATTTTCGACTGTTTGCAGCACTCTCTGCGTCGGCGTTTTTTATTTTATTTTTTACTATCATTATTCACGTACAATACCCTTGACCGTCACTATACAAAATACGTTATAAGCGGTATTGTGATTTCGTGACCTCGTCCCCACCGAGCAGTCCGCACACACTCCAAACGCAGAGGCTACGACGATAATATTGTTGTACGTAATATTATTATACATCGTATACGACAGTCGTGTCATACTTTTTTCGTCGCTCAGTGCGCGAACGGTTTTACCACTATTATCATATCGTACCATATAATATTAATATTATTATTATCATTATTATTATGCCGTGTGCGGCGATTAATATTATTTACCGGCGACAAGCGAAATGTACGCAATTTATATACGTAGGTACCATAATATTACAATGTCAGCCGTGACATTAAACACGGAAGAAAACGATCAGTGACGTGTACGCGTGACGTTTTCCACTCCCAACCGATTTTCTGAGTTTTCCAATGATTCGTAAACAATAAGGAAATCGCCGCGTTTACATAATATTATTTACTATTTTGATTTTCGATCGTTTGCAAGTCAAATGAACTCCGATGGACAAAGTGTAGCGGAGCGTAGCGTGTGTTCGCAGACCACTGAGATTATAATATTCTAATGACATTTGATGATCACGACTAATTACAGCTAAAGGGGATAATTGAATGCCTCGTTTACACGTCTTGAAATTAAATTTACATTAATTATCATGTCGCCTTGTTTGTACTGTTAAGACGAAATTTCACGCATACTATATTATGACGTACGACTTTTCCGTTCTGCAGTTCCAATAATTCTGTGTAGTTAGCTTTAATGTTAGAATGAACTGACTCGTGATGAATAATATTATATGTGTTTCCCGCTTAGTCGTTTACAATATTTTGTTTTTAACTGAGTTATGAATATGTGAAATATTAAATTTCAAAATCACTTGAAATCTGAAATGTTGTAAAAAACCAACAGACGATCTTAGCTGATAACGTCTTGAGGTTTGTTAATGGATCAATTCGCATTACAATATTAAAGCCAACAACACAATATTGAAACTGTCCAGCGTGAATTTACCGTGTTCTACGATTGAAAGACTGAGACAACACAAAATGCGGGCGGGGCCGCTATTAATTAACAATTGTTTGCGATTTGTTTGAAAAACATTATATTAATTCATGTTGTTGAGAGGACAACTTCATTATGTACTTTAAAGTGTCTTACAACACGGGGTCTGTACACTTTTTATAATTCATAGGTTTTTTTTAAAGAATTAAAATTTAAACCTTGTTTTATTTAAATTCAAAATAAAAAAAAACAATAAATTATAATTTTCGTTTCCGTGTTTTTTTTTCAATATTGACAGCCTGATTGTACTGAAGTAGTACATATATTTTATGTACAGATTTTAAAATAGTTCTTAATGAATTAATAATTCCCATAAGTGTTAAACTATAGTTGAGTATTAGGTTTGTATGGTTAATGATGTGCATATTAAGCGTATAATTAGACAGTTCCTTATGGTGCGTGGACGACGGCAATGGTGATCCGAAAAAAATAGAACATTAATTATTAGTCCTCAGACATCTAATTCCCAAAGTTATTGTACATACTTTGATCAGTAAATAAAGAAAAAATATTACAATTAAAATCTGTAAAAAAAAATATCTTTCTTATTGATTTATTTTACTGTTGTAAATTATTACACGGTAACTAATATGGTATAAAGTTGAGCTGTAGCCAATCCTTGATATTATACTCTGTTGGTTATTATATTGTGACACCAGAAAAGTAGAATACAATCAGAGTTAAATTTGATTTACACGACACGTCACTTTCGATACGTAGTAGGTTTATACCTAGCTGTGAACTCGGCTTCAATATTATTTAGTAGGTATACCGAAACGTTGAAGTCATCCGGTATTCGGTCACCGCGATCACGACGACTCAGTGAAAACGAATTTTAATTTTGGGTAATATTGTTAATATTGTTATAATAATAATCAGACGTTTTTAGTGCCATACCATTAACGTATTTTCGATATCTTACTATTGTCCGTATTAATCGGTATCTGCAGTACAAGCATGTTATACTTATTGCTATGATATTGTTATGTATTGTATTGTATGAACACCGTTTCATGGTGGCGGGGGGAAGGGGAGTATAGGTAATTCATAACTTGTCAATTTGAATATTTTTTTCCTGGTTGATTAGAAAGGTAGATATTATTTTCTAAATAAAAGTATAAAACCATAGAAAAAAACTGAAAATCTGAATTTATGAAAACATTTTATACCTAATCCGTCTCTTACCAAATTTGTTTTGCATTATAATTATTTCGTATGTAAAAAAATATTCCTAATGTGCATTTCTATTTTTAAATAAATAACTAATATTACCTGCCTCCAAATAACGTCATGTAATATTATTAAATAATTTAACATTTTAATGTTATTTCAATCTAAACAGATTAATTTTATCAACGTTTGACACTAACAAGGAAAAAAATCTATATTTAATTACAAAAATTTGCTAATACTAGTCATTATAATGACCTGACAAAAATATAATAATAATAATAATTAAACAATCATTATAATATTCATTTTTTTAATACCTACTAGATATTAATTTTACGATTTTCAAACGTTGCCCAAATTATTCATAATTTATTCATGTCCAGATTATCATTTGTTCATGTATTTTTTTATACTTAAAAGCATAAGTGAATTTAATCTAGTGTTTCACGATTATGATTTTAAATAATTCTCAATGTTTGATCGTGTGTCGCACTTAGATATACTGGTGCAGTAAATGCCAATCTACAAAATATCTTACTGTGCAAAATATTATGGAAAATATTATGTTTCATATTATTTTCTTCGGATTTATTAATAAGGTTAGTATTTACTCAATTGAGTCATTATCTTGACACTTATCAATTAATAATTTCATTTTCACTTGCGTCACGTCAATTTATTTTCATTTTGCTTCATTGGTCTGAGAAGACCAGGTAGGGCATGATTAAGATTGACATTTGAAAATTGAAATGTTTTCTTTCTACACAATAAGTAGGTATGAATTATTCATTTAGAATAAAAGCTTCAATACGTCAATACAATTTTTTTAATCATCTTTTGATAAAGTTGATTAGTGTTGGTAGAACACGTTTAAATTATTTTTCGTACAATTTTTGGATATTGTAAATTACTCGCGTATTTAAATTTGGACCCAACCATTCGTTGGAGGCCACCTCTGCTGATGGTGAAGATTAAAATAAGTTTCAGGGTCAACTTAAGTTTTGTTTTTGAAAATTATAATACACTGACAATCAAATTATCCGTAGTTTCATTGTCAGTGTTAATATCTTTTAAATTGTTCATATTGTAGTACATCAATTCAAATTATCACCATCAATAATATATTCATTTTTTCCCCAGAGTTTCAGTCAGAGAGTTGAGTTTATACATTAATATTTTTCTTAAATATCAGAAATAGGGTACTCAAATAGATTTACGTTTAAACAAATTGATTTTGTGCTGGTATTTCTATCGAATGAATTGAATTTTGAACAAAATATATTTTTTGAACTACCATTGACATAAAGCTTCAAAAGCATTCTAAACCGACTTAATAGACTCACATTGCTCTTGTGGTCCACCTAGTTTTGGATAAGTCTTAAATAGTAATTTGTTTTCTACGTCAAACATTAGTGTCTCATTCATAACACAATACCGCTTAGCAAGCAGAGAAAAATAAATGCTTATAAACCCAGACAGTTGGACTCCACAATGATATAAATGTAAGCTTCGGGAATCGTTTATTTCTTTCGGGTCACGACTCACGACTGCGCCGGATTTGAACGAAAAGTCGGAAGACCGCGCGTGAGACCGTGACAATAATATCATAATAATGGTTTATTTTTAGTTACCCGCGAAAATGGGTACACATAATAATATTTTAGCCTGGAAAAAAATTAACGCGCGGCTAAACCGATTCGCACCAGACCGGCGGCCGCGGACCGCGTGACCTTATATACATGTATTTTAATAATCGTATTATGTATTTCGGCTATCATGTATAATGTATATATATATATATATATATATATTATTATAATTATCGCTGTCCGGGTTATCAGACCGTGGTCCTAGTCCCGGTTTCGACGGCGGCGTTGTGTTCGCGGCTATTTGGTGCACCGCTGCACCTGCACCGTGCACCACCGTAATAATCAATAATAATAATAATAATAATAATAATATGCGAAATGATGCGTGATTTATTATTTTTATTACTATTACTGTTGCTGTTCGATAATTTATCGGTTTTAATAATATACGAAGAGAATAAAATATCGTAAGGTCACGGCATTAACATGCCCCCCATTTAGTGCTCGACGAGTGTTTATAGTAGTCATCGAACTACCAACATTTTGATAACCGTAATAAAAATCTAAACCAAAATGGATATTGATTAACACGATATCACTACGAGACCTAGCTGTGGTGTTATTATAGTGTGTGTTGTATTCTGCAGCCATTGTGGTACGACTAATTTTGAGTACTCGATCCATTACAATATTTGAGTTTCGGCTGTTTGCCATTATAAACATAGGCACTGACTATTATAAAATAATATTATATTAAAGTCTTATTATTTTTTTTCAATTCAGGTCCATGTGAAAACGTACGGTGCACTTTATCTGGAGGTACCCGGAAACGTTTAAACACCCGTGACGGCCGATATATATGATGGCAGTCTTAAAAAATCCGTTTTGTTCTTCTCTTTTCTCCCTTCGCTTTTTGAAAAACAAAACACAAATATGTATTTATCAATTGATACATTATACATCCAAAAGTCCTCTTCTATGACATAATGACCTGTGCCTATGCCGAAAACGGATATTTCGAATTCGTCGCAGAGATTGATGGGGGAAATTTAGGTCGACTTTATCGCCCTGCAGATATTATGTAAGCCAAGCGAGTCAGATACGACTTTATCACAATATTATTTCGGTCGTATTCAACTTTTAGGTGTGCCTACTTTCGAGACAAAAAAAAAGTTCAGACGGAAAATATTATCTCACCACTGACCGCAGGTTTACACACCAAAATAGTAATAATAATATTTGTAGGTTTGATGATAATATTGTATGAGCGTGTGCTCGGGTGACTCGCGGGTTTTCGGCTCGCGTCCGCATTATTACCTCACGGCGTCCATATAATATGGTAACGTATAAGTTGGTTACACGTTACCATGACGGTATATAATTATATTAAATATTATTATATTATACACTGATATCGTATTATTGTTGTTGGGCGTTTATTGTGGTACGTGTTTGCGCGTGGAGGTATGTAACGCGGTCGCCACTGCCGTCGAGTGGCGCGCGAGCGGCCCTCGAATCGAGCACGACTAAATAGGCGTATAATAATAAATATGTGTGTACCTACACGGTGTAGACTTAGTAGGCAAGTGCCTGTATATCATTATGTATATCAAGCATAATGTATACATAAGTGTAATAATATTATAGCGCTCGGCGATGACGATGACGGTGCGGGTTTACGTGTGCGCGGCAACGGATTTTCTTCGCGCCACTGACCTACATCGGTGCCTATGTATACTGCCTATAATAATAATAATAATAATAATAATAATAATAATAATAATAATAATAATAATAACAATAATTTAGGTGCACCTGTCCGGCAACCGGGTCGCGCGTTATCTACGATGTACCGACGACGACGAAAAATTAGTTAAACGCAGTCAATTTTTAATTTATAATAAAAATTGTAATTTTCTGTTCTTCTTTGCAAGTTTTCATCAGTCTTATAATATACAGTCAACCAAAGTTTGACGTGCTTGCTATTCTATAGAATTTCCAATACATTCAAACTGCCTTAAAATTAAAAACAAATAACTACTAGTAAATATTAGTTTATTCGAGACTGTCCACCAATATTAAAGACGTACGTATATTAAAGAGAACGTCAACACACTGTTATACGTATTTTATCTCTCTGGCACTGCACGTGCACAATACTCCCTCTTACAAAATCAATAATTTTTTTTCCTTATGTTTTTCAATTACCTTAGAATAAACTCATGACCAAAATCGTAGAAAATAATATTTTTATGACATTTTTTTGAAACATAGATGTATCTAGAGACAATTTAATATCTATTTAAATATACAAATTTTATTTTATAAGTCAAGTTTATAATATACCAATGGTAAAATAATTATAAAATATAAAATCAATATGATTTAAAACCCTCAATAATGTTATCCTCCACAATAATTGTTGTGAAAGATGATTTTATTCAGAGATTACTCGAAAATCCTAACAAAAAAAAAACGATTTTACACGAATGCCACTTATCTATGTTTCTAAGAGAGAAAAAAATATTTCTTGGACATCCTCTTAATTCCTTAACAGAAAAATTTACTGGTAGCTAATGAGCAGTGCAACACTTCCATTTTATTAAGTCTCAACGGGCATCGAAAGTATCTTAATCTGAAGAAATTGGTTAGGTACTCAGAATTACGTAAATTATTTGGCTCTAATTTTATTGTGGTCCTCAAAAATATTTCGTTAAACAGCAGTTTGTTGTATCTGTATGGAAGTTTCACTGTATTTTTGGTGGGAGATATATGGTAGAGCATAGAAATCATTAGTTATATAGCTTTTTAGCTACCCAGACTGTTTTATAAATGTTTAATGTTGTTCGCACAACATCCCAAAGAGCTTATTGATACAATATAACACATTTTTATTTATCCGACTAATATGTGAACTTATATAATAGGAAATTTTATAAATGATAATATATTCGAAGCACAAAAAATATCAAGGGGGAGTATAAACCCTCCCCTCTTCTCGGTAATAACGCTGCTGACATCGATATCGTCGAAGATGATGTTACTTAATATGCTGCTGGGCCTAATAATTTGTCCAATATAGGTAGTAGCACAGTTAAAGTTACGCATTGTTATTAGCTATTTTAAGTCACTGCACGTATTGTCTATTAGCCAAAAATAAACACTTTATGACCGAGAAACACATAATATATATTATGTGAGCACAAAAATGTCACAATCTTTATCTTTTCCTAGCATACCACTTGGAAAACACTGTGAATATGAATATATTATATTTATAATAATAATATGCGATGGGTACATCAAACATAAAGCAAATGTATACGTAGTAATATTTAAGTAAGTGTACATAAAATACAAAAATGCATATCGGTTAGGTTAGGGAATTTTACTTTTGAACTATTCGAGAGTACCTAGTTTAGTTGAAATATCGTCGATTGAGTCTTATTATTTAAAATTGCTGAAGGGTGGTCTACGTCAAGCGATTTAACGATATTCGAGTAGAAATATACGAAATAAAAAATTTACAAAAACATTTTATTAATCATAAAAACAAATTTATTTAAGTAATTTTTCTTTTTGCATCTCAGCGACCTATGTTAAATGTTACATAATATAAACAAACTGAAGGTAACACAAATTAATAGGTAATATTTGTAATTTGAATAAGAATAGCTTATATTTTCACATTTCAATATTTGAACGATTTAAACAAAAATATGGAATAATATTTTATAAATTCGCATTGATATTTCTTCGATAATTACTCACAAATAAAGAGTATTTGATTGAGCATCACCGTTTTAGTATGTTCCATATTGGTTTGGGTTAGTTTTAGTTATTAATATTGGTATTTGACAATATTAATTGTGCTAGGAGCATATAGAACTTGTTATTTAAAAAAAATATTTTCAAAAAAGTCACTTTGTTGTGATAATATTGTAAATGTTCAGATGTAAAATTAAAATCGCTAATCATTTCAATAATTGTTTCACTGAGGCGATCCTGACTCTCCAAAAAATGTTGAACTTAAGTATCAGCGAACAGCTGTTACATTATTTATTTATATAAATCACGAGTGGAAAAAAACATAAAAACGAAAATCCATGTCAATACATAATGAATAATAAATGATATTACTTATTAATTACCTATTTAAAGTCTACAAGTTTGTAAGGCACCATTCGATTGTCTAATTACTTATAAACACCACCATAATATTGTATTGCAAACAGATACCTGGTTACGTTATTCTTGTTTCAGAAAATACTTCGTAAGAATCGTCCAGTATTGGGTATGAATAAAGAAAACGCAGGCTTATAAAGGACATTCGGAACTATAGCAACGTTGTGTTATTAAGTGCCGCAACACTAGTAAATATGCAAATTAACGAAAACATAAAAAAAAATATGTCTTGCTTACTGAACTCTTAAAGATGTGATGTTAACATTGGTGCATCCATTATTTTAGTGCAGCTGCTATCAAACAATAAATAATGTCCAAAATCGTAATGTCTATTAAATGTGATAAATATTTTTGGATTCTGAGCGGAGCAATAATTGTGTTGGTTTAATAATGGTATGGGTTTTCTTAAAACATATAAATACAATTTAAATTATCATCTAAACATCATAAATATTTATTATAAATCATTCTGGATAATACTTAATATATTCTGAATTACAATACTTATCTTTCTAAACTAAAATACTATTCATATAATAATTTTTAGTGTTTGTAATTCATGTTCACAACATTCTGTTTTGGTTAAAATTCAGAGAAATACAATATGTATACTCAACTATGGACCAAATTTCGATTTAAAGAGAACAAAAAATATTCTTGTAACATAAAATGTTGATACCTACTTATGCAAATATAACTACCACCATATTTTGTAATGGTTATTTATTTCTAGTTTACAATTATAATATATAATTAATTTAACACAATATTACATTAGATTTATTTATAATTATAATACAAATAATAAAATCAATTCCAATATTAATTTCACAATTGTATACACCTGTGTCTGTATCCAAAAGATGATACGGTTAATTATATACTGAACAATCGTCGCATATAATGTAAACGAATCTTATAAAACAAAGTATGATGGGTACGTAATAATAATAAATGTGAACACAAGTTATAACTGAACGTAAATATATTGTTTGATATTAAATCGATATTTAAAGTATCCCAGACATGTCAGTTAGTAATAGTATCGTTTTAATTATTATTCTACCGATTAAATAATAACTTTAAGTGGTAATAACTGATGATTTTTAAAGAATATTCATCGATGTACACTGGTAAAGATATTCTTTCTGAATTTAGGTTACGAAAAGGTTATGTTAACGAAGTGTACGAAAATACAATTAAAACAATTAGGAGTTATATTCAAAATAAGTGTAATTGGGTATTAATAAATGAGATTACCGATGTTACAGGCAGATATGTTTAGTAAATGTTGTTACTGGTATTTTAAATGTAACTGAGTGTATAATATGATTTTTCTTTTACATTTTGGGAAAAATGTAATCATTTAATGATTTGTAAATTATTTAATGGATCAAGAATTTACTCTGGCCAAATAGTATTCAGCACTATAACGTATTACTGTTTCTTAGTGAAGTATCCTTCCTACAATTATATGATTAAAGCTGGAGAATCCATTAAATTATTTTATTCATAGGCTATGAACATTACATATTTAGTTCATGCATTTTCTATGATCGCGGAGACTGTATGAGCAGGATATATTATACATCACTACTACCGGAACCAATTTTGACAAAATGGGGTACACGGATAAACTCAGCGAGTTAACACTGTGTATATTTGGAGCAAATAAAATGTATCGTTAATTCTTTTGATGAAAATGATGCAGTGTCCATCAAAAAATCAAAAAAGGACACCTTGATCAAAATATTGGAGCCCAACTCGTATTTATTAAATCACATTTTGGATTTTAATTCGATTTAATTACGAGACTTGAAAAACAATCACTGGTGATTATATTTGTATTGTCTAAGAAGGAAGAGAAAAATGAACTAAAATTTAGGTTTAAGTGATTTCATATGTTTGAAAAACTGTTCAATAACAGTAGATCAGTAGGTAATCAGTAATAATCAGTAGATGTTGAGAGTTCTTTTTTACATTGATTCGAATAGATTTTCAGCATAATTTTCTTTTTTTAGATTTAAAATATTAATTTGATATTTTTAAGATTTTAATTCTGATTTCTAACTACATACAGCTTGTCATCATCCCCATGGCTGTGTAACAGACCTACGAAAACTAAATATTGGTTATTTATCATTACCAACATGAACAAAATTAAAGACCTATCAGCTATTGTTGAATTTTAAATTTAAATAATCGATTTTGATTTCTTAGATGATGTTTAACTATTTTTATCGATGTCAAGCCCTGAATTATAATTTTTTTTAATTATTAAATTACATTAAACTCTGAAGAAAACTGAAGCTCTTAACTGAATAAACATATAAATACTAATTTTGTAACAAAATGTAACTCTTGGTACTTGGTTTTTTATTTTGTTATCTTTATTTTAACGTATTCTTAATTCACTAAATTAGTTTTTTTCTATATTATACTTTAAATACTGTAACGAGCTCATAATAAAAAGTATTAAGGATATCTATGGGTTTACAAAGGAACATTACGAATGATAGGCACAGTAACTCACTATCGTGTTATGAATGTCGTGTATTATCACATTTATGTGGCAGATTACAGCGTTGGTGTGCTGATCAGTCGCGCTCCTAACAGCTCGTGTCTGGCATACAACGTGGAGCGACACCACTTGTAGGATTAAACGTGCTCCATATAGTTCTGCTTTTTACGTATCCCGTGGGAATGTCGAATGACTGGCAATACACTTACTTCACAAAAGCGACTTGGATCCTTGGTGGTGCACTTGGTCATTGGCAGCTCTACTGATGGCTTACCTCCCTCGCCGGTGGCAGATGGGACGTTGGACAGTCATCGGTGGTGGATGAGGGATAGGTACTTTCAATTAATTTTAGTGAACTAAAAGAATTCAATGATTCAGTGATTGCATGCTAAGATCTACAGATTGTTGACATGGAGACAGTTATTTTAAATTCACATTAAAGTCACCCTTTGTCTTGAATAATATATAGGTATTTAAGTTATTATCAGTAACCATTAACTATCATAGAGTATGGTCGTAGAGTATAAATTAGTGATGAATCATCACTGATGATCTTAAAATCACGTCGTTGATACTTTGTCACCGCATATTTTAAACCTGGACAGCGGCTAACACTTTAAAAAAAATTAATACCTCGGGAGAATATGTCTCTAGTACGCAAGAGAGAATAGTTAATAACAAGAGCTAAAAACATAGAGAAGTAATTAAATTATAATCGCCTGAAAACAGAATACTATAATAATCTATAGTAACCAAAATAAACATTATTCGGTTATAACATAAACAAGCTAATTCAAAGTTGTTCAATTTAATCGGAGTATCTTCCTCTTTTGCAGCAAGGTCCAAGAAAATATACAAGCGATACCAACTACATATGCAGTAGAATTACAACACTGGAAAATGAACGATCTCATATTATTTAGGGGTAAGAAGATCGAACGCAAGATACAGTACTGGTCCGACGTGAGTGAAAAAATGTTTTTTCAGACTATTAATCTGATAGCACGCCATCGAACTCACGTGGAGCAGAAGCATTACTCATGTGACGTATGTGATCAGAAGGTCGCCGATAATGGTAAATTGATAGTCCACTGTCCAACGTACACGGAAGAGAAACCGTACTCGTGCGAAGTGTGTGACAAATCGTTCACTCATCGCAATAGCCTGAAAGTACATCAGAGAAAGCACAAAGGAGAAAAGCTGTACCCGTGTGACGTATGTGACATATCATTCAGTCAAAGCAATGATCTGAACAAACATCGGAGGACTCGTCACACCGGAGGGAAACCATACCCATGTACTGTATGTGATAAGTCATTCAGTCAAAGTGCCCAGCTAACTATTCACATGAGAACGCACACGAGAGAGAAGCCGTACTCTTGTGATATATGTAAAAGATCGTTCTCTCAAAAAAATAATTTGACTCGACATAAGCGGACACACACCGGAAATAAGCCGTACCAGTGTCACGTGTGCAAAAAATCGTTCACTCAAAGTAATAGTATGAAAGTTCATCGGCTGATACATACGAAAGAGAAGTCATACCCTTCTGACATATTGTGTGACAAACCATCGACTGAAAGAAATAGGAGGAATGTACATAAACGGGTGCATAAGAAATAACAGCCGTTTGAGTTAATGTGATTCACCAACTTCCAACTGATTGCATACCCTTGTATGAAGATAAGCTAATCAGAAAGACAAATGTGATAAGTCGTTCACACGGAGCTGTCATCTGGTAGGTACTTCTGATTTAATGATATAGCTGCTTACGTGTATTTTTCTTGCACCGATTATTGATGGTGAATTTTGATTGTTTTTCAATGTCCATAACGAATGCACCTTACCTTTTTGTTTCTCATTAAAATTATTACATTTACAATATGTTGTGTGTATTGTGTATATAAAAAAAAATTGATAAGTTTAAATTAAGTTCATCATAAATGTGTTGAATGAAATTTTATAGTTAGAATTGAAATTATGAAGTCACATGTCAGTTTTTAATTGTGTTATGCCACTTTGCCTCGCTAAGTATAAGTTAAACCGAATATTTCTTGCATTTTTTCACGAAAAATTGAGTATCGACGCCTTAATATACATAAGTAGTCAGACGTCATCCAATGCGGTCGTCCATGACAAGGTCCAGAGTAATGGATGGAGGCATCATTCACACCACTTTGAACCCGAAGTCGAGATATTGGCAGATGAGTTTTTGCCCAGAGACAAGACTACTAACGGCGTTTAGGACCCAGGAAGGATTACATCAGTTCGAGTGAATATCTGTTTCACTTAAAAACGACTAAACCACTTGCTGAACATTGATTAGTGACGTTTTCCGATAATTAACTGATAAATATGTTTTGGTTTATCTAGAATTTGAATTTTAGATGACATTGTTGTATATTCGAAGATATTAGATCAAAATTTAAACTACTTTTTCAGAAAGTGTTGGAGAGTCTTCAGTCTTACGGTATTGGCCAGTTAGGTTAGTAACAATAATATTATTTGTACTCGATCTAGTGAGTCATGTTATTATACTAATTTTGCGATGGCATTTAATTAAGTTAACCAACAGATTTTGTTTTGAAATTCGAACAAATCAAGGTCTTTTTGAGCTGGCTAATTTATTTTCATCATGATCGTTTTCAATTTAATTACAATGTGTCTGCCCTGATTCATTTTACTCCTCAAGAATCCCATTTAGAGCCAATGATGTTTGAATTTGTAAATGTTGTTAAATTCAATGAATTTCAACTAGGTATCAACATTATGAATTACTGCTCAAAACTAATATTTGCGTGTGTTGTTAAATTGTATCGTCAAGTTAATTCTCGAGTAGATACCGGTTTGCTTCAATGTGATTTAAATATATTTTTTGAATAGTGCACTTATAATAGTATTTTACTTTAAATATTAACTAATGACTTTCTTTGAGCTAGATCGATTATGTAGATAGATAAGTATGTTCATAAGTTATGTAAGTTTCCTATATAATCCTTTGGTCGGTAACATTGACTATACCTTGATTTTTTAGCTGTTCTTCTTTAACCAACTGCCAATAAACACTCAAACAACCTTTTTTATTTAAGCCTTCGTGTTACTGACTATGCAAGTAACACTACCTTTACTATAACTATTATGCAAATCGTTTACACCCAAGAAATTGATATCAACTCACTAAACATATACTCATTCTAATTATACCGTAATTTTCTAATTCGTAACTCATAATGTATATTATTACTAGGGTTAGGATGTTTATGACTTTTGCATATTTTTCTTTTAGTCGTGCACACTGCAGACCAAGTTATAAATTTGTTTTGTGTGACATAGAATCAGATACATTCAATTTTATTTTGCATATTTTTGCATATTTAGGGATTTTTATGAATAAATGAATATTTTGAAAAAAATTGTAAATAAATGCATATTCGCCAAAAAAATAACTTAAATACAATATAAACCTCAATAAAAACAAATAGGTAGGCACAATCGGTTTCACATTTAACGAAAATGAAAAAATATGAAACCCGTAGTATATAATTAACTTATCTTTATTCCTTACTTATCTTAACTTTAACCCTACGCTTATTAATCATGTTTGCGACCAATGATTGCAATAGTGTGCCGATAGGACAAAATAACTTACAATATAAAATCTTTAGTTTAGTGTGTGGTGTACCACAGGTAGGTACCGTGTAGAACTGTAGACTGTAGTGTTATTGAATTATTTTAGTACCTATACGCGTTTTATTCACACTAAAAATGCCAAAAGTAAAATGTTCCAATACTGCTCGACTACACAAATTTATTTTGGAGTTTGGCGAGGATGTATTTTCAACGGACGGGTTAGTGATGTTATGTAAAATATGTGGAGTCAAAAATTCAAAATTGCATCCGAAAAAAAATTTACATTAAAACAACACATCGCAAGCGGAAAACATGTAAGGGCATTACAACGCAAGGAAATTCAAGAAAAGGCGACAACACAAATATTTATCTCAGACACAAACAAATCATCGTTCAATGAACAACTTTTTCATTGGGAATACAATTTTAAAATGACATGTTTAATTTTTTTAAGGGCATATTTTGATATTTATTGAGCATATTTGCATGCATTTTTTAGTGTTTTTCAAGTCATAAACATCCTAACCCTAATTATTATTATTATTTTGTATTTAAATATCGTGTCTATCAAGAATGATTGTAATATTGTTCTCGTTATCTGTAATTGGGCCTTGCCCGTTTTATACCAAATAAATTAATAAATAAGCAATATATTTTAATTTTTAAATAATTCGTATTTCAATTTAATTATATTTTGTAAATTATAATTTTAATTTATAGCTTATAGTTTTTCGTCATTTATAAATTATAAAGGAGAAAATATATCAAATCGAGTTTAAAAATGAAAAAAATTGAATGTTATACTATTATGTTCAATGGACATAGATAGTTTATAATAACAAAAATGAAAATAGTTTGTAACACTGAACTACTATTCACAATTATTATTATTGGATATTAAAAGTTTTCTGGATTCATCAGTTGTAGTATCAGCCGTTTTATTCATTCTATCAATTATACTATAAAATTTAATTGAAATAAGACAATACTGGCCTTTCAATACCTTGAAATCTACTATACAGCAGAGATAATTCCTCGGCTTTTTTTCATTAACTATTTACATAATATATTCCATATATTTTATTTATCAAATTCTACTTAGTAACTAAGAAATGTATTGAAAAAAAAATAGGCATTTTTAAAACGATATGTTCATCCATTGTATTTGTTACCAATTTTAAAATATATATATTTTTTTGATTCAGGAACAATTTTAAAGTTAAATGTACCTACATAACAAACCTAATAACATGTTATGCCAATACGACCGAATGTATAAAATATAAATACTATTTATCGCTACGAAGTCGGCAATGGTGTGCGTTTTGTCATGTCAATATAATAATAATATAATATATTGCCTATTATAATATTAGGATGATAAACAACTACTGCCATCGCATAACTACATTAAATGATTATTATTTATCAAATTAAAAGGTTAATACCATAATTTAAGTATGTAAATATATTATATTAATTACAATATGTTATTTGACTTTATACTACATAATATGATATTATTAATTATTGTTATAGACGTTTAATTATACCAACTGTATTATATATCAGCTTGTTATCTCGATTCGATTTCTTTAATGAATAGAACTTAATACGTTGTACTGTAGTGTTTTAAATAATTGTAAATACATTTCATATATATTTATAAAAATAAAAATTGGACAAGAATTTCATATTTTTACTTACACTGTTATAATATAATATAAGTTTACAGTAAAAAAGTCACCGAGACTAAAGGTTAGTTTTCTCAAACGCCGAAAACATAGTTGTACATGTCATGCTATGACGTATTTGAGGCAGGAATGGCAGGATGGGGGAAATTTGACAATAGCCTTATATCTAAAATAATTTGAAAAAAAAAATTTTAAGCTTATGATGTTTAAATCTTTCTGCTCGTCACTTTATGAAGGAAATAATTAATTATTGATTTTGTTTTTTTAGATTTTTTAGTGGGCATTTAGACCTCCCCCCCTCTGAAACCGGTGTTGTACGATTTAGATAGTCTGTGTTTCCCACTGCATAGTTTTGTAGCGAATCCGTCAACAGGTGTCGTAGATATTCATATTATTTTCATTTTCATTTCTATATTCTTGCTTTTATTGTAAACATTGTAACATAGGTAACAATTTTCAGAATAAAATCTTAACTATTTATAATTATATCACTAAAAACATTTTTTAGAAAACAATTTTTAGTATAATTCACAAAAAATGCGATTATTAATTTGCAAATTTTAAGCATCGATTTTAAAAATATTATCATGTTTTTCAAATCGATTGGAATAAATTGAGGGATTTGCTTTGCGCAGGGACCTATATGTAAAAAAATGGTCAATCTGACATCATCTAAGGAACGATCTGCTAAGTGAACTCATTACTGCATTATTACAGGATATGGATGTAGCATACATAGCCAATGAAAAATAAATCATTATAAATCACTACGATTAGTCGTCAGGTGCATAATTATTGATTTGTGTGTACTATCAATAATGTAGTTTTTTTTTTTATTTGCCTCAAGGGCAACTATGTGCATTAGTTGTTTGTAGGGGACAACGGTTGGTTTGAAACACGTATTTTTATGTGTTGCTAAAAACCTGGGGGGTCACCCATCCGAGTGCTAGCAGTAACGGCCTATATTGCCCTGCATATTAAAAGATTACAAAAAAAGTATATTATGCATTTATGAGCTACCCGCGATCCCCCCATCATGTATCAGCAGGGAATCAAATTACAATAATATAATATAATAATGCTCGAAAAACAAAAATACATTTGAAACCGTCGCGACTATATTAAGGTGAAGGACGCGCTCATGGTATTACGGCAACGTGTCTACCGATACGTCCGTGAAATCCTCTACCGATTTATGTAATGAATAAAGTGGGTAGACGAAACGTCTCAAATCGACCGTCCGTTTTGGTTTCGAAAAAGTCAAATTTAATATAATATTACTGTAAGCACAAGCTCATTTTTTAATTTATCGTTTTGATTGGTTGGCGTGACCTCGTAAAATACAGAATACTAATATCATAGCCAGGTTAGGTACCCGCTCAATATAATATGCGTAAGCGAGGTGATCCACATTTAATTGGCACGCAAATTCCTAAAATACTCAACACATTTTCGTTAGTAATGGATTTTGAAATGAAAAAAAATGTATACCTTGTATTTCCAAAATTAAAATGAATTTTTACCACTATTTTATCATCATGATTACATTAATGTATTTTTTTTTTTGTAACCATAACCTAAGTTATGAAAGAAGAATATTAATGGGCAGACAACACCCACTAACATTACATACTAAACTAATAATAATATATTATGGAGTGACCGTACTTCAAATCAATAAATTAATTCAACTGAGACATTTCCTCTGTAATCGAAGGATGGCATAAAAAACCTGGAAAATCTCTGTATCTGATATTCAAGCCAGCATACCTCGTAGAATTAATTAAGGACGGGTAGCTATCGATTCTGAAATATTGTCAAAGTTTGCAAGAACATTTGCCCCACTCCCAAACGTACCTACTCATTTAATTAATGTTAATTTATTGTTACACAAATATCCATATTCCATTCATTTAATTAACCTTACCATTACTTTTATTTTTTTTTGTACCGATTTGGTATAATCATATTGGTATGTAATATACCGGCTATATAATAACACATTATAATAATACGTTTGATAAATTATGTAGATATACATTATTATATCCATGTTACTACGTGTCATATACTGCCTTGTAGGAAACCGAAGAGCAAAACAAATTTAATCATTTATTACCGAACCCACTCCCCAACCCCCTCACCCATTGAGAAACAATTCCTTAACTTTTAATTTCCTCAACCGAATTTCAGAGTCGTGTAATTAATATGGACGGTCGACGGACCACCACATACGTAGGCAGGCGAGTACCCATACCTAGGTAGTGGTGGGTGTACGTGAACAGATTTTATTTTCGTTTCCGACGACGAGCGTTTGAGGAAAATATTGTGTGTTTTCGTGACGCGTCATCTGCAGCGTATTATTACAACGATTATGACGTTGTTTTCGTGCGTTGCGAAACTCTCGATAGCTGCCATATTATTATACTAATTAATGTATAATAATATCATATTATATAGGTTCATTTGAAGATGTTATTTTATAATCGTACGTGTTCATAATCACGTCGTTTCGTAATAATTGTGTACAATATATGTAATACGGTGTACACACGAGTGAGCGCGCGTCACATCAAACTTGGTGCATTTTCCGTAGAGTCTGATATTATAATATATTATTATAATCGTATATTAATAACGTATTGCCTATAATATGTTTATCGACATGAACATAATCGATCGAATTTTAATGATAATATTGTATTTTGCGATTATGCCTATAACCGCTGTTGTGTTGAAACGACTTGCGAGTAGAGGGAAGAGAGAAAAGTACATCGTATACATCGTCAAAACACTAAGTGAGCTGAAATCAAAACGAGACAGTGAAATATGTAATCTTATAATAGTTCGTGTTCGTAAACACGTAGTTTCGTAATAACTGTGTACAATATATTGTTATATAATATACACACAATTAAGAACTCGTCACATTAAACTTTGGGCTTTTACTGCACATACAGAGTGTAACTGATAGATCTGACAAATAAAATTTTAAAAAAATTATACTAGTTATGGTATGAAAATTATATGGATGGTAAATATTTTATGAAATATACTCACGTCAGAAAATTTCCGAAAACATTATTTTGAAAAAAGTTATTACGTTTCAAATTTATTTATTCCAAAAAAATGTTAAAAAACAACTACTTGACCTAAATAAATGTTTTACCATCAAAATGTGTCCAAAAATTAGATTTAATGTTGAGCTGCCCATAGTTCATAGGGGTTTACAAATCGGCTATTAAATGAATTTTTCTAAAAAAATGTAATAAAATAAAAGATTAAATATTGTCAGCGTTTAAAGATAAAAATAATACATTTTACATATTTACACTGTAATATTTGAAGCTCGAGCGTCTATATAATATTCTATATATAAAAAAGTTATTTCATTTGTCAGGTTTTTCCGTTACACCTATATCAGGGATGGCCATCATTTATACTAATATTATAATAATAGCCAATAAGTGCAGGTATTATTCCTTTTCTCGCTCTTCATATTATATTTTATTTTTTATTGTGCGGTTATCGTGATGACTCTTATCGCTGGCCACCCCTGATCCCCGACAAATAATATCTTAGCAATGCTTATTACCTATTTCATCGATCAATACGATGACATAATCATTTACGATAGTGCTGCACGGTTGTGTTGTGTTGAACCGACTCCAGTAGAAGGAAGAGAGAAAAATATATCGTACATCATCACACTATAAGAGCCAAATATAATTTTCGTTTCGTTTTTTTCTTTTAAATCTTAAGACGTACATACTTCAGCCAACCGGCTAAGGTGTAAACACGGAATGGCTCCAATAATCGTTGCCGCCGACGAGACTACAATCCGTTTTACAATTTTAAGTTATTTCCGGAGTTAGAATTGACTTTATTGAATTGAGTTTCGAAATAGATTTTAATAATTCTTCATTTGACAGATGATGACATAATTTAGTTCGATCAGTCAGTATAACGTCGGGCGACACGCGGAAGCGTATGGGGGGAATTCGTAAGGACGCTCTATGTATTCAGGGTAATCGAGATTGGTTGAACCCAAGAAAATATATCTGAGATAATTTTTTTTTAATATTCGTACATCAGAAGAAGAAGAACGTTATCAACTATTAATTGATAATCATAGAAAATGTAAAATAATAGGTTCTACGAAATATCTGTTACGAAATCAGATATCAGTATCAAGCCTTAAATACCTTTAAATCTAAAACCAGTCTGATGCTCGTGTAGTCGTGCGTCATTAATCGTTAAGCGCTACATTTTTTCTTTAATGACTTAACTATGTTTAAATCCCTGATATGTTTTTAGATTTGTATTTCCAAATATTATATATTAATTGTACTTTGACTGTTCTAAGACAAAGGCTGTTTTGAGCTTCCAATGTAGGTATTTGTAAATAAATAACTTTACTATATTTTTATTTCCACCATTTAAATCGGAACTGCCGGTGAACAAGTCTAAATCGTTATCACTATTGTCGATTTTGAGGGATAAGCAAGAAAAATGTACTAAATCCATTGGTCCGCAATATTTTTAGACCTGGGGCAAAAAAAAAAGTAAATCTGGTCCAGGTGGCTATGTCATGTTCACGTGAAGTACAAATTAATTAAGCTGACGGATAACGTTATATATAAGAGAAATTATTCGTATGTTCAGTGTTTGTGTCATTTATCAGAGATACATTTTCAAAAAAAAACAAAATTTAATTTTTTTTCTATATTAATGAATAATGATATTCAAATAAGTCAATTCTATGTCATATTTTTAAGTTGTAAAAAAAAAAATGATACAGGCACTTATTTATTATTACTCGATTAAGACTTGATTTGTGGGGGGAAAGGGGGGGAGGATGCTAAGCCACTCTCCTATAGATCTTTCTATAGTCGAGCCAGTGTAAAACTATGACAAATCATAAATATCCGTTGACATTAATTTACATTTTGATATTGACTGCCATAAAACCATAAGTCATAACACATTAAATTAAAATATGAAACCTATACTGCCTACGCGTTACTTTTGTATAGTTTCGTAAATGTAATATTATTGCAACTACTCTACTGCAGTCTTAAGTAATATAGCAAAATATTGTTTGTCCAATAATTGTTTCAATTTGCTATATTTATGATTTTTTAAGAGATTTCTATCATCACGCATACTATAAATTAATATTTGATAATAATATCAATAATAATATTATGATAGCCTACGAGTGACGATAATTAAATTGCTGAAGACGGGACGATGGTCGGTCACTCATTCTTTATAATATAATATGAGTCACTGATGAAACTGAATCATCCTGAAAGACAATTTATTTATTGTTATATTATGTGTGAGGATCGTCGCCCGTGGCGCCGAAAAGGTCACTTCGACATCTGTATAAATATTTACAAGCCACACTAATGACATTATAATTAATCGTGACATTTTCATTACGATTTACACGCGTTATCTTAGCACACGGGCACCGGACTGGATCATACAATTATTTATTTTTATTATTGATTTATGAAAATATTTATCTATATGATTGTATATATTATAATGTGTAAACACTGTAAACGCACGACCAAACATAGGCAATTTTCAATTTTTTTTTTTTATTATTCATACTTGTCAATTCTGTGAATTCTGACTTTTTGTGTGACATAATAAGTGATTTCAAAAACGTCAAAGGGTTTTAATCTACACAGTACAAAGTCGTTCACGAAAAATAATGAATTATATTATAAGCCATATTATTATTATACTGCAGCGAAGTTAGTCCAATGTCTGCAGTAGACACCGTTTTTGGCGTTTCTATTATTATTATAGAGAGGAACGCATATTATATTATATATTATTATTGTTTGTTGTTGAAAAACGATTTTTCGCTTTCTACAGCTCAAATAAAGTCCACTGTTGTAGTGTTTGTGAAATCGCTTTTTGCCGAAAATCGAAAACGAAATATTATTTGCTGACTTTCTAACCCACGGCTGTGGTATGGTTGATAAGTAAAATAAATAAAATGATTATTTTGAATTTCAAAGAAAATGATGGGAAAACCAAAATTTATTCTTCAAACCGACGAATTCTTTTAAGCCGATTCGAATACTACTCATATTACTTATGGTAATACAAATTAAAACTTAAAAAATAAACTGTCTTTTTAAATTAAATTTACAACTTACTACTTGGGCGTTGGAACGTTGGAGCGATATTGCGTGACGTGTTGGTAGCTAATACACAAAGACGTATAAAACATAATATTACATATTCCAGTGAATCTATATTGTAATATTATACTTATAGCCAGCAGTTATTACTCATTAGTGCCAAATATTAATGGGTGGCAAGGCCGTAACTTGGGGGATGGGGTGTAAGGGTCCGGACCACTCCCTGTATTTTTTTTTAAATAGGTTGTTTTAGCCGTGAATATTGTTTGTTGACTATTGTATTAAGAACAATTGTATATTATGTTTGTATAGTTAATATTATCGAGAATGATGGGTGAAAAAGATGACGAGAGCCCAGTACCTATTATCTAAATAATTTCAAATTCATTGGACAGTATAAGAAATTAGAAAATTACCGGTTGTGAATTGTATTTGTGTTCACGATCACTATGATTATATAATTGTATTTAAATAATATAATTATTGAAATAGTAGGTACCTACCTAGATAATTACCTACCTTATAAGTGTGTTTCTCAACTAATTTGTAATATCGAAAATCGATATAATCTTCTTTGTATCAAGTGAAGCACCTGCAGTGTATTTTTCAAAACTCAGTTTTTTTTTTTGAAAATCAAAATTTAGATCTACATTGACAAAAACAGATCTGATATAGTTGCAATTTATACCAGTAACCTATCCTATTTTACAAATAGATAATCAGCTATAGCAAGAACCTTAATTTGTTAACTTTAGAAATATATTATTATATTATTATAAATTGTCTATTTTATAATTATTATTATAAAATAATGTCATCATAAAAATAAAGCCCTGTTAGAACTATTATTATTTTTCTTTTGATAAACTACCTCTTTACAGCAACTAATTTGAGACACAAATCGAATAAGTTTAATTATAATTTGTTTGTATACGTTAAGGTAGTGTGGGAGTGAAGTACCCCGTGGTAATGTATTATAATGATTGAAATTGGGTTGGTGTCTTGCAACCAGACCATAATAAATGTTATCCGGTGCCACTGCAACTTACAGAAAATAAGTATAATAACTAAAAACAATTTTCAATAATTTACCGCCTCATTGCGTGGGTAGGTATAATTGAATTATTTTAATTCATAATATTATGTGCATTCTATTTATCACGAGTGCAGACGTATTATATTTTGTAGTCATACACATAAAAAATGCAACCTTGCAAGTACATACTAATTTGAGTAATATTTTAAGCATTTATTCGTTATCTTTTGAGAGGGAAATATTCAAAATATTATATTTTATTCGCTAGAAAACGTGTTAATAATCACAATGACATATTTTGTGCTAGGGAAATCTGTAGGTATAGAACATGCGGTGATCGAATGCCAATCGGCCAAAGATAAGTTAGATATAGTTAGGTTGATCGATTATTTTTTCTGTGTGCAGGTACCCGAGATACACTGACTAACCAAATTAGTCAACAACATTAAGTATGGTCGTCTCCTGGTCAGAAGAATTTCGAGGAGATCTCGACCTTCGTGGCGTGAGTGTCGAGAAGAGTATCTGTTTCTCGTACTATGGGAACGGCTACTATAAACTGTATAAACTTTGTATTAGGAAACTTGGTAGAACTTAATGGGTTTCGTTTTTCTAAAATACATATTTTATTCTATAAAATCGTGTTTTTTCTTTATTAAACACCCCCAAAGTTTTGCTACCTACATGTATTACATAAAAGGTACCTTAATATTGTACCTAAAATAGTTTACCTTTGTTGTTGCAAAGCATTTGAGTAATATGTAATTAATTGATGGGTATAGGTTGGATATTATACGTAACAAATACAAGTTAAAGCAACTATAATATTCTCTCTCTATTTATGTATTATACACTTGCAGACCGCTGAAGACCGTTTTCTACTCAAATGTAAAGGCAAAGTAATAGATTTGAAAGACCATTAAAAGTTAGGCAGGTCTGTTAGGTTCAAGTTTAAGTCAAAGATATCTCTAATAATAAGGGCTGGTTTTTTATTTCGTAATATAACATATTATACATATTAATATTATACAGATGCTTAGTTATTTTATAAATTAGTAATAAGTAACAATAGTAATATTGACTAATGCTTGAAATCCATATAGGTACGTCGTCGAATGAGGTGATTTGAGAATCGGTTTTAATGTTTTTCACTTGTGCTTGGCGTACCCAAGTGGGTGACACTCCGTGTTTGGCTTCAAGCAGTTTTTCGTTAGGATGGGTACATTCGTCAGCCCTCAGCGATTTGAGCAACACGGCACTCCAAAGCGTCCATTTGCATGTATGATGAGTAGGACAACAAGACACATAATTCTTATCAATAGTTATCAAATCCGTTCCTTAAGCCTTAAAAAGAACTGCGGAAGTCTGAAAGCTTTTAATGAAACATAAAATGCTATGTGATATAAGAATATAGCAATCCCCCCCAATAGAAACCGAACCGAAAGCAAAATTAAAAGCTTAGATAAAACCAGTAGGTAGTATCCACCTACGTGGCTACGTCTGGCGTTTAGTAGGTTTCACATGTATCGCGTCAATGAGTACTTAGGTAACTGTACCTAATGGACGAGAATTGGAAATGTGAAATTGGAATTTAATTATAAACCATTGCATACGTAAGAGGATTCTAAGAGGAGTCATTGTGTCTATTGGCCAATGCATTATTTTATTTATGGTATGGGTAATTTTATTAATTTAATTCATGATCCTTTCATTTGTCAGCAACTTTTTTAAGAATATTTTTTAATTCGCTGTTTGTGTTAAGTCAGTGGTATTATTAGTAACTAATTTTTTTATTGTTAGTATGTTGAACTTATTCTTTGCCAAATACATCATTAATTATATGATATATTATTGCAATATTGTTATTAAATATTATATATTTATATAGGTGAGTCAATACCAAATTACCTACCGACTTAACGCGGACTGATAAAAATGGATTCGTGGTAATAATTCTTTAAAATAACTAGAATAAGAATTTTGGAAATTTTATTGCGTATTTAAGAAAATAATAGTACCTATACATGAAAAGGAAAATGTAAAAATGTCATACGTATCTACAATTAATATTTTTTTTCGTTATTTTTCGTTTGAATGTCAAAATTTGCACTTCAAACGCTTATACAAAAAGGTTGTGACTATATTGTGTTTTAAAAACTTAAAAATGTTATAAGAACGACTTATGAGAAACTTTGTATGTTTTAATCTTCAAGTTTTTTGACCTAGGAACAATGATTTGTATAGATTCGGTTATAGTACGATTGAAAACGTTTTCCCACATTTTGGGTACAGTTGAGAATACGCTCAAAATGGAACAATGAAATAAGTGCCGAACCAAAAAATTAGTACTATTGAGAACAAAACTCTGTGGAACGTTGTCATATATAAGTGGCATGCATGTATTTCATATTATAATATTCAAATTTCAAAATTCAAAAATAAAAATAATATTAGATATATTTTACATCAATATGACGTTGAATATATTCATATTTAAATTTAAAACTGATATACAATTTATTACACACATTCTTACAAAAATTTAACAAAATAGATTAAAACAAATGAGTTATATTTTAATCATCCTATATTGATTTTTGACAAACGTTAAATATTTTATTTGTCCTTCTAAACATTTATTCTAATAGTACCTAATATTAACCGATTGTATTGTTTTTGATAATTATATAGGTACTTGGATTTTCAGACTATTATATATTTTGCATGAAATTTTAAAAACGTTTTAAACTTTTTCAATCGTAATAGTCGAAGAGGTCTCAAAATTGTATAATTATATTATACTAACGAGTTTGACAAAAAAGACACAGATCACTAGAGGAGTCAACTGTAAATAAGGGTTTAACCCCCCAAAAAAATACAAAAAAAGGTCAAAATTAAAAATATAAATACAACTAGATACTATGGTGTCATAAGTAACGAGCATTGGAACATCAATAGTTACTGAAAATCCGGAAATGATCTTTTATTATGAGTATGAGTATAAATATTAAAATATTTACGAGTTACAAATTAAATGCGAATGAACCTCCCAGCAAAAAATCGTTATCCACTTCACCGATAATAATAATAAAATTATAAGGTTGGCGTAAGTACGCGTACCTATGGTTATTGTATGCGTTGCATTAAGCTATTAAAGAAGTATTATTATTATTATTATTCATAAAATGTTACATGACGACGAAGCTCATTTTCGAGCGATGTAGGTAGGTACCTACCTCTGCCTACGTCCTACGCAGTCTCAACAATGTCAATATTATATATTATTATTATTATTATTATTATTATTATTATTATTATTATTATTATTATTATTATTATTATTACTATTATACAGTTTTAGGCTTTCGAAGTGTAATATTTACGTCTTAATAATAACGACGATACCCATGTAGTAAAACGTCGTCGATCGTCGAGGCCGAAGAGCCGTAAACGAATCCCATAAAAAATTACGCGAACGAATATTAAAAATGACGTCTTATCGTGTGAGGAAAAATATTGATATGATGCATCAATGCACGTACGTCGCTCTTATAACAGGGAGATTATTTTGTTTTAATGATCGAATCAGCGTTTTTCAACCAGTGGTACGTGTACCACTTTTGGTACTCGGAAACCTCATAGGCGGAAAGAAAATCTCCCTTTATGAAAAATAAAAAAATGGAATGTATCATTAAACATTATTTCAATTTTGGTTTATTTGACATTAGTAATAATAATTATTGTACGCATCTAATTTTTCTTTCATCCATCAAATATTTGTATTGTAATAATTTTGTAGTTAAATATAGTAAAGTACAATTCAATACATTTAAAAATAACTTAGGCTTACATTTTTGATACGGAAAAAAAAGATTATTTAATCAAGTGGTACGTGAAAATTTCTAAACTGTGTGGATGGCAAGTTGATGTAAATAAAATTATTGAGAACCGCTGATCTACATAATATTATTTTATTGTTTACCACGACGTCATCCAAAAAAAAAAAATAAAAATCGCACAACTATTATACAGACTACACTTTATTATTATTGTGGAAACGCGTTAGGAATTAATGACATTTATAATACCAACATCGAAATAGTATGGTAGTTTTACACTTCTACAAACGACATGCATCTTATTATTGCCGTCGGAGAATATACAAACTCGACTGATTTCAATAAATATTGCGAAATAGTAAATACGTCATAATGTAGGTACGTTTTACACGCGACAAAGACGATATAACATAAAATTACGCCACGAAGTGGAATTATTGTTCAAATAATGCAACGCAATAATATGCGCATGTAACTTATTATTATGTCGTTATAATGGTAGTTAATAAAAAATATTATGCCTACATATTATTCACGGTGTTGTCATTATATTTTTATTCAAACTATTCAGTTTTATCATTTTTTAGGTAGTTTATACTTTATTTCTACATAATATCTTAGCTTTTGCAGAGCGGAGAGAACAATATAGGTACCTATCTATGATGGTGTTACAATAATTTGTGTTTTTTTGCGTGTCATCAACTTTTGGAACAGTAAAATTGCTTCAATCGCAATTGAAGATAATTTATGGTGAAACATTGGATGTGGTGATCAAAAGAAAAAATATAAATAATTATTTAATTTTCAAAATAATCAGGAAAAACAGGAATATTAAACGGCAAAATAAATTGTATGTTTTTTTTCTTGCAGTAAATCAAAAATTAAAATGTTCAACAACGTTGGGTTGTAAAATATTTGCTGTAGACGTGAATTAATTTTCAAAATTGTTTTTATCTTAAAGTGCTTTTTACACGATATTTGTCAAAATCATGTTTAAATACTCGAAGCCTGGAAATGTAATATAATTTTTCTTTGGCATTGGATGTACAAGGTTCAAACGTATGATAACGATTTATCCTTAAACGATAATTGTTATTTTTTAATAATTAAAAAATATTAATCGTGAAACTTGATCAGCATTCAAATATTACTAATTACTCAAAAATTTAAATTATTATTTTCTATACGCAATGGATTTTTTTTTTAAATAAGAATAATATGTTATGCTATTTATGCTACGAACCTATTTACACCGTTCTATACATGGATTACGGGTGTAGACATATAAATTAATAACAAAAATGATTGATATTCTATTACAGTTGTTATAATAATAATACATTATAATATATGGTATGTGTTTGGCGAATATTAGGTCAACATCATGCCGTATTACTAATAGTATTATAAATGAATTAATAATGTATTCGTATTGCTTATAATCGTTAAGTGTTGAGCTATAATAACTACCTACTTTTTAAAATGTAATTAAACAAAAATAATTAATTTAAAAATATTCTTAGAAATAGAGACACACATCGTTTCCGTTCAGAATCGTATTCGTCATACACAATAATTTATCATTGAATCAAATTCAACGCATCCATTACATTGACCTATTCAAAAACGAGATATGCACGGGAAAGCAACTATACAGCGGAGTGACTTCCCCGGTTTTAGCGATCTTAAGCACCCGTAAGTAAAATAACGAGAAAAAATGATTTGATTCATTTATAGTTGTTATATCTGTGAAGATTGAAGAACGACCGATCGTGTTTCAACACGTACTATTAATAGTATCAAATATTAATATATTATACTATTGTGTACCTACTTGAAGTACATCTCAAGTTTGAACTGTTAAAATGTGTAAAAAAAATTAATTTATTATGCAATTTAATATTACATATTACATAATGAGATAATAGTTGTACAATGTTTTATGCATTGTAAACTGTTTTTACTATCTTCATAATAATATTACAGCGCCCACCCGACCTCCCCTCACAATGTACTGGCAATAATCGGATTAAATACGTTTACAATTCTATTTACAATGTAATCGTGAAAACAGACAAACAGTACACAATATAATATTTTATAGCCTTGTAAAGTTGGTATACGAATCGACGTAGAGTGGTTTTTACCAAGTATATTCTACATTTCTATAATGTTATGTTTTGATTAAAATATTAAATACGTTTTCGAACAATATAATATTCAGATGTTATGTACAATAAACATAATATTATGATATTATGTTCTGCATAATACGACCTCCGAGTTTGGTTTTGTATTCTGAGCGAAGTATGAATGCGTCGGTTTTAACAACGATGTGTGTTTTTTCTCAATCATCAACATTGAACGTGGTTTCTGATATTGAAAATGCAATCTCTTTGGTACTTTTTTGTTGGGGGGAGGGCTTTTTTTGAGCCATTTATACTTCAAACATATAACCTATTCACACCTTTCTACGGACCATGGTACCGACTGAGTGGTATTGACTTAATAATAAAAAATAATTGACTTAGTGTTACAGTAATGTTTAAGTAATATTATAATATGCAATGTGCTTGAGAATAATTAATTCAACATGGAAAATAGTACAATTAATAGAAAAATAAAGTAGCTACCAATAGTATTATAAATATATTATAAGGCATTTTTAGAAATATAGGTTTACACACAGTACACATCAACAACTACAGTGATTTACTGAATGTTGAGGTACATCTATTATTCAGCGGAGTGACTCCCTCCGGTTTATTTTTACATTTTTATTCCAGTACTTTTATATTATTTTTACAATTAAATAACTTATTATTGTACACACATATTTTTGCTACTATAAAATTCACCAAAGTGATTTAATAATACAATAACAATATTTTTGATAGTCAAAATGATAATTTCTACAGCTGGAGATTTCCGTTTTTTTTTTTGAAGCAGCTTAAGTTTATTTGAAATCAGTCCACCGCACAAATAGTTCATACATTTATAAATATATTAGGTATACAATTTTAATTTGACTGCAGCAAATGCACCAATCGATTTGGTCATTATGGCTTTGAACAATAGACTCGGTAACACTATTTTACATGGTCAATAATTACTAACTATGAATAATATACAAAAAACAACGTTTAAATCTCGACATGTCCGACATCCTCGCTCTTCGAACCAAACCTAGGTCAAGACAAAGATATTATTTAATAACTTAAAACTTTTAAAATATTTTAGTACTCAAATCTTACTGTATTTCTTTTTCAATTATTGGGTTCAATTATTGTGAAACGTTTTTTTATTATAATTTATAACCTATTATTAAATGGGTATGGAAATAAAATGTGACCAATGGCTATTGGCGCCAGAGTTGAAAAGAACTGCAAGATCGATAAGAAATAAATTACAAAATAAGCTTGATTAATTTTTAATCCATGTTTGGGGAATTCGGTGACACTTTCCGGGAGAAGTTTAATTATCTTTTATTTTTATTTTTCACTGTATTGTCTGCATATCATTAAACATATTATTATGCCAGTTGTGAGAAAACTATCTTGAAATAATGTTGTTATAATAATATAATTACAATCTCGTAATGTATTTATAATGTCAAAATAATATTGTATGCGGCGTGTTGGCGCCTGCAGTTCACGATTCGTCGGCATATGTCACGACCGAATTAGTCATTTGTACACATTTTTAGTGAGTGGTTTTTTTTTTTTTTTTTTTAAAGGAAACACTCGCTATACTAATCAATAAGTACAATAACGTTTTTGAAAAATTATTTTTTTTTTTAAACTATTGTGTTTACAATTTTTAATTTTTTAATGTCAGCATATATATTAATTTTTATACACTAGAGCACAATATATTGTCAAAGATTCATATGCACAATAATAAGTATAGTATAAATGAATATTTCGATTTTAAAGTATAGATGAATGGTGTATAGTGGCACATTGGTACCAACACAGTTTCACTCCAAGAAATTTTGATCCACTGCAGTTGACATAATACTCCACTAATCTAAACTTATTTAATTTTTAAGACTATTACACTACTCATGTTTTGTTCGAGAATAGTAAATCTGTTATAACAGTGATAATTTAATTTTTAAAGTTAAGATGAGCGGACCAACATTTTAAAACTTTAAATACCCAACTAAAATAAATGCACTAAGTACCTGCAGCTCGTCCGATTCTATTATTACTACACTTGTACAGTGGGATAGTAACTATCAGGTTTTAAATAAATCACCCGATTTTCCTCTCGAACCGTCAGCTGTTACACGAAACACTCGAGTAAAAACCTTCGTTTTTCGTCGTCGCATCATCAATAAAATATTTTTATGACATGTACAAATGCCAAATACAGTGAAATATAATATCGTTTGATGTTTTCATTAGCATAAGAAATACTGTGTGGATTGACGTCACTCTCCACACATAGAAAATATAGTAATTATATTATATAATGGCGTAATGTTGGTATATACCAGGTATCTAATAGATGGATTTGTTTTAGCTTAGCTACAAAACAACAGCGTGCCAAACGCCCACACATTAATTCTATATTATATCTCTCTAAATAATTATTATTATGTCAGCAGACTGTTGCGTTCATCACGGATACTTTTTGTCGAAAATTACGTGAAAAACATCTCTGAGCTATCGTGGGCGACATTTATGTCTGTCGGTTTTCTTCTCTCCACTTCACAATATTGCTAATATTATTATTCAATTTTAGTATATCATTCAAATACCGCATTCAATGGACCAAGTTAAAACTACAGAATGTATATTGAAACTTATTACGATAAAGGTTTAAATATCTCGGTTGAGTAGAAATGAAAACATGATAAAAATTAAAAAAACAAAAATTAATAAATTTTTTTGACAAATTTAGTGATTTTTTTTTGATTTTTATGAAAAAGATGTTATTTTTTTACAGCTTGGTACCAAAATCAAAACAAAAAAAAAGCCACAATTCCCGTAACCTTGAAACTGTGTCACAAACCAGATTTTGGTTATAAATAATATTATGGTGGCATGCACAATATTCGTATTTCGTTTTAAATTGGATTTATAAAAAAAACAGTACAAAATCTCTTCAAAATTGATTTTTGAATTTAAAAATTAAACCATTCCGCACGTTATTGTGTAACCCGGCCAATAAAGAACCACCGAATCGATGGCAATAACAATACATTGTTTTACGAAAGCAGAATGTTCACTACACACCACGCGTTATATGCATTTTTCAGTTTTCCGAAAGGAACACATAATATTATGGGTAGTCATCTTCCAGCACTTGGTTTTTCACGGTCGCACTCGTTCGGTATTGATTATTATTATTGTTATTATTATAACGCCATTTTTGTCTTATTTTGACGAAAACGATTCAGTCTATCGATTTCTACGTCTTCGGTTCTTCCTGTTTTTGTTTCGTCCGATTACGTATAATATTAATATTGTGTATATTACTATTATTATTACTATTATGATACATCGCGACTATACGCGGTAGGGTACATCGATTGCGATTGTCATTTTGGATTTTTTATTATTACTAATATTTTTTTTTATCGGTTATTAAGCCACATCATAATATATTTGACTTGGCAGTTTACGCCGTTCAATAACATAAAATGTAATGCATTATACAGCAAGACGGCGTTTCCTTGTTTCGATACGCATCACGTTTCCGCCGTTCTGTAATATCATATTAATTTTTCAATAATAACAATAACAATACAATATTTTTCAAGTTTTATGTATTGTATTGCGTTTTATATTATGTCGGCCGTCTCGGTGATAGCAATAATAATTACTTATAATAACAACGCGAAACAAAAATCGCCGTTTCCCTGTGCGGATATTTTGTACATTAATATTATTGTTAATTTGAAACTATCCGAGATGGACGTCTGGACTTACAGAGCGAGCAAGAAGCCCAATCCAAAATCGACACCGTTGTCGTTGACGATAAAATAAAATATTTCTGTCACAGTCCGGTACAAGTATTGGCCATTTTACTGAATACTTGTTATTCTGCTAGGTACCTTATCTGTGTTGTATTATGCTAAAATGAGTTGCAACCCTCGAGTTTCGGTAATATATAGATGAAATATTAGGTACCTGCAGTATTGTAAAAATATACTTTTTGTATCATATTTGATTTCAGATACAAAATATCCATATACTCAGAAAGTGTTTAAAATGCATTTCAAATCATTTTAAGAAAAAATATTTAAGACAAATATACAAATACATGACATGCAAAAATTGTCAAAATATCCCTAACGGTACTCTGTCATATAAATTTCAATTTATTTTTAAAATTCATCTGATCTACACAAAGTCATGTTTATGTATTCATTTTTTCGAGTAACAATGGAAAGTCGAAATTTAAAAACACGTTTGTCTGACAAAGCCTTATAGATAAATCGGGAAAAAATGCATTTATAATACTTTAGGTAGGTATTGATGGGAGGACAACACGAGTATGGGATGACGTGTATAATATATACACAATGTCATGTTAGGCACACAGATGTTTTCATTTTTATATTTTTAAAAGCATTTTTAATCTTCGATCAAACAATATGGAAAAAAAGAATTTAAAGTTCTTACTAATATTATTAATGCATGAATACGCGATCGCACATAATATTAACACGCATATTAATGTTATTATGATGATGTATAGATTTTTATTACCTATACAGTACAAACAAAACCCTTTTAAGGATATTAAATAATAATTTAATACAAGTGTCATAATGATGCATAACAATATATGTATACTAATGTATTATGCAGGTATCTATAGGCCGATGTTGTAAAAATGTATCGTTGTGGGCACGTAAGTCTATCTTTGTTTCAGTGTAAATAACAATTTTTATGCGACAGAAGGAAGTCGTCCGGGCCAGTCTGGAACTGTGTAAGCAACAACTAAAGTATAAATAAATACTAGTACGTCGCAAATGAAACCAAAATAATTTAATGCCTCTGATCCGTGCTCATGGGATTTAATTTTGAATTAATTGCGACTGACCATATTAACATATCGATAAAACGTCGACAACTGTCATCATAATATTATTTATATATTGGTGTATTATTATATACTCATAGAATAGTATCATCGTCGATTGTCATCATCAAAGATACATGAGCATCAAAAAATACAAACCGACAGCACGTACGTTGCATTTCACCAGCCTGGCAGCGTAAAAAAACTTGTGTTATTGGTGGGGAGGGAGAGGGTGATGAAGCTAAAGGTTGGATGTTCTCAACTAGACCAAAGAAAAAAAATGCTTGAAGTAGGAAGTGTATTAACTCACTCATCCCCAAAAATACTCTCATGTAAGCTGTTGTAGCCATAGACTATTTTAGTGAGTAATTTTTTCCTTTCAAATATTTTTTTTTTAATTACGTTTTATTAAGTATTAAGTGTTTATTATTATAATATTACAAATCATAAAATAATTTTTGTTACTATTTGATTGAAGTATAGTCATAATATTTCATATAAATTGATTTAGGTGTATGTGTGTTACACGAATGAAAAATTTAAAGAAATTTAATTTGTATTTTGACATTTTTGTGATTGTATGATAATGAGTAATGACTATAATATAGCATGAATGCGTGACTCAATTGAACGTGGAAAATCCACAAAATAATTTATATCATACGAAATAGGTAAGTACCTAATTACATCACAAGCGTCACCAATGGTTAAAAAAAAATAATTGTGATAAAATATATGAAAACAGTAGGTACCTATATGAACAATTTGGTTTATACCAATTATGTATTATAATGTGTATATATGTGTTATATTCAACAGCAAAATATTTCCTCCGCAGATGTACCCATGTAATAACTAATAATAAAACATTTTTATTGGATTGAATTAGAATTTGAATATTGTACATTTGACTAACGTGCAGTTCAAATCTTGAACTTATTTCGTCCCGACTAATGGACATTACAATAGATAGTATTTAGTACCTATTTAGCATTTACCAATCTAATGAAATAATAATATTTTATATGCTAAATAATAGTAATCCGGTATACAAGTAATGGCACGAGACGGTTTTTAAAATCTAACCATGTTGAATTGATGAATGACATCGAATGTCTTTTAGATTTTTTGTTTGAGTACCTATAAATATTATTAATAAGATAATATATAAAATGAGTTGTGATAATAAATGAATGAATTAATGACAAAATTATTTATATGTACTCATTAAAAGACAACTTATTATAATGATATGTTTATTGGATTACGCCTTACGACGTTTAAACAATTATAATATCGGCAATATTCTTTATCGATTACTTGAAATTATTATAATTACTATTATTATGTATAGTGATTGATTATTTTCTAATTTGAATTAGTTCTTAATGAGGACAATAACTTGAAATTAAAGCCGAGCTCTGTCTTGTGACTCTAGTGACATGATGATGAATGTGTGTCGTAGGATTAAAAAAAATTTCGTTAAAAAAAAAAACAATTCAGAATTTACAGAATTTACAAGCAAAATCAGTACCCACCGAATTAATTTTTTTTAATTGCTGCAATTTTTTTTTTTAGAAGGCTTAATTTATTGTTCACCAACTATTGATAATTTTAAAAGTATGAATGCATTTGTTTTATGTATGTAGAATGTACATTTAGATTTCGACAAAACTGACCAAACAAAAAACAACCATTTTAGTTATTTTGTTATAACTCCAAAAATATAATTATATTTGGAGGTTTTCGTTATTGCGCATTATCATTGTTTACTTTATACATAGTTAAGTTTTCAATATAAATTTATTAGTTTTAAGTTATGTACCTATACCTACAACGAACTTATTTACACTGTTTTACGTATTACTAATGTATAAGTTAATAACAGCTAAAGTATAATATTATATGAAATAATATTATTACCATACTGTATTAAGTGTGATAAATATTTGTCAACAATATTAGTTCAACCTATCTCGATAAAAAAAAAATTAATTATTTAATATTATAATTGAACAGTTTTAGGAATATAAGGTGTCAGACCTAACCGTCTCGACTCAGAGCAGTTTCGTTTTCAGTACCTGTCAAAGATTTACCGTCGATTTAAAATAATTAAATTCAAATCAATCACTATCTATTATTTTCTGTACTCAATTATGTGATATACTCATTACACCATAATCTGTACAGAATATAGTGACTTTCCCGATTTTTAATTATTAAAAATGCACAAAAATTGGGTAGGGTAACACATACAGGACAGAAAAAGTTGTTAACAATTATTGTATTTTGCAGTTCAATCGATAACCTTTACTCGTAGATTGGAAGAGATATCGCATGAAATTCTTTATTATTAAATTGGTGTTGAACAATGTTTATTTTGATGTTTTCGGAGAACACGTTCCTTTGACAGAGAAAAAGGTCTGAACGTGCTTCTGTATATATATGTAAAATCCAATGTATAGTGTACAATGTCTATTGATTGGACGTCGAACTTTTCACATATATATATATAGTCTGTACATCGGAATAATAAGTTTTTTTTTCTGCATTTCCAATATATAGCTACGCAATGGAGGAAACAAACATAATATTATCTACACAAAATCTGTGAAAAATGTTTGGTCGACAATGAATAAAAATGTTCATTCTAGCACCTACCCAACTCGAGAATTGTTTTTCGTATTCGTCAGCCATCCTCGTCGTGAAAGAAAAACAGTGACAACAAAATTATTACACCTTTTCATTGTTTGTAGGTTTAAAATTGAGTTAGCAATAGTTGTTATGAAAAATCGTAGGTAATATTAAGTTCCATAACGTAATTACTCAGACAAAAGAGACGAAATTTATTGCTCTCCGAATGTACGTCTGCTTACCGCATATTTTACAAATTCTATTCCTAATTGTTTACAAAATTATGTAACTCGAATTAAATTTTTTCTGATATTGAATTTAGAAAGTGTTATTTAAAATATTTATTCTTAACAACGATTTTAATTTATATAATTGATTTTTTTTCAATTATTCAATTGAAGTTTAAATTTTTTTTTTCTACAACATTATTTAAATATTTGTATTTTAATTTCTGAACATATAGTTTTATCATAATCATTTTGAGGGTATCAATTCAATTTTGAATTATAATAATATGTTATTCATTGTCCTCAGTAGGTACTAAGTACTTTTTATTATTTTCATTTTATTAGTTTTAGATTGTTACTTCATAAATATACTTGCCATTTAATCAATTTAAATACTGTTACAGAATCAAAATTTAATTTTTTTTTAATATTAGACTTTAAAAAAAAACTCAAAATTATACAATTTACATGATTGTGTACACAAGATTTTGCTGTATCTAATAATTTATTAGGTATTTATACAAATACACATTTTTGGCAGAAATAGACTTTTAGAGGTGAACAACTTTTGCTTGCTCGCTACATTGTTTGAGTAGATAACGATAATTTTTAAACTCATACACCTATTTCAATGTTTCATAATTATTAACAACTGTTGTATATAATATATTATGCTAAGTTATTAATTTCAAAACTGATAGAAAATTCCCATTGCCAAAGTTGGATCAGTTGGGAAGCGGTAACGCCACCCTCCTTGACCACAGGCCTCGTCGAAGCTTTCTTCTTCAGATTATTTGTGTAATTGTTTTCGCACTCCCGCCCCCTCTCAAATCTTAGACGATCAAGCCTCCTACATACTCCGTGAAATGCCATGTAAAGATAAATATTATATTATATACGCTATGTGTATACTTAAATATTATTATAATAAACGTCATGACGTGCACAATTTTATTGTTTTCGGAACATAATATTATAAATGTAATATATTATACGATATTATTTTGATCAAAAGATCGATGAATATTGTTATTGTTATGTTTCGTGTGTGGGCCGAGTCGGTAAAATTCAAGGACGGCGCAATATGTATTATTATAATTTTTGCATGAATGCATTGCGACGATATTATTATTATTTTACGTTTAAAATAATATGTAACAAATTCGCAAGTGCTACGAAAATATTAATATTGTGTTTACACGAAAACAATCGCGATGCGAGGCGGGTCATCACATACGTTCAACATAATGTTATTATATTACCTATGTAATTTACAAATGAAGCGTACACATTGAATATTGCAAAAACAATATAAATATCTGCTAGAAAATGGCAAAGGAAAGATAAAATACTTGTTCTACTTGTTACCATTATTATCATTACGTGGTATAAATATCATCTTTAGGACGGCGACAGTTTGAATATATACACAAGGCACACATCATCAATCCAATATTCATAAATGAACCGTTGGGGAATATTATAGTTATGGGCCATAACATAGTTTTTATTCAACCTTGCTTTGCGATGGTGTGTGGTGTTTATTATTAAAATGTCAAAAGCACCATTGTCTGTTCACATACAGGTATGTTCAGGAATTTGTAGATACTATTTTTGCATTTTACGAGGATATTCTTTTTTAGAAATAGTGTGTTAAATTAAAGTCAAAAGTGTAAGGCGCTTTATTGTCACACAGCATTTGAAAACGTATAAACACATCCGTGTTGTTAATCGAAAGAATAAGAATAAATCAAAATCTCAGCAATTATTTATCAATATAGTATAAATATATGTTTGCAAAGATTTGTGCAACATGTTGCTGCTAGCAAATATCCACTTGGAAAAATTGTAAACAAGATAACATTTTCAAAATAATTTTTTTTTCATCTATTTATTGATACTTGACATTTTCAACTATTTCATAAGTTTACATATTTCATTTAAATCCCTTCTGCCTACGTGGAAGACAATATCGTTGTATTTATATAAAGTGAATATAACACGGCATCAAACCTTAACCTAAACGGAATGGGTGCACAATATATACATAAGTGTTATATAGGTAATCTTGAATGGACAAATATCCTAGAAAAAAAAATCGTCACGGTGCAATTCGTCGAACTCACGAATTGCATGATATATGTAGGTACTTTTATATTATGTTCGAGCGTACAAATATCGATATTTATCTAGATTATATATCATTATACATCGCAAATCGACTAGTACCACACTTCATCACTATAAATAAGATGTATAATGAATACAAAAAAAAATAATTTATCGTCCAATAAATAATTATGATACTTAAGGCAGAGAAAACTAACACATTTGAGATGCAATTAAATAAAATTATCATCTACCCAAATTTGATACACGAAAATAAGGGAATATTATAATATCTTAAATTGAAAAAAAAAATGAATACCCAGTTATAATGTTTTGACTTGGAAATTTCTATCATCTCATTCGTAGTTCGAAATACTTCAGTAATCCTAATAAGGCTTCCACGATTTTCGTTTGCAGTAAAAGAATGTACAGAAAAAATAAGAAATAGAATTTTGCAAACACATTGACTTCGGAGATTTTGATTGAAATAAAAATAGTGTTATACATTACAATATCAGTAAAAAATACGTACAGTATAATGGCATATGTAACCTGTAAACATTCCATTTATATGGGAGGGGGAGAGAGCGATTTTAGATCTGTGAAAAAAACTCAAAATATCAGATGTATATGCGAACAAAAGCTATACAATACAGGACTTCCCTCCCCCCCCCCCCATCAAAATAAATAAAATAACCTAGTGGCTAATAATCATATCCACGTCTTGAAGTTACATAAATGACCTAAGTATAAAATGTTGAGTTAAACATAGAAATGATCAAAAACCCAAACTTAACCTAAAGACTAAATTATGATGGTAAATAATAATGCGTTTATAATACATTATATATGTTATTTAATACACTTTATTTCAAAATGTATAGGTATACTATACGATTAAATTATTATATTATGATTATTTCCTTTTTTTTTTGGCCATTTCGTTTATTACATCCTCAGAAGTAGGTAATATTAATGTTTCTACACACTGCCATTGGAGAAAAAGCATTTCGATTAATAACATAGGTATATAAATGTATTTTGAGATGCTCGGAATAAAAATGTTATTTACCGGACAATGTTTATCTTCAAGCTTGCTCAGTAGACCAGACACTATGTAGATAAATACACCTTAGTTCATTACCTTAGGAATTGGGTCTTAGGGATTTGTATGATAATTTAGTATGGATGTATGATTAGGCTTGTACCACATTGTGTCCAACATATTATCCCCTTCAACATCCCACGGTACACGTCACAAATGCGTTCGCCCAGAAGCAGTTATTCAGGTTATAGTTCAAAGTTATCACTCGTCATACACCACCAGTTGATTTGATTCAGGGCATGTGCATTACTGTCGTGCACCTTGAAATTTTGAAAGTGGTAGAAAAATACACATAATCACATTCATAGTACCTGTATGAACTAAGGTCCGTAACATGCAGCTGCAGATAGTATCCATTATTTACGCATATTAACACGGTTAAAGGTTGATGGTAAGCATATACTATAATATGTTAAAGATACTTACTAAAATTACTAATAAACACCAAGTTTTATAATTTTATAAAAATAAAATAAACAGGCCGTGTGAAGATCAGACCTTCGTACCTGCCTTTTAGACTCTCCTGTCTACATATACATATACGTAATATATTTGAGGTGGGTATACATATAATAAGCGAGGTGTGCACTTCTTCGTTACGAGAAGTCAAACAAAACGGTCGTCGATCATGACCAAGCAATGATAGTAATCATATTATTATCATTATGATAATAGTAAAAATACATACACCTATTATAGGTACAACTGTATCTATTATTTAAATAGGAGATATTACAATAATATGAATGGGAGGACCTTGAAGGTTCATTGTACTCGAACACTGCTGTGACATTCTGTCAAAACCGGATTTTGTTATGATCAATCGCTTTTCAAACGCATCATTCATTAATAAGGTTTCGTTTCTTCAACGGTCACAATATCTAGATGTTGCATCGTAGTACTACGCGTTCGACGTCCGGGTGTGGGATAATTAAAATAGTGGTAAATAATAATAGTAATAATGATAATAATAATAATAATAATGATAATGATTTTAGATGACTTTAGTTTTCTTTTCGTAGTTACCATTGTGCGCTGAAAACCTAAAATCATAAACCATTCGGTGAAAACGGCTCCGGGTCGATCGGTACAAAACGATCCATACGATTGTATAATTTACAGCACGTACGCACGGTGCATATTATGATATTTTAGGTAACATGTAATTGGCATGGTGTTAATTATAAATGTAATAATACTATAATATGTTATCCTTGCTGTGATCACGGATGTTGTGTTGATAGTTACAGCGGAGGATAGTAACCAAAGCAGGTGGGCATTATGATACTGGTTGAAAAGTTAAGGAGCCAAGTTCAAAATATTACATTTTTTTAAAACATTTTAAATTAACTAGATAACGTTTATTCGCTTACCTTGTACGTCTACTTAATTAAAAGCACAAATAGGTATGTGGGTCATGTGATTTGGTTCATCCAATACCACTTTATACTATTACACCAATAAGTGTTCGGTACTATTATCGGCTACTAGAAATCTGTAATATCAATGATGGTATTTAATATAGTAATGTAATAATATGCCCTTTGTTTCTATGATCTGCCTTTGTATAAATTTGTGCATAAAAGTTAAGAGTTATACATTAGTTATGACCTATAAAATGTATACATAGATTTATTTTTATTATTTTATTGATTAACTGTTGTATTGACAAATGAAACAAATTATTATCATAATATTGTATTAAGTTGGTGTAGATCGATTATCAACTATCTACGTGTTGATTCACCAAGCACGCTAATTGCTCAGTCATTGGTTCAAGTAAAATAAAGTGTTTATAACACAAGGAGTGGGATGTATTCTAATATTTTTTGGACATAGCGTACCTTTAGAAACAGTGATTATATATCGTTTGTTTGAACAGTAAAAAGGTAATTAAAAAATTATGAGTTACATACAATGTTGAAAACTATGCAGGTCTATGACGGACTTGTCTCGGGCATGTGTGTGGGCAATATTGTGACGTGTCATTGGTGTAAAATATAATAAGATCATCGTCAATGATAGAGGACTCAAAAAATTCGGACTTTCCGTTCAATAATAATATGCTACACTGGGTAGTACTAACAATAATAGGTACCAATGACCAAACCTGTGTATAATATTATTGTTTGCTGCTGACCACGTTCTGGTGAGTGTGAGTTTCTTATTACTCCTGATAGGGCGAGGGGTGGGGTGGTGTAGGGGAGAGAAGCGACACGATGCAAACAGTGGCACCGAATCGTATACCTTAGTCAAATACAATAATATGACGTATTAATGATATGGACACATAAATTATTATAATTATTATATTATTATAAAATGTGGTCGGATACACCACACGCACTAGTCGCTTCCTATTTTATGCTCACTGTGAAATCCGCCATAACGTTCCGCTTTCGGCTCGATCCTTCTCTCATAACACTTTTATTATAGACGCCCGTCCAATGTCGCCGCACTCCGACTACCCACTGACTTTGCAGCGATTTTCTGTGGGTCTCTTGACCCCGATAGTTGTTGGGCCGGAAAAAGAAAACATCGTCTTCGGTCGGTCGGTTGGTTGGTCGCGTAACACGAATCGACGGGTCGTTTTACGGGAGACGAGGACTCGCCGCGGTAGGTTCAAGGCGACGGCGACCCGTTCTGTAGTCGCTGGCAAACCGTCTTTTTTGTTTTAGATAAGAATAATATAATATAAGACCGACCTTGACCGGAATCGCCTCCGTCGTTGCCATGCGATTTTCTCGACATTTTTATATAGTCAGCGACATTTTTTTTTATGTTCTCTTCTCTTTTTCCACACTATTGACTTTCTTACTATGAGTACAAAAATCGAAAACAAATAATCATAAACCTTCTCCTCACGTTGCGTATTATATTACCGTATCGATAAAAAATTTAACTTCACAAAAAAAAAAAAAATTAGATACGTCTCCTCTGTTCAATCCACGTATGGACCTGAATTTCTTTTATAATTACATCAAAAATTATAGCAAAGTGGTCACTTATACTTGTTATACTAAAATAAACTATTATTATAATTATTATTACCATTATAACCATTTTTCAAATGGCGTATGAAATATCCAATGATGATATCGATGATCTATAGAAATGCGACGCCAGACCCAATTCTTAAGTTCAAATAGATTGTGCTATACACAATCACCAATCTTTTTAGATTATTCTAAACGGCTTATATTTATTTCAATGTTCTCTTAAATGAATCTTTAAATTGGTAAATATGCTGAAAATAATTTAAAAACTGCGCACCAGTTAGGTACCACACGAAACATAATATGTATAACAGTATAACTATATGTTTGTAAATGTATAATATTTGCATTTACCATAAATTAATTTTTGTACTTCATGTTATGATAATATACTAAGATTTGATAATAATTACTAACCTACTGCGCACACAGTTTCTCATGTGAATTATTTCAATTCAGTAACTGCAATTTGAAACAATTAAACACAATATTGAATGAAATAAAATCAAAAATTAAAAAACAATAAATAATGTTTGCATACCTTTTATATTGAAGTGAATTATTTGAATTCAATCACATTTAAATGATTATACAGATAAAACTTGTTGCGGCTTAAATTAAATAATAAAAATAAAACAATTAAGTACCTCTGAACAATGTCTAATTTAATTTCAAACATTTATTGAATGTTTTTTTTATACTTATAGGTACGTCATGTTGTGCAGCTGCATTGGTGTGGATAAAATAATAGTGTAAACAATTTACAATAGGACTATTGAGACAAAAAAAAAAAAAATAACGAATATCCTCACAAATTAATATTATGTTAATTATTACATTACAGTGTAGGCGATCGTTCAAATTATGAGTCATTATTGATACATATGGTCATTTTCAATCTGAACGAACTTTTAAGATTCATTCCACTGTATGCGTTTTGGTGTAATTCAGTGTTGAGAAGGAACTCGTTCCAAAAGAAAAAAATAAATTAAAGAAATTTTTTTTTAAAAACGTGGACCAAAATCACAGTTTCTTTAAAAAAGAAAAATCATATCTTTAATTGTAAAATAGTTTTCTTTGTTTCTAAGCGTTATTGTGTAAACAGGTGCAATAGTTGACTGATGTTTAATTCATTGACCATTGTTCTTGCCTTATATTATAACTTTTAAAAAAATATTGTTTTAAAACAGCAATTTTATAAATAATTTGGTTAGTTGGTTAAAGACGAAACCAAAATTGGAACGAGTTATTTATTTAGAGGAACTAAATTTTGAGCTAGTTCTTTCTTTGAATGAGGAACAGATATCATGAACGAGCTCAAATGTTAAGAAATGAACGATATATTTTTAATAAGGAACTTTCCCTACACTGGTGTAATAGTTATATAATATTACACAATAATACTTCTACTTGCACGCAGAATGGATTGCATGCACTCAGTCGCAAAATATAATGATACTATTTTACTTGAAATAAACATAACATGAGCATCTACTATAGGCGTAGAATGAGTGAGGAGTTAAGGGGGCTTAGCACCCCCTACTCCCAGATTCTGTTAAGTCCCTTAGGAATTTTCAAGAAGTTCCGGCAGCGTCGTTGATACCACCAGGAAATAAAAGACTCTAGCCTCCCCCCCCCCTTATAAATTCATCACGCTACAACAATGATGACTACGTCATTACGATGACAATAAATAATAATATGAACTTGATTTACAGAAACGATAATAATTACAATATAAATTGTAATGGTTTGTGAATATGGTCGGTGCCAACCGTCGGAAATTGATTTATAATATTACTATATCATTATATTATTATTAAGATATCACAGAATTCAAATATAAAAATAATATAACTGTTCTTATTTGATCAGTTATTATTTTAAATATCTGTTGTTAGCTATTGATTATAATAATTGTAACATATAAGATACCGATAAGATAATCTCGGCCATGGTATACTTAGAACCGCCTTCCAATGATTGTTATGAGTTTATGACTTATAGAAATTTACAAAAAAGGAAAAGAAAATCATAAAAAAAAAATTGTTTTTTCAAAGTATTATATACTACACTAATAATACTATTATATATACATACTGGATTATTTTGTTTATCATAAAATGGATATCTAAAACGTTTATATTTTATAAACATCATATAAAATCAAAAAAAAAAAAACAACACTATTTGAATATCATAAACGTAATAAATAAAATAATGAGTTTAAATATTATTTTTATATTTGTTAGTATGCAAAACATTTCGAATTTATGCAAATCATAACATTGTAATTTGTTAACTATCAGCTTAAAGTTAATTCCGGACAACCGCAGATAAAACCGAATAAGACTTACATAATTAAATAATAATCAACATGGTGATTTAATTGAGTTGTACATGAGTTATATTCGTGCATGAGACCTTTTTCTAGAAGAAAAATGTTTTGGATAGGGCAAAGGAGGCGGTAGTTATGACAGAAAATGATATTTAGTCGGTACTTAAGGGGAGGGGGGCAATGGAAAAAAAATGATACCCGTTTTCGGCTGGATCCATTTTGTTTTTAAATTTAATTCACTACTTGAGTTTTTCAACAAATGTTTATTGTACAATCACTTTCTGTAAACGGTATGATAATTTTAAACATATTTCTAAGATGTTTATAGTTAATATTGCATTTAATTTGTTGTCTATAAATGCCGATAAAAAATTTTCGCTTGGACAAAAGTTTTGAAAATGTTTTACTACCCACAAGGTTATCATAATCGCTACATACGAGCATATCAATTTAAAATATCGAAAATCCATAGTAGCGAAAGTTTTTCTATAAGTGTTTAAAGTTAGAATTTCGAAAATTCGTCAACATTTTTTGTGAAATTCGGAAATTATTTAATATAAAAATAAAATGTTGTAGTTAATAAAATTCGTAAAATATTCAATATCCGCACCTGAGATTTTAAAACGTAATGCAAGGTTCCTCATAAGTCTTTATAACTGAAATAATAAAATGAAGTTGAACGCAACTCAACAAACTTTTGTTTTTGTTTTATTAGCGTTTGAAGTTTAAAATGCTACAAAAATGTCATCAAATGTTTGAATTAGTAGTATTTTTACTTAGCTCCCTCTGAAAAGTATAATATTTTTGATATGCATCAGTCGTGGGCGGATTTCATTTCATCACTCTCGTCGAGTCTGCTCGACAGTAATGCAAACATTTGCGAGGTGGAAAGTTTTTGATTGAACGCGCGTCGTCGGCATATACCTCCGTTTTTTTATGTATTATTTTAATGTGCACTATTCTTTGTACTCTGCTGTGGTGCATTTTTGATAATAATACACACAACATCATAAACGCGTCGTCTCGCAGGTTGATCCAAATCCATAAATATCAGGTGTTATCATTAAACTTTCGTTGAATTTTCTGCAGATATAAATGGGAATACGTAATAATACGTCGTCCCGGGTGTGTGTGTGTGCGTATGTGAGAAAGAGAGAAAATAATTTTTCCCCTAGGCGTGTTTGCACGTAATTTGGCAATTCAAAGTATTAATGTACAAACCTTTTTTTTTTTTTTTTTTTTTTTTTTATATTTTACAGTACCCACCACGCGCTATTCACCCTTTTACCGATGATAAATGCGTTTTTAAAGACGGGTTTTTTTTTCCATATAAGCCTGCAAACAAACTTCGTGAAAGCCGGTAGTGGCTGCAGTACAGTATACACGCGTTACAAACAAATTATAGAACTCAACACATTTTCAGCGGTCTCGAGATAAAGTATTTATGCGGAAATGTCTGCAGCGTTATTTTCATATATACGATTTTTCCCGAGAATCACTCGGCGAGACGTTTTGCAATTCAAATGTATTTTTCAATAGCGTCTCAGCTCGATTTCCGACCCACCGAAAGGCTGTGGAATACATTACAAACAAACATGTTATAATATGATGTATATGCTGTAAAAGCATTTTGACTGCTCCGCACAGAGTAAAAAACCCCGAAAACCTGACCTAAGGCGAGGACTTAAGTCGATTTAGCCTACATATATATAGTAAAATAACAAGCAACGGAATTCGCATAATATCCATGCACCAACCTAACTTTAATATAATAAGTTTGTTTCTGGTATCACAATGTGCATAATCTATTGTGCAATGTACAATACAATATTATAATATTATATTAATATACTGCTATTGTAATAATCAAAGTGACACGTCTACTGCAACAGCAAATAACCGAAACTGTGTTTGACTTTTTAGCTTTTATGTCCTTTGAGAGGACGCAATAAAACTTGAAAAGGTATTGTGTGTATTCGGTGTTACAAAATACGGATTATGTATACCCCATAAAATCATCGTGTTGGCCTATAATTATCAAAGGTAAGACATAAAATCTCCGGTTCGTCAGTTGTGTTTGATATTTTAATGTGGGTTGTTTGAATGGTAACTCACTTAAAAATTGAAATATTGTAAAAAAAAAAGATATGCATACATACAGCTGAGATAAGACGAAAACTGCACATTCGGGTCCGCGGACGTCCTCTTATTAATACTTATTTATCACAAACTTGAGTTGACATTCAATATCAACAAAAAAAAAAAAAAAAACAGTGATATTTTTTATTTAAAATATAAAAAGATTAATTAAAGTAGCGAAACTGGTCACTATAAATAAGTGTATGTAATATTATATAAGTATAGTGACTTCACCAACAACATACGTTTTCAAGAATATTATCAAGCATTTTTTTATTTCCTGTTTGATACTCGACGACCATCGATAACGACTATTATTGACTAACAAAATAGAACCAAATTTATAAATAATTTTAAAATAACAAGTCGTTCAAATATTACATCAAATTTAATAATAATTCTAGTTAAACTTGAAGAATCTGGGTGGCTTGGGAATTTTTTAATGTGGCTAGGTCCCTAAGACCTCAGACTCCCATCAAATCACAGCCTCTGGTGTGAACACGATTGCGAAACCAAATAGCTTATTCATTTATAAACGTAATAATTAAAAACAAATATTTAAATCGAACAATCATTTCACATTTTATACTAAAGAATGAGTTTCCTTTACATTATTATTCGTAATTAAAAATCAAATAAAAAACCCATTACTCTTCACAAATAAGAAACGTTGAAAACACTCATTGTTTTTGGAATAAAGATTCAAATTTAAGCTCTTATTCGACTTTATTCTCTCAAAAAAATTAATAAATATTTATACTTGGTGTTAAAAATTCGATACTACTCGATTCGATTTAGCGAGTTCACCCACATTCGTGCATTGAGTTATTTTTATTATTTATATAAATCAAGTTCAGCTTGTGTTGATTCGCAGTACCACTTCCTATAGATTCCTATGCAGCTTTAGATGGGGAAAACATTAACATTTCACAGCATATGGAAATGCTCACTTTGACTCCAAAGTAACTTCAATTACTCTAGAATCATTTAAAGTACACATTTACCATAGTATAGTAAGTAGGTATACACTAACAAAAGGCTAGTAGCTTATTTTCATTATTCAAAGTATGAAGCTTAATATTTCGTTTACAAGTAACGATTATTAGTTTAACATTTCAAAATGGCCATAACTTTTCTTAAAAATAATTTAAAAAAAAAAAAATGCTTAAGTGGTTTTTTTCATTTTCATTATATTTTACCTTTTGCAGAGATTTATATAATATTTCAAATAGAACCGAGCACGTTATCGGTACTGATAAACGCCTATCGTGATACGTCGTCTTACAACAAAAGTATCTGATGCTGGACGGCACCGAGACAAGAAATTCAAGATAGTAACAATATGCTACCTGTTGCTATGGAGTTATTTTGTGTGACGTTCAATCGGATGTAGTTAGGTACAGTGTGTTGATTTCTGTATACATCGCTGTATTTACATTTACACAATAAAATATGTAAATTGGTTTCTATAGCACCTTTTTGTGTAGAAAAAAAACTGTGTTTAGTATGGTATTGTACAAATTTGATTTCAAACATCATATCATTATTATCTGTGTATGTACATGGTAAACCGGTCGTTATAATGGTTATTATTTATGGGAAATAATATTATTTTACGAACAACATATTACGATATTATCGCGTAATAATATATATATATCAGTTCGAAGGCCGACAAAAAGGATCTCAGTACGTTACGCAAACATTGAACAAGACAAATGTTTTAAATAATGTTGTAATTCCGGTAAATGTACTAATATGACAATATAATAATACATCGACAAGTCTAGTGACAGCTGTAGGACAATGTTCAAATTTTAGACCATATAATATTTATCATCTCAACTATTATTTGTTTATCACCTGAACAAAATTCTCAGTACAATTAATAATATTATTGTACCATGCGCCATCGTCTAAAATCCAAAACATCACTGAAACAATTGAAAATGTTTAAATCATATTTATAAGATGTACACAAAGTATTTCAAAAACATTATAATTGTTCAAATGCTGTTTGGTGGAAGGCCGAGTAGCAATGAGTTGTTTTACAAAATGTGCCCATAAATGTTAACTGGTGGTGTAATTTTAATGTTGTGCAATACTTTAGATAAAAAACGATGGAAAAAGTCCAAATACATTAACATCTCAACGTATGGGAACGTCTCAAATTCGTGCACAAAAAGACATTTCAACACTCAAGTTCAGGCATTTCTAATGTTAAACGCCTACTCAATGTTTTATATTTTCATTGACTCATTGGTTAATTTACTTAGTACACTAAATTTTCAGTCACAACATTTCCATTAAAAATACGAATTTAAAAAAAAATTCGAGGAAATTTGTAAATGCTTTCAATGTTCTGATGTTCTGTGTTTGGAGATAGTATAACGTTATATTACAATATAGTTGAGCTGTACAATAAAAAGTCAGTCGTTTATTATGGAGAATTATATTTAAATTATTGTTTAAATTATTTCGGTGTTTTTTAAATAAGTACTGATACTTATCTAAATATTTTGCTATTTTTACCGTACATTTTTAGGTTTTTATTTTTTTCACGTTTATTTAAGAATTGATGATCAAAAGTGAAGTGAAATGATTTATGCTTTTATCAACCGATTAACACATGACTCATCAAAAATTCGTTTTGGTTTATCGTATCAAGAATCTTTTTAAACATTTTGAATCAATTTTTTATTAATTTTCGACTAAATAACAATACACTTTTTTCACTTTTATTGACTATCTGGAGGGTAATATCTCAAGATGTAGATCTTATAAATTATACAATATAAGTTAAAATGTCATCTGTTTTATTCATATAAAATGTTTAAAAAATAAGCAAGTGTCGTAGGTAAATATGTTTCGAAAATGTATGTTTCGCTTATTTAATTACATTTTTGGGAGCATGCCCTTTATTATAATATTATATGCATTATGAATATAATTTATTATTATGAATTAAACAACAATTTTATGACGCAATAAATATCTAGAGCCCAGTAGTAGTAATGTACATTGTATGTACAAATGTAGATATCATTAATATAATGACTAGGACTGTACATTTATAGAAAAACGAAACTTTTAATTTTTTATATAAGAGTGCGTAATGTATTAAGCTATTTTAGTACAACATATATTTACAAATAAAAACTTATGAACATATTTTTTTTCTTTTCGATAAAACTTGATATTTTTATATTGACTAAACTTAAATTTAACTTAAAACTTCATTGCATTAATCATTGGAATTCAGTGGCGTAGCCAGGATTTTTTTTCGAGGGGGGCTGATCAATTTTTTACACAGCGGTGGTTTAGTTTTTGATCGAATACCATAGACCGTTAAAATAATTTTTTAATTTTATTAACATTTCGGAGGGGGCTGCAGCCCCCTCAGCCTCCCCCCTGGCTACGCCACTGTTGGAATTTTAAGTGTATTTTAAATTGAATTTTTAAACATTTAAATTGGCAATGGTTGATGATTAAACTAAAAGTATATTATAATAATCACATTCTAAAGACAAAAATATAGGCTATAATAATTGAGATTACAAAAATTAAATTAACGAATAGTGTACGTAATGAATATAATAAAATAATCATATACGTTTATGAAAAAAGATCGAGTTACACCTACCAAAACTGGTCTTAGATTAAATGAATTAACTTTTCCACAATTTTGGCACATATATTTTAATTCAAATGTTGTGGTATTTCATTATACCCATTCTTTGCTGATGTCTATAGTAACACCTAACACAATACAATATTTTGCCTTGATTTTATATCTGCTATGAATCAAACCTGTAAAAAATTTAAATCATGTTTACCTACTAGGATTTATTTGATCTGCTTTCATATACCTGCGTGGTCATTAACAGAATGACCTAAAAAATCAAATAACTTTTGTTCTGAGACAATGCATACAATTTTCTTTTTAAATTGTTTATAGACGCTTGAGCTATAAGAGTTATAATACAGTATTATTTCAATTTTAACTGAAAATAAATTTATTTGGAAAAAATGAAAATAGACAATTTGTAAATCTAAATTTTAGAAAAATGATTATGATACAAACGTATTTTTAAAATTTATTTGTATAGTAATTTTTTTTAGCAAGTTTTGAAAATATCAAGATTTTTTTGAGTAAATATTCTTTTTAGGAATTTTCATGAATTAAATAGTGAATCTTAAATGATTTATTATTCATACATTTTTCATAATTTTGTTCATACTTTTATTAACTAGAATAAATTTTGAACTGTTCATCTGCCAGGTCTTTGTGTTACACCCTGCATGTGCATTAAATGTTTATTAATAATAAACCTATACTAAAAAAAAAAACATAATTGCACGAGCAGTTACAGCACCGTTTTGCCGGGTGCTTCAAGCACAGGTCATTAAACCCGGTTCGTCACTATATATATACAACCGGTGTCGTAATAAACGATTCCTTGGTACTTATTCGAATGTTACGAGCACGATTTATTTTCGAATACTTAAATACTCGATTTTTGAACGTATAGGTAGTTCTAAGTACTTGCTGCTATCGACTGCGAGTCATCAAATAAATCAAACAAAACGAAATGCTCACGAAAAAAAAAACTGTACATTTTACGGTAAATCGTCTTACTCGCCGTATCCAGTAATACGGATATTACTTATAACGTGATACGTCATAAACGTTCGTCGACAAAAAATGCATGATAAAAAAATATGTCATATTTTACATTATGGCAGGAACCTATTCAAATATTGCTTTAGATAATATTGTTTTGTCTGAGCATATTTATTTTATAATATTACAAAGCGTACCGTACCTGGTATACGTCCGTACAACATGATCTCATATTAATATATCGGACCACCGAGTCGTTACCGTTGTTTGACTAACGTTGTTGTGGGTCGATGGTAGGGGACGGGACGTTGCTATATTTATTCTGTACAATATCATCAGTCGAAAGTTCGCCAGCCATCGGTTAAATTTTGACAGTGTAAAATTAATACAATCGAGTCTCGATAGTTCGAAAAATTCAACAACTTGAAACCATCGATATGACGAATTTTTTAGTACCACCACCACGGACATAGGCGGTACTACGGGAGGGGCAGGGTATGCAACTATATTTTTGGACTAATAAAGTAAAATATATAAAATATAGTTTTAACTATTTTCTGGCCCCCCCTGCCAAGAGGGTCTAGTACCGCCTATGCGTGGTTCCGCAGTTCCTGAAACTATAATGGGTGTGTTATATTATAAGACATACTTTTCAGCTGTACAAAACGTACGAGGACTTAGCCCACTGAATCTGGAGGCTACGAGAATAGAGATCACTTGGTGTAAAAGTGGAGGTGGGTAATCTTTAATGAGACTTGTTTGTATAATTTGCTGATGATTTAGGTACTCTTGAAAATCGTGGTTATGGGGGAGGGCGTGGAGGTACACTCTACGTATCAACAGTCCAGAACAGTAAGTGGGTGCAGGGTTATTATTTTAAATAGTCCAGACCGACTGCAGTAAGGTAACATCTGTAGTGGCAATACTGCACAATGCACATACTGTAACCATCAAGGAAGACGGAAGTATTGAGTAACTGAAACTTGATCAAAAGCGAGTATGGAGGGTGATTACAACTATTGTACTGTTGTATGTTCCAGTGGACACCCCACAACTTCTTAAATTTTTCGTTTTTCATTTTTCATTTCCGGTTCTTTTATCATAAATTAAATTATAAACAAGTCATAATAAACCACGGTTTCAGCTTCCAAGGGTAGGTAATTGTCTCGCTCAAATACGCCATTGATTGGCACGTGAACTTGTTCCTGTAACTTCCTCCTCGAAATTATTCTACTTATTTCTGTACAGTTTTTAGCTGAGCATAAACATTGTTCACGACTTTCTTGACGCGCTCAGATTCGTACGCACACTTCATAATATTTTAATGCTAACAAAACTAAAAAAAGTTATAACAACTATACATTTTAGGTAATAGAGTAATAATTCTAATTGTTGAATAATTGGAAATGGACCGTAAGAGTACGAGTAAAAATCTGAAAATGTCTATCGGTTGCATGAAAAAAACTGCTGTAAATTTTTTACGCAAGACGTGGACACTAAACAGTTCGTCAAAAACTAATATTTCACTACTACGAGGACACTCTACACGATCGGCTAAAAACGTACATTTCAGAACGCCGTCACTTTGTACGAGTTCGTATGTTAAAATAAATACATATCGACATACATAGTATAAAGTTTATTATAATATAATATGAACAAGTGATATAATATAATATAATCAGTGATGGCTTTGACCGTATTATTTATCATGGCCGTTTACCTTAGATACTCGAATATTTCAAATTTTAAACAGGGGACGGTATGTAAGTGTAAAAATTTAAATCTCAAAATTACTATTACACAGAACACTTAATATTGTATCTGTTTGTTTGATATTTTATTGAGTAAGAAATACATTTTTAAAGTATCACTGTGTGTGCGTGTGTAATTTCACTTGTTTAAAACCACTTATAATTAACACAACCAATAAATTCCACCGAAGAATTTAGTAGATTAGTAATTTGTACCAATAAGTTGCAGTACTTAGTACTTACGTATAGACTTATATTTTTATACGTTCATCGAAGTATTAAATCGTATCACATATTTTTATGCAAATAATATTGTTATTTGCACTCTACAATTAAATATAACTATTAACTATATTACAAATATGGTCATATTATGTTATAATCTCCCGATTGTATCGTACAAGTTCGAGAATTTCCAATTAAAAATAGTTTATTTATTGTTTTAAGTTAGCATATATACTAGTGATATCTTTACATTGTGGTCTGTGGATTATATAGGTATATAATTATGCTATAATTATTAAACATTGATTTTCTCTCCACGAAAATTCTTCACTGCCTATTATTGTTTGTATGCAAAATAATTTATACAGGTATAAAATAACTTAACAAGTTGTAAATTCATTGTAATTTGATTCTATTTGATTCATTTTTTTATTTATTATAGTTTTTTCTAAGACTTCATTTAATATGCTACTCGCTCAGTACAATCGAGGGTGAATTTAATTTTATTGGTAATAATAATTTATAAATTCAGGCTTAATGTCAAGATAACTGTCTTGTTGGCTATTCAACAATTTACCACTGATTTTAAGCAGACAAAGCTGCTCAAAAAGTAACTGTATATCAATATTACATTTGTATCAACAAAATATATCTTCCTAAAATATAACATTTTATTAATTAACTATTTAAATACATAAGTACAAATAATTGTATAACTATATAAACCTCATATTATCGAGACTACCGATTTGCAACTTTTACGGTTAATATATTGAAACAGAGTTCAATCCAGAAGTTGCAGATTTTAAGATAATAAGACAAAATATAAAATACACACTAAAAATTAGTATGCACCTGACCGTCGAATCCAATCCATCTAAGTACTTGTCTAAACCGAGTTACGGTATAGGTATTTTATATTTTTATTGTAATAAGTTTTTTTACAATTCTTTATTTTCTGTATGTATTTAGACACTGAACCTTATAGTGTAGTTGATATAAGCTTATGACCTGAAGGCTAAAATAGATAATTTGACTGATACTTATACACAATCAGCAGCAGATTTATCTGATTAACGATTTGTACTACAATTTTATTTTTATTTAGTCCTTATTAATCATTTTTTTTTTTTAAATCTTTGTGATCCAAATAAGGTCCAATTATATAACAAGGTAATATTATGTATTGATATTATTTTAGTTTCTATAGTTCACTAAACGAAATTCGTACATCAATAAAAAATTAATACAATTATTAAACAAAACTCAATATTTTTTTAAACTTTGTAAGCCTCTTAAAATGTAATATATGGTTTGAAGTATGATGTATAATGACGGCTTGAAATTTAAATAAATATTATCATGATAACAGAAGCGATGATAAAATAATAATATATTTTAAATAATCTAAATTTGGAATCGCTCTAGTTTAGACTTCTCGTATAAATATTGTATAGCTAGGAAATTCTTATGTACCAATCTAGAATATACACATTATATCATTAAAATAGGTAATAAGTATTTACTGTGTTCAGAATGGACGTCGGTAACATGACAACCAAAACTATACACGATTTATAGCCATTTAATCAAGATGATGTTATTATAATTAGTAAAGTCGACAACCAAAATATCTATCACAAATAATATTTATAAATTCACATTAACTGTATAAATTATAACAACTCTGACTAAAGTGTGATAAAAATTATTTACAAAAAATACTTTAATATACCTATAAGAAAACGATATGACATTAGATCATAAACGGCAAATCTAAGTTTTTCAGGCCATATCCGTTGTAGAAGTAACCATGTTTACCAGTATTCATATCTTGGACATACACAGCACCCGGCCATAGCAAATTGTGAATAATAAAATATCGATTTGAACAAATCCGAGACGCCCAACATCCTAATATAAAATTAAAAGAACTCATTAATAATTGTTGTCTAAAGAAAGTAATAAGCCAATATTATCCAATAATGTACCTTTTGGTATGTCCTTATCGATCGATTGTAAAAAATCAATGGATCCATTGTAGTCTGGTCGTACATCATTGTTTAGAACTTTTGGTTGACAATATTGTTGATTTATGTGTAAAAAATTGTTTTCATTTCCAATTTCAGAATGATCTAAGCCTAAAAACACATAATATTTTTCTTCTTATAAATAATTTAAAAATTTAGTTTGATAAAATGTTGTACCATTGAAGTAAGGAGCTTTGGTTACGTGTCCATCAGGTAACTTGTAAAAAAATCCTCGTGGCACTATGTGACTTTCGTTGTCAATCATTTGAACGGTTATAGCTAGTCTATCCTCCTCTTTTAGTGAAAGTTTTAAATTAGAAGGTTCATTAAAAGCAGATTCCTAAAATACATCAAATTAATAAGTATTACAATTGTATTGTAACAGAGAGTACTCTGGTCTATACCATCTCGATCATTTCGTTGGTTTCTGCAGTGACTGATACTACATCATTATAAGTTAAACTTTCCGCATTATTTGCATCTTCTTCCCCACCTTCTGCGTAATCATCAAATTTTAACACTACATTAGATGCTATTGGATATTCTGTTGTTTCCTGTTTTTCCTGTGACTTGTCATTTAAGTTATCCATCGTTTCCACATATCTTGGATTACCGTGCAACTTGGTTTTTATTTGTCGTACCATAACTGTTTCAAGGGTTGACCAATCGGTGGGCATTATGTCCCATTCCAACATGTTTTGACTGTTATTATAATAATACAATAAATCGTTAAGGAAATTGTCGAGCGACTTGTGTACATATTATATGATCTCATTCAAACGTACTAACAGTCTAACTTCAAATAAGACGGACTTTGCAATAATTATGGGTCTGAAACTTATCATCCAAATGATGCAGTATTTGTAAACTTACGTATAAAAAAATATCCTATTCTCAATTGGATCCTTTTGGTGACCATAAGCAATATAATAATCAATCGTCGATGTTTCAATACGGCCCCACAAATATACAGAACTGAAATGATTTTCACTTTGTAATTTAATTAACGAATTGTACAAAATTGGTATACTGTCTTTATATACACAGCAACCGGCTACTTTCAGTGCATCAATTAAACAATGCAAAACTTTTACGTCCATGGTGTATTTCTAAATAAAAATAAAAGATTTTTTTGTCATATAAACAATAATATGCTTTATGTTGTTAACGATTATTAATTGTATTTGTAATGGTTTGAAGACTTACCAATAGGCCAACTAATTTAAACTAAATAAATTATTTTCGACAATTTGAAGGATTTTATTGGTTTAAAATAGTATTTGAACCATCGAGATTACCTATAAAATAATCTTAAAATAGAGCTCATCATTTAAAAACCACGTACCTACCAACTTGAACAAATATCTAAATTTTATCTTGAAAGTTATTCTGTTTTTTACAGTTTTTCAGTTTTTTAGCCCTGAGATGATTTAAATATTTAACGCCATGTGTATAAGTCATGTCAAATCAACAAGTTTTTATTAGAATTGTCTGCTATTTTGAATGTAATTTGTATGTATTTATTTTTCTGAATTGAACTGCAATATGTTAATGAATTTAAAAATACATTTTTGTAATGAGTCGGAAAAATGATGAACTCTCCGACCACGAACATTGTGTGCACACCACATGACCACCTAATTAAACACAGACGTGCTGAATGGTGGTTAAAATTACGTCCTTATACTAATCACTGTACAGCAGTTGTTCACCCCACATACTCACAGAACTATAATAAACTGATAGGGCTCAAACTTGATTGAGTTTACAACTTTTTGAACTGTGATTTAATGTAACATTAAATCACATTAATTAGGTGGTATGTAGTAAGTGTTAAGTATATTATTTTAAATAAACAAGTTTTTAGTAAAATTTTAATATTGTTATTTTGAATGTTACTTTTATGTTTTTAATTTTTTTGTAATTAAAATTCAATGTGTTAATGAATTAAAAAATACATTTTTCTAATGGATGGGTGAAAAGATGCACTCGAGACTTAGGCGTTGAAGTGTGCGTATCAAATGTGTCAAAATAGTGATCGACTTGTTAGAAATGTACAAATAAAAAAAAAAGCTTTAAATTAATATTATGATACAATAACATTTGATTTTAAACGTTATTTGACAGCATCTTCATTGTATAATCATTCACACAATATTTGAGTCACTGTTTAGTAATACAAAGTTTAAGCCTGCATGCTCATAACAATAACACGAGTGTAATAAATATTAATATTTTATTAAATGCATACATATGGAATAATTCGAAGTTCAAACCTGTCGTTTTTTGTGAAATATACCTTATTTTTATTAGTTTTATTTCGCTGTACTTATGCATTTTATTTAAACCGTATAGGTAGGTAAATAGTTTTATTTTATATGTGAATTATTCTCCTTCAAACATCTAAACTAATAATTTTGGTGTAAATGATGTTTATCAAAGTTATACAGTTGCAGTACATAGTACATACTGAAACAAGGCATAAATAATGTCAAACCATTAATACTTAATATGTAGTCATATAATAATATTGGCTTATGTTCTACATTAAATATATCAATATTGTGATGTATAGTGAAGTATATACTTAAATTAAAAGTTATGTATAACTTTCACTTTAAATTTTGACAAAAAATTATTGTATTTTACATTGTAAATTAAATAGGTACAAAATATCAAAGAGTACATGTATATATTAAGAAAAAAAATGTAAAACAGTATAATAATTGAATTACAGCAATTATATAGTAGTTTATTTTATAAAAATGGTCTAAGTTTAACATCATAAATTATTTTTTCCCCGTAAAAACTATATTTTAAAACCAGACTAAGTTATAAATACATATAGCCATACAAGTATATTATAATATTTTATTCGGTATTTTGATTGATATTATTGGATTTTGCATTAAATTCCTTGAACATTTTGGTAGTAGGACGTCTACCACGAATGGCGACGCAACACGCACATGTTTAATAAAACATGCAGGCATTATGTTAAAAGTACATGTATTATCATTTTATTTTTTGTTTTATTGTGTGTTGTCTCGACATTTGTAACGAACATCTTCTACTCAAGTATGAAAACTTTTAAATGTTTCAAGACTTGCAGTCACATGAATTGTCTTTTCGTTCCAACTTCTGTTTAAGTATGATTTTCCTGTTAATAGATAATTATTTAATATGTGAATTGTGTATATATAATACACAATAATCGTATGTGAAATCTGCTTTGCATAATATACAATTTCAAAGATAAAAGTAAATTATATGAATGCATCCGAAAGAGTGAATACCTATATAACTAAGTAGCTGTATTCTGTATTCCAGTTATTAAATAATCAAATAATGCGAAAACAAATAGTTTGTATAGTTACGATGACATAACGATTGTATATATGCTACGAACATTGAAACTTTGTTGTTTTAACTTTTAAATGAAACTTACGATTTGGGAATATGTTTTCTTGACCCTAAGGCTCGATAGTGCTTTAAAATTAAATTTACTTCTGATATACTGTTGTCACATGGCCGAGACAGTAGGTGACATTCAGATAATTTAATTTGGTTTCTATTAGTTTTGATTGGTAATTATTTTTCACTAAATAAATAACTTTGGAATTTTGTTGTTTACCAAACTATTATTTAAAAAAACAGATATCATATCAATAAAAACAAATTTTTAATATAATACCTCTTTTACATTTATTTTTTCAATATGTAAATACATAGTATTATTTCAATATTTATTAAATGGTGATCGTGAGAACATGTTAAAAACAATACGAATGATTGATTGCCATTAAAAATGAGATTAAAATTTGTAAGCTTAAGAATTGATTAATGATATATTTAATCAATGGTTTTAGTTTATTATAATTAGCCGGATCAAAGCTATGATACCATGTTTTTCTGTTGAAAAAAATTAGCAAAACAAAAGTTTATTATGGCCTAGATTTAGGTATAATATGTTTAATTTAGTCTATAAATACTTGAGGTTGATCATTTTTTATTTTCCAATAAGTTTAATTTCATTGAATGCCAAAACTTTTTTGTAACTTCCAAAATAATAAATTATCAAGAATATAAGAGAAATCATACATCTCCTGTTATTAAAAAATAACAATACCTACATACTTATAAAATATTATTGCATCAATGCAAATATTCATAAAAATGAAAAAAAATTCAATAGTTTTGTTTTGAATATGATTATCTATGTTTTGAGTTATCAATAATTTCTTTCAGTTTTTTCGTTATAATATTTGCAACTTTTATTTTTCTGATCCGATAATGTAGAAACCATATAGGTATCGACTCATATAACTTTAGCTTAAGGGTCTCAAAAATCGGTTAATGGTTATTTTGAATTTATAAACATTTCGTCTAAATAACAGCGATTTTTGACAAACATTACTATACTGAAGTGGACTGACATTTTTAGAAAAATGTCGAGTGGGGCTGTGGGAGATTATAATATATTATTATGCGAATTGAAAAATTCGAGATTGAATGCCGCTTTATTACCTCTCGGCTCTCGCCGATCTACACGGCCACAGTAAATATAATAGAACCATTCAATCATCTGATGGTCGTCGATTTCCCAGTGACCTAATGATATATAATTTATTATATTACCAGTATTAAACACGTCTCAGTATGACAGCAATGACAGATCGAATAGTTTTCTTTCAATTTCCTCAGTGACCAACGATGGTATGTCAGAGGTCGAGTTCGAAACGAGTTGAAGGAGGGCGATTGTCAGCGCGAACTTAAGGGATCGTAGTTGTACTTATACATACCAGTATTATATTCGAGTCTCAAATTTTTCATCAATTGTTCATCAATTTTTTTGTAGCCACCCTTGAAGTGTGTTTATGTTGTCTTTGATTTCAATAATTCAATAAATACATACACCGAATTTATTTGTATTCCCCTTATTGAGATGCCAGTTATCGAGACACGGCTGTATTATAATAAATTGTGTTTAAAAAAAATTATTTCACAAATTAGTTTGAAATATTTTCGACGATGAATAACTATATGATATGATATATACTACAGTGTTCATTAAACAAACGACTAAACGGTATTTTAGAACAAAAACGCATTTGAGGACCTAATGTTTAATTTTTATTAATTTTCCTTGTATACCTTTTGCAGTATATTATTATGATGTTGCACCTAGTGCCTATAACGGTTCAATTATGGTAAAATAACGAAAAAGAAAAAACTGTATTTATTAAGTCTGGTTACTACATGCGGAAATATAGATGGGACCCCTGATGTCGCCATCAAATATTTGTTGAGTGTATAGTATACAGTCAGCACAATTTTATTGGAAAAGTTTAAGGTGCTAGAAAAAAGAAGCCAAAGAGGCATGACCTTGGTATAACAAGCCAACAAGGAAAGAGTGTAAATAATAAAAAAACAATTTTCATTTTCATTAATCAATTTTTATAAAAGTATTATTGTTGGTAGTTCCAGCTAATTATAAAATATTATATTATCGACTTATCGTTGATTCTATTCAATGACAAACAAATGTCGTCGCGGGGCACAGTTATCGCCAGCCGAAAATAATGCTCGTGCTATTTGGTTTCCAATAAAGACAGAAATCGCCCACTTCTAAAACAATAACAATTTTTTTCTCAAATTTTTTGAGACTTGAGTGCCGTATACGATATAAACATGGAGTATGGAACCACCACATATATTTTTTGCCACATTATTTTTTGTGAAATTTCAGCTTAATTATGACATTTTCGAATTAAATATTTTATTTATATTATGTATACAATCATGACACAAGTTATTTGATTTGTACCTATCCTTATTAATGGGTAAGTAATATACTACACTCATAAACACTGACGAGTGGTAGAATTGAAAAATAAAATATCATCATGACAAAAAAATTACGTACACCATCTGATTTTTGCAATTTTCTTCGTGCCAACAATTAGTTCTCAATTATTGTCACTTCCAGCCCAGCTATTTATAATTCCTGCTCTAACGTTTTCGAGTGAAATCAATTTTTCTCCGAGTGGAGCTGGGGTAACGTTGAGTTAACGTATGTGCCTACTTAAGTAATTAAATATATTAAAATGTTGTACTTTAGTAGTATATACTTAGGTCTCAGGTATTTAATAAGTAGGTAGTATTAATGGATCATACTCCATACAAGTAGAGCCGTTCAAAAGTGCAGTTCAGCAATAATATTGAGTACCTACTGATTTTTGTAGAATATACACACCATTGCAGTAGGTACGATTGATTGATTGGGAAATGGAAAGACGCGGTGATCAATCTTTGGCAAAGATATTCTTTGGACTTCAGATAGATTCTTTTTTTAGATGACATATGACCAAAGTCTCAAAAGAAAACATTTTAGAAGAAAAAGAACAAATATGTAAAAGGAAGATCGATAATTATGTGACAAGAATCATGAAATTATATTCAATTTTCGATAAATGTCTGAATACATTTTTATAAATAAAAAATAAAAAATGAATTAAAAAACTTAATGTTTATTAACAAGGAGCAATAATAACAGTTATCATAGATGATATTTTAAAGACAATCATGGTATGAGCATTTATCGGATGGCACCTATTTATATGTTTTGGGGGAGTTCATTTTATCAGCTTCGCTATGCGATCAAAGTCTGCTCTCCCGGAAACGTGATCACGCTGTATGCGCCATGCGCGGCTACAACGTCTATGAAAATGTATCATAAATTATATTATGGACACTATTATAATATTATAATATTATTACCTATACAGTGACGATGTCACAGCGTTGTAGATGCCACTTATATACTGTCAAGTTCGACACGATAAAGTACGGACACTCGAGTACGTAATATAATATTGTTTAATGTCTGTATAGTAACTTTCATTTCTCAAGTCTCCCAGCATTTACTCGGTGGTAGGTGTTTATATTTTTGGGGATTTGTTTTCACCAGCTTTACGCCCTCGACTTGCGATCGAAGTCTTCGCACGCCCGCGGTTACGCGGCTACACTTTGTACAGGTACAAACTCGTTTACGAACTTATTATAATTATTATTATATTACGTTCATGAAGTCGTCTACTCCACGAGTGTTTGACACGGCTGAGTACAGGCGCGCGTGCATTATAATATTGTACAATGTTAAGTAACTTTTTAGATACCCGTATCAGCACAAATTTATAATTTATTACAATAATGGCTTTCGGCAAAGTATTCAGTGTACATTACATTATGTATACAATAGAGGTATTTCTATGTACACCCAATAACGTTTACACAATATTATTACTATAGATATACCTATCTACTAATCTCGTATAATATAATAGTATATCATAAGTACCTATAACCCAATAACGCTGGATATCAATATTATATTATTGAGTGGTTTGTCTCGTTTTTCCCAGAACAGGCTATCGAAAAGGACTTTTCGAGTATAATATAAAGTCTCGCGAGTGCACAAGCAGCGATGAGGTGAGTCAATATTTATAATAACAATTTAATACCGACGACGACGATGATGACGATGACAATACAAACGGGTGGAATTAATGCGAAAATGTAAACGAGGTACTGTTGACGGAAAGTTCAAATATTGTCAGACTCTTATAAAATATATCGTTGTATAATAGTATATTAATATTATGATTATCATATTATGCGTCGTATGATGGACGGTATAACGACGTTTTTCCTTTCCGTCACAATGTAATAATATTATAACGTTGCATCTTATATGATATTATTCCGCTCGGCTGCAAAAAATTATTATAACTACTACCGAAATCGAGAAAACCGTACAGAACTTAAACCACTTTTTACAATTCTATAAATACGTTTCGGAAAGTGTTTTTAAAGTCGTCTAAGTTCTCAGCGAGAATATATAATATACTAAGCAATTACCCAAATAATAAACATCTATGTACATGCTTAACACGGAAATGTACAAACGATGATATTACGCGCTTGTATTGTATGCGGTCGGAGGGCCTATCACGCGAAATCCGTTGGTACCTTTCGTTGTGTGGATTGGCGTCTACTTAAAATTCAGTTTTCGTCTGCTCGAGTTCATGTATGAAAAAAATTGTACGTTTCTCGGTTACGAGATTTGAATATTAATAAGGCATCGCCGACTTGCAGCACAAACTGGCGATTAAGACGAGTAGGTATTACAATAATTTTATATGCGACGAACAGGTATTAAACTTCAAACGGATATTTAATTTTTTTTTTTTGTTTATTTTTATTTGATATTATTTTTTCACTATATTAATCAATTCCCGCTTCGCCTATTCATACTTATTTGCTATAGAACGTTATTTTTTCTGGAATAAATACTCACACAATTGGTATAGGTATAACTATTTGCCCCAACAAACAACATTTTGGGTTGCCCCAAAAAACATTTGAAAACAAATTCTTGTTTCTTATCAAAAAAAAAAAAATTGATTATTTTACCCTTACAGAACGGAATCATGATAACATGTAGTTTTCCTTTGAAAGTAATATTGAAGAATCATAGATATTGTGTTTTAATGAATTAGAGGACAATATAATTAGAGGATATTATAGTAGATATTATAGATCGATTTTTAGAATAATAATATTTTTTATTTACGTTTCTAGACGAAATGATCAGCAAGAAAAAATTGCATCCAGCACAAGAACATATATTATATGTTATTTCGATGTTCTATAGTCACAAATTTTAAAATTTTGGGGATACATGAAATATTTAATCTTTATTTGAAAAAATATTGGAGTCGAAATTCAATAAATGTTGTTGAATAATTGTATAATATATAATTTCAATGATTTATTGAAGGTTTCGTCAGTTTATGTTTTTTGACATGCGCTTACATAATGGTAGTTCTTAATGTCGCATAATAAGAGAATAAGAGATCGAATGATATAGTAGATCTCATATTATATATTTTTAATCACAAGAAGGTAAACAAAAGTGTACTAACATTTTATTATTGAAAAAAAATATGTTCTAATAATTACTTAGCATTAGGTATTTCTAAAAAAAAAACTGTTTTCAGAAACACAATAAACATTTACCTATTAAAGACTGTTTAGTGTTAAGGTCATATACATTATAATCAGCTTGGCAGGTATTATTTTTAATTATAATATCGTCGTTAGCACGAAAAAACTGCCTGTGCCAGTTTTACGATTTTGAGGTTTTGGTGTCACTATAGATTCAGAAAAAATACCAATAATTTGTTTATATCGTATGTGTGATAGTATGAACTGTAAAAACTAATAAAAATACTACTAATATATACTACTAATACTAATACTACTAACTAATATAAAACTGTATAACTAATGAAAAATAATAAATAAAACCTTCTATGTGTTACTTACTATACATAGGTGATAGTTATACGGTCATCCGAATTTTAAAATTTAAGTAGTTTAATAATTTAATATATTTAACTAAACTAAAAAAAAGTAATTAACAAACGGTAACATATGCCTTTGAAAATATAATGTCTTTATTTTTTTTTTCAAATATTTTGTGTTGTTAAAACTAAAAAAATATTTGAAAATAAATGTTATGGGAAATTATACCCATAAGTACATTTACGTTTACCTACTTAGAAAATATATGACTGTATGTCGATAAAACGATTATATATATAATAAATTATCATAACTAGATATAGTAAATAGCTACTTATTATATCTATATATACACTTTAAAACCATTTTGGACAGCAACAGTGTTTGTACACTTAGCATTTTCGTAAACTACGTAGTATTCAGAAGTACAGTTAAGTCTTATATTTTGCGTAGAATTTATATTCTAGTGTGTTTTGGAAAAAGTAAACAAACCGTTTCGTTAAAATATGTTTCTTCGCGGTAAACTCGCATATGTCATAAATATGTGCCTATGTTGTTTTTACCGAACAGGTCTTAAAATTTGTACGGCAGCCCTTTACAGAAGTTCTTCTTAAGCATTATCGTTCAAAGGACAAAACATTTTATTAACTGATTTAATAACTAATTTATATACTTTTTCCATTGAATCTTTTTTTTACTGTGTCATAAATCATAATTAATTAACATTTGCTTCTGTGTACCGATCACTCTTAATGTGTATTTATTTATGCATCTTATTATAGTCCTTTGATAATAATATTATTTATTCATAGTCTTAACTATCTAAAGTTATATCACTAGTAAAACACTAAGAATGAGGGGTCACATGATTTTATGAACGGTAAAAAAAAAAGTCACTTTAGCATAATATTATTTATCTACTCGCACTACACGAACACACGTCAAGTTAATGCTATATTATGTGGTTGCAGTTATAATAATATTTCGGTTCGTATGTCGCAGACATAATAATATGTTGTTGACATAATGTTTAATTTTATCATAATACAAAGCAATAACAAGACTAGTTCTTAACACTCAAGAGTATCATATGCTATTATTTTTTAAATCTTTAGTGATGTCGAGCAGGACCGTCTTATATTATGACACTGTACGCTCGGTAAGCTGTAGTCAATTGTATATGAAATTATAATATTAAGTATTTAAGTATAAGTTCGGTGATAACAGGACAACATCATATTATGGTGTAGGTAGGTTTTTGAAAACACCCTCAAGGGTAAGGGTTCTTACCGTGATCGATCACGTAACGAGCAATATTATGTACGGTTGAGTGTGGAAACTCGAAAACGTCTAAAATGCAAATTTTTTCTTGCCCATTAAAGTGTTTTGTAGTTATGTTTGAGGATTTGAGGTATATAGCTCAAAAAATACACAAGTCGAATTTATTTGTATTCCTATTGGCCATTGGGATTCAAGTTATCGAGACTTGACTGTAGTACATTTTGAAAGATTTATATTTAGAAGCGTCGTGTGATATACAAAAATTGTTGCGGTTTAATGATGATCTCAACATTATACGATTCTTGTAAAAAAAAATACATACGCACACACACACACACCTGTTGTAGTTGTTGTTCGATATCTTTCACACTTTCAGTTATATAATAATAAACCAAACTCTGATGGCAGTAAGACAGATTATAATACCAATACAAAAATAGGTATGAGTATTATTCTGAATCCGTAGCAGCGACAAATAAGATGTTATGCTATACAATCATTTTAAACTTGTACGCACTTAGGTATACAGTGTTACTTTTTAAGCATGCTCATTCAAATTTTTCCCTTTTATAGTACTTAGTAGGTACGTTTATTCAATTTGATTGTGATTTTTATAGTTTTAAAGTATACTTAAGACCATATTTTAAAATTTCTGGTATCTTTTATGCTACTATTAATTAGTGTCTTATGACGATATAAAATTGAAACTTCTATTTTTCGATTCAGAAACCTGTCCTTTTTACTGAAAATAATTTAGAGAATAGTTTTTTTGAAAATGTTGATGTACCTATTTAAATCAAAATGTTGAGTTATTAAAATGATTATATTAAGGATGGTAGTTCTTAAAAATAGTCTTAAAAAAATGAAAATTATATTCAATATGCATGATATGTAATCGTTATTAATTTATTATACTTGGATCATTTTTACAAATTATTTATATTGATGGATCAATAATAATTACTAACTTTTTAAAATCGCCTGAGCCCTTATATCTACTTAACCCATTGCCAAAAAAGTTATTTAAATCAAATATTAAGTCTTGCTCAAATTTAAATTTAGATGTATCAAAATTTTCAAAAAATGTCTGGTCAATAACTAAAAATGAAAAAGGAGTGTTCCTATTTGAAAAAAAAACAGAGGTTTGTAATTGTCACGGGATCATCCCTAAGTGATACAAGCAATTTCAAGAGTTAATTATTATGGTATTCAAGTGTATTTAAAAATTGAACATGTTTAAAAAAATCATCATGTACTCACATAGAATAATAATTTGCATCTGATCTGTCTTAATAGAGGTACTACTTAACCCTCGGAGACAAAAGTCATATTAGTGCATCAGAACCGATTTTCACTGGAAAAAGTCATAATAACTGTATGAGCACCAATTTTGATACAATCTTAACACCACGCAAATAGGGCACTTATGTTAATATAAATTGTAATAAGATAAATGTGTTTGTAGAGCGCTGGTTTTATATATGATTTTTATATTAGTATTTATCTGATTTAAAATCTGCCGCATAGGTCCACCATCGGAGCTCATATAAATCAATATATTTTAGGTGGTATGGCCGATGGATAATTTTATTATTATTTAAATTGCGGCGATAATTCGTACATTGTCGTAGGTAAATTGTTTGTGCCTAAAATGGAATCGGATTTGATGATTTTTATTTTTTAATCAAATACCACTCTAGATTATTCCTCCTATTGTTATTATTATTATAGTATTATGGTTGATTGAACTTAAAAGTGGTACCTATTTATTAATTAAAATTACGATTAATATTATCAATCCTATGAATAATTCATGTATTCGTATCTATTTATTTTTCATTTCCCAGTATCACCAACCACTTGTATTAAAAAAATATAGTTATTCAAATGTACAGTTATAATGCAAAATATGATCTGCAATTGTATATATTATAAAATAAGTGGATTAGAAAAAAAACTAAACCACGTCAGAAATGATGTATGGGGAAAAAATAAAGTAATAAAAGTCGTAACTCATATTGTTAGAGGCTCGGAGGAATGACACAATCTATAAAATTCGCAGGCTTTCACAAAATGTTCGACAATTTTCTAATAAACTTAATAACTCTACTATAGATTAACACCTAATTGTACAGTGTAATAACTTTTTTTTAGATCACGTTATAAATAATAAGTACCAACTAGTTAAAAATTATGTTTTTGCAAATCTATAAATGTGGATAAAATTTAAAAATACTGATTGAAAATTGTTCTTATTTAATCACGCTCACTGTAGGCAATGATTTCAAATAGAAGGAAATAAATAAATATTTCTATATTTAATACTCTATGGTAGAACACAAATATATTATAAAGTGTACTGCCCACAGCAATACGACATAATAGTAGGTATAGAATACATTTTTAACAAGATTAGTTATTAAAAATTTAAAAGTTGCACAATAACAACTGTGTGATTGAAGCAGTAAATACGAATATGAATCGAATTGTTTGTACTAGTTTTTAGTTTATATTTTTCTCGATACCTAAAAATATTGTTTAATACCCTCTAATGTTCTAAACGTTGAATTAACTCTTGATAATTGAGCTTATATCATTAACTTGTCCATATCTTTAAATCTACGTCGTGAGTTTTTTAAACTATTCGTCGTAAACTAGGTGCGGCTATACTGCGATTGATGTAAACATTGTAAACAATTTACGTCACGTTATGGCTTGTTGTAGGTATCTTTACTAGTATTTGGTATTTTGTCCACGCAGACAGAGACCTCAAAAAACCACAAAATAAATATAAACTTACTAGCAAAAATTTTTTTTTTATCTCACACACAATTTCGATTTGATAACAACGCGAAAACGAAATCAAATAAACGAAAGATCGAATGTTTCGTCTTACCATATACCACGAGATACAATAAAATAATATTATCTTTTTGCCAACGTCTTCCCGATCGTCTTCTCAGACGGAGAAATCAGTTTTCGATTTTCTCGTGGTAACAAAGTATCTGTGAGCCTAAGTGGACAGTCGAATTCGTGAAACGTGGTATCATTATTATTTCGTAGACATCACTTGACCGTTTACAAAGAACACTAGAGTTGTCGATAAATTCACGTCGTGCCCAGAGTGTCAAAAGTTGAATATTGAACGAGCTCCACTTGATGCCGTTTTTGAATGTGATTTTTTTCTTTTAACTGCAACCTATCGATCATATGCAAAATCATCAAATTCTAACGGTTAAAACTAGAGTTGATGTGAAATATACATCAGTGTACTGTACATTCAGTAAATTTTGATATTATATTATTCTGCAGTAAGGTAGCCAAATATGAACTCATCCCCTAGTCCGCCTCTTTCATAAATATACAACTATGTTATTGTTTATTTTGGTATGGTGTTTTTGGTACAACATGGCATATATATGCTTTTTAAGAAAAATACTTGAATGACAGTCTTAATTATGATTTAAGAGTGTTTTTATAATTTTATCTTTATAGATCGGTTTGGTAGGTATACTTCATTAGAGATATTATTAATTATAATAAAATATTAAATGTATAAAACAGAGTGAAAAACATTTTGTACATTAAAGGGTTAATCGTTGATATTGATTCTACCTATTTGCAAATACTTGGGTGAAGAAAATAGGAAATAATATAATGTATTAAATAATAATTTTAAAAATTTGATGCTGTTCAGTCTTTACCAACATCGGTTGTTATTAATAATGTTTCGACTGCAGAAATATTCGTCTGACCGTGCGTGGTCACTGGTCAAAACATATAATTATTATTACCTACCTATATTTATGCATCATATTATGATGGCCCTTCCCGAGTGTTCGCCGTTACAACAGTACCGTCATCTCTCTAGTTTCAAGAGGAGAACATAGGAGGTTCTAAAATATTTTCTTGAAAGAAATTTATTGTTTTCCGAAAAAATTATAATATTATCCGCATAATGAATTGATGCACTATAATAATAATAGACTATAATGTTGGACAATAATTATAATGGTGCGAATCAACCATAACGGTTATGATAATGTTTGGATTCACTGAATCGTGCAGATGAGGGACAAACGTTTTTCACATAATAATTTCAGATAACAATATCGAATGGATTGTATTCATAATATATATTATTAAACCTCTCTACTCGTCAGATCTAAACCAACACACAGTTGTGCACATCATAGAACATGACGTAGACGGCTCAAAAGCCAGACAAAACGGTCGGTGATGGTTTTGACGAACTATTATGGTAACTTTTGTTAATAAACACCATCACTGTTAAGCTCAATACGTCAAAATTCAAACAAGGTTATATTAATATTGATCTAAAATTTGATTGAAATACCTAGAGATTTAATTTGATTTCTAGGCGTGGTTTACGTTTAGGTTAGTTAGTATAAAACATTCGGAGCGGTTATATAGATGAATAAACACCCACGAATATTATTATATTGTCTGCAGTCCAACTTAATCTTTGAAAAAATCACTACCAGGCATCAGCTATTTATGGAGTCACTAACTGTTGCCGAACTGAATAAAATATATTAATATTACCATTGATTATATTATAATATTATATAAAAAAATAGTAAGTATGATAATGATAATAATGATAGTATAATATGATAATGCTGGCTAACTGTTTTTTTAAACTTATTTAAGACTTAAATACCAATTTGATGTAAATCGGGGCGAATTGATTAGATTCAAGGTATAATAATTTCTTAAAATTAGACCAAATATTTTGAAAATGCCATTGTGAAATTAATTATATTTATATACGTAATGGAAAACTCCTACGATTAATTACAACAAAATAATAAAAATCCGTTTTAGAGAGATCTCTACAAATGTCTTATAAAATGTACAAGAATATTTAAAACCCAGTTTGGCCATAATTTGAACCTTAAACGTTCATACAATTTAATGTGGATTTTCACTATTTAATTCTAGAAAGAAAACTTTATTATTAACCTTGTATTACATTTTCTAGATTTTTGATGTAGCATAAAAATGTTGTCAACATTTAAAGGAAAAAAAACTAAAATATGTAAAATATCTTTAAACCGTTCAAAAAGGTCCAAAATATTCTGAATTATATGGAATACTATATAACAAATATTTAAAGAAAATTCCAAATGCCAAATATTAGATATATTTAATTTTCAATTAAAATAAAATAATAAAATCAATCTTATCGAAAATTATTGTTGAGTATATTTCCGTTTAACCACAAATATATTTTTTTAATTTTCCCTATTTTTAAGACAATTTGTTGGACCTTTTTTTATTTTTGACTGAAGAAAGTACTAACTTGATCTAATATGCTACCAAAAACTGCCCTCGCAATTGAAGATCGAGGTATTTTTACTACTCTATACACAAAAAGTGTGTTCGGGTACAAAAAAAAGCACTCATCATTATTGAACTAATTAAAATGTTATCGAGTCCGTTTAAGTCTGTTAAATATTTGTTGGTACTATAATTTATAGTCTTGAAATGTAATACGCGATAAGGAAAAACACTTGTGAAGTTATGCAATTCAATCTCATTGATGATATATTACCTATTTACCCACAAGCATGTATATAATGAATAACAATAATTAAAAGTTGTTAAAAACTTCCCAATACTTCTGTATTCTTAGTACCTAAGTAGGTAGACGAAAATTTAAAACTAGTAAACAACAAATGGCTCCAAGTATAGACGTATAGAATAGGTAGTTTATTATGAACAGGAACAATAATATTAGATGTTGAGAGTTGTTCGATCATTTCTGAAAAAATATATCGTACGGTAAACAAAATGTAATTAATCGAAAAACCCAAACATTTATATAAACATTAAAACGATTAATGCGTAACAATGAATAATAAAACAAATTATAATGTAATGTAACAGTCCAAAAATAATTTTGCAACACAAAATATTATACAAAACACCTCAACAGTATTAACCAGGAAAATGTTGTATAAAATAACCAATAGCATACGAGTAGATACCTAATACCTATTCATCATAAAAAAAAATGTGACGTGTATATTTTTTTATTGATATTCCTAGTGCATAATATAACATTATTATACATACGCAATACACATTATTTTATTTTTCCCATGTTACATTATAATTTATAATTAACGATCCATTAATAAAATCGTTATTGCAATTTTGTTTTGAAAAAATGAAAATAATTGGCATTGTAGGTGTATTCAACTATTTTTTGCACGCATCAACACATTTACCTAATGTTATAAACTGCACATGTTTTAAATACTTTTTAGAGCGTATTTCGTGGTTTTTCAGTGCATATAGCCTCATATGGATCAGAATAATTTCAAGAACTACAAAGGTATTTTGTGCAGAAACCCGTAAACGCCGCATATACGTGATGAGCATGTCTGTATAATATAACACTGTAATTGGTAACATCATTTAATAATTAATATCCTAATTAAACTACTTCCGAAACAATTAGTGTCGTCGGATAAGGGGGCGGGTGGTCTGTTAAGCTAATTTCCGTAGGCACATTAGGAAATTATTAAACATATGAATACCTATACAGATTGTGCGAGTTTGGGTTGGTTTAAAATTTTCCAAGTACGAAAAGACGGGGTAGAAGAACTTACGATTTTTTAAAAAATTGTCTGCTATCATAAAAATATCAAGGTCAATAAGAAGATCAAAAATACAAATAAAAGGTTATTATTTCATTATTAATTGCTAAGTAGGTACTTAATTATGTAGGCATATGCAATAAAATATAATTAAGTAAATTATGCAACGAAGAACAAATTTGAACAAGTGGTTGTTTGCATAACATGATATTATAATACCTATATTGTTGTTATCGCGTATTCACGATCGACGACCAAAATATATTTAAACTCAAGTTCTTGCAATACGATCCTATAATCGGATAATCCTATATCACCTACATAATATATTATGTGGTGTTTTAGATAATAATAATATTGGCACGGTTGTGTAACATATATTTTTATGATGTGGAAATTAAAGTTTCTCGTCTATGAAAATTAAATGACGTGTTTATTGTTTTGGGTGAGGCGAGCTGCGGAAAATGACTAACTCGAAGACCATATTATTTTTTCGCGAATAAAAATATGTAATCCATTATTGCCGAACTATATACAGCAGTGTACGGCACGACAAACACGATGAGTCATGAAAAATAATAATATCTATTATAAAAACAATAGTAGTACTAAACCGTAACAACGCAGGTAGGGACATCCAGGAATTTGGCGAGGCTTCTCCAAGATTCACGAACAAAATAACGTCATGATAATATTCATATAATATTGAAATTTTATATATTTACTAGCTGTCCCGTGCACTTCGGCCCGTTAAAAATTCCAACTATATATATAAGACTCGATGGTGATAGTGCGACAAGTGCTCGTATATTATGCTTACCCGCTTGATGAGTATACTTTATATAAATAATATGTTTTGTTTGTATATTTTTGATTGCGGACACGCCGATGAGCAGCTATATGAGTGCAACTCAGCCACCTTGGTAGGCAATGTGCGAAAATCCAATTGTATGCATGCTTATACCTGATCTGACCGATGAACCACTGCCAGGCGACCAGTTAACAAAAAAAAAAAATACCAATTTCGAGTAAATATATTTAAATTTCTCCTATAACCAATAGCAACCGTATATGAACAAATATTTATTTCGTAAATCTTAAAATCTCTGTTTGAGCAACTCCCCGGGTCGGACCTATCGGGTCCAATTGTGGCTCTAAACCATCCAGGGCGTCACAAAAATGCATACAAAAAAATGCATTCAAATCGGTCCAGCCGTTTAGGAGGAGTTTAGTGACATACACACGTACAGTAGAATTATATATATATATAAATATATAAATATAATATAGCTATCGACTCATCGCTTCAGCGTAAACCAATTATTGTTATTTTTTTATTTACCTTGGCTATAGTATACTTACATCTGCATATAATATTAAATGTACCGAAATAGAGTGAAGACGATAGTGGCAACGGTTATTAAAATACTGTTGTGTGTTGTGTAACATTTTACGATTTACATAATATTATTATTATTACGACTGTGCATATTTTCGTCCGCAAACATTATTATTATTATTATTATTATTATTATTATTATTATTATTATTTCTACGTCATTCGTGCGATGATAAAAAATAGAAAACTGCGCACGTGGACGGCAATTCTCTCGTTAAAATAATTTTATGAAGGACGTCATGTCAGTGCACTGTGTTTCGGGGGCAATTCGTTTTCAGTTATTTAAAGGTCGTCGCACACTGCCTGTTCTGAACGGAACATAATCGAAATATTATTCAATCGGAACCGTCCGAACGCGAAACGAATTTTACCGTCACATTATCGGAATAATTCGAAATTACATCAGCAAAATAATCGTGACTTTATAGTCGAAAGTATTCGTATTAGGACGTTTTAAAGTTTTGTCAGTAGTTGTATTGGCAGTCAGCGATGGATTCGGGGGGGGGCTAGCCCCCTATCCCCCTTCCTCCCTTCAGGTCATATGAGTGTCTACTACAGGATAATATATATACATCGCATTGATTAAAAATACTATAAATATTGTTTGTACAACCAATGTAAATTATGTAATTGTATTTGAGTCGTAACAAAATTGTTGCCTCCCTCCACCCATCTGGACCCGTGCCTGTTGCGATTTGATTGCCAGAGTTTTGTAACAGTTTAAGTTGTGATAATTTATGACAGTTTTGAATGAGTCAATTACAAATTAGTTAATATTTTTATAATAATTTAACACAATCAGCGTGATTACCATAATCCATATATTATAGTATCACATGCTCAGAAATGCTTTGGAATTCGTTAAAATATCATCCTATATCGATTAGGAGTGTACCGTATATGTTCGGTTTCGAACCAATATTTGGACTTTTTATTTAAAAATATATAATAATTATTATACAGTTTGTTTGTTGGTTTCCTTCTGCAGTCACTTCGATTTTGCTTCGTACTATTTGTGTAAACACTTATTATGGTAATTAATCAACACATAATTTAATGTGTATTCATTATCTTAGTTAAAAATGATCACTGTACTCATCACTATTATCAGTTACCAACTATAACATTAAACCAAAGACTTAACCACATTGATTTTCCGAAAGATACACTGTGTGCCGTTAAAATTACAATAATTATTAGGTACCTAAAATAGGGCTACTGTAACTCGTCATGGACGTACAAGGTTGTACGTTTCTGCACTATAGTAAATTGTAAAATAACATAACTTTGTTGCAATAATTTCGTAGCACCACTCCCTATTTATACACATGAACATCACTCGAAATACTAATGGTCATAACATGGATATACATTTTTTTTCGCATTTCTATGGATAATCGAATAATACATGTTGCAAATTTTACAATATTCATTAAAATAGTGATAAATTGCGTTAACATTGAATTTCATTTGTGATAGCTTTTTGATATTTAGATAATTTAATTCGGTAGTATGGGTGATAATATAGAATTCTATCGCTGTTGCTTTATTTACAATATTTCAGGACAGTTTTTCTATGCTTTAGACTCGAGGTAAAATTTAATGAGGAAAATAATTAACTACAATATAAAATCGATGATACTTTTTTTCCCTCTATAGTATAGATAACATCTATTATTTCATCAACTTGAATACTTTTGTGCCTATGAATATTGAGCAATACTATAAGGCAACTACTAACCATTCTTTGCCTGTACTCGACCTTAACCATGTTTTTAACTTATATTCGTAAATAAAAGCAATATACTAATTAATATAACTCATAAAATATATGGTAATATATTTTATATAACTATACAATATATCCTTCAAAAAACTACAATTTATTATGCGGTAGACCTGTATAAGTAAATTAGTTCGTTTAAGTATTTTTAATCAAATGTATAATGTAGAACGAACGATGGTAAAATAAGTGCTATGTTGATATTTTCGAACGAAGAATCAAATAAGTAATACCAAACCTGCTTGATGTCAAACTAAGCTCTGCGGAATCAATACAGATATGGGTAGGCAATATTGTTAACTATTTTAAATGTGTGTCAAAACTGTTAGTATTATTGTTTATTAAATTAGTAAATTATGGATACATTTGGAACTATGATTATTACATTACTAAAGAAGACTCAATACTAAATTCAAAGGTATTTTTAAATACATTTATATTGACTAGATCGAGAATACACAGTACAACGATTTACTTGGACAACTTGATAATTGAAGTATATAAAACAAAAAAGTTGTAATTGATATCGTCGGAAAATAAAAACGAACATTTTACAACATAAATTCTCGGTTGTGTGAAGAACTCCCATGTTGCATTCGCCCCATTGTAATGCAGACTGGTCACTGTCAACCCAATTAGAACGACAAACTGAAATGTAGAATTTGTGATATTCGTCCATTAGTTTTTGCGAATCTTTAAAATGATGTCTGCACTTCCAATAATGTAACTGGTGGGTGATTACTAATTAACGTTTATAAGTACTTTATGCACCAATATGCGAGAGAGTCTACCATAGCGTCTTCTTAAACAAAATTCAAATTTTAATAAATATTAATTATTTAAAGATATTGTATTTTAAATTACAGGAGCGGCCAAGTGATTAGAATTGCAACTCAATAACCTTATGCCTTACATTACAAAAGCATTTAATATGATGTGAGCTTAATCATTTAAATGCTCAAAAATATATAATATTATTATTTTGATGGATTTGATATTAGTATAATAAGGTACCATCGAATTTAGAAAAGAGTAAATATAAATTACAGTGAATAAATACATATATTATAATATACTGTATTGCACGTGTTTAATATTCTGTCTTGTCTTAAATCTGTCATAATTATTTGATTGGGTAATAGGGAAATATATTTTAACTTACTGCAAAAAAAATTATTCGCTGTCAAAAAGTGATAACAGAATGTTGTATGTATGAGTGCTTTTATGGGGCGGAGGTGTCTATAAAGATAGCACCGTTGCTCCAAAATTGGGAATACATTTCTGCCCATATCACAGGACAAAAGTAATAATAATAATAATAATAATAGCAATTAGCAAAAGCATTTTTAACTATAATATAGAATCAAACAAAACATCGTTTTGACATTTAGTATAATATATAATAATATAACACCATGGAAAAACGCGCTAAGGTCATCGTGTGTTTACGAGTATATAAACATTATACATGTATACGTACAAGGTTAAATGCACAGAGTTTTCATAAAGTCCTAGTTCATAAAAATATTGTCATAATATAATATTAGCTGCAGTTTTTATTTTCGAATATTCCGTGCGTCCTGTCAAAGTGAATCTAAAACGGTATGATCAACTGCGAATTTAACGGTAAAAATTGACATTTATTGACAGGCATATTTGTCTCTTGTCCTAACCGAGCTCTCCCATATACTTGAGTCCACATAAGCACAAAGTCGTGCAGTAGGATAGGAGTTTTTATTTTTTTATTTTTTTAACGTTTTCTGAAACTGTATAATATATGTACCTGTTTTCGATGCTCATTTTTATAATAATTATAAAATAAACTTGTATTCACACTAAAATTATTGAAATTAGGTTTTTAATATTGTATTTCAATATTTGTGATTTTAATGCTGCTAAAAGATTTCTATTATGACATTTATTCCGGATTATTTTGCCGGATTCAAAGCTACGTCTTGTGTTGTGTCGTGCGAGGGTGTGGTAACTATATATGCGGTTATAACTGGTAATGAATATAGTTATAAGTTGATCTGTAGTCAATTCTTGGTATACTCGGTTACAATTTGGTTATTACATGATACAAAGAAATGAATGTCTAATCAACATGCGATTTGATCAACACGACGCGACACACGACGAAGCAGTGAATGCGTCTTTAAACGGCAATATTTGTAACGTCACCTTTATATAGGTACCCATGATATTGTTAATAACAATCTTTGCAAAACAAAAGAAAATTAATGATTTCTGGGCTTTTGACCCTAGTATATTTTAAGATAATCAAATTTTTGCTGTGTAATTGTGTATATTGTCCACATTAAGACAACGCAGGTGAAATCCAGTAACCGGGAAAAATTAAAAATAAATTTTAACTCATGCCTAGTTTTTATTATTGCTGATAAAAAAATTTTCGATTAGTAAAAATCTTGAAAACATTTTTATACAAAGTTCTTTGAGTAATATTAAAGATCCTTAGGTATGGTTTTTTATTTTATAAGTATTTTAAATTCATCCAAAACTTGAAAGTTTGTAATTAAAATTGTATGAAATGTTCATTTTTTATAGCTAAGGATTGAAAATTTAAAGGATACTCATAAATATTTCATTCTATAACTGAAAAATCTAAAATATTTTTAAACATAATTTTTTTCATAGACCTTGTACTAGTATACAAGTCTGAATGAGTTAAGCAGTTTTCATATCATCTTGGGAATGTTTACTTAAAAGTCATAAACTCACAACATTTTAATAAATGTTTAATGAAATTAATAATGTTTTTAAGTTGTCATAGCCACATTATATCTAATGCATCTGTTGATATAGACTATCTAATTTTCCATTCAACCTGGCGTTAGTATTTTAAGTTAAATCACTAATAGAGACTAATACCTAGTTAAAATTTAAATTTAGTAATAGAAGTCAACATTTATAAAAATAATCATCTGCAGATTAACAGTCAAAAAAGTGTTGATTATTATATTTGACGAAAAATAGTTGGTTCGCCATAAGAACTCTTTATGCTGACAATCCAAACTTTTCAAATTTAATCTCATTATCTAAGCATAAAAATTTAAAAATTGAATAGGTACCTAGTGATTTCATTGATAAAGCGATATATCGGGGTCACCATATATATTATATACGCAGTTATGATGTGTTGTAGACACGCAAGAAGTACGCATTCTTGCCGTAATATTTTATTATCATATTTTTTACCTACGTCTATACAGAACGGTCGGTGGCGAAAAGCAGATATTGTTATTTTACGATACCTACATATATTATACATTGAGGTATCCGCGAGTTATGCTCATGCATTTAAATATATTACAAGTGATCTCGCATGCGTGTGTTCGGTGTTTTTTAAAAGTTCATCATAACTGTATACACGCGGTGGATTTAACAGATTGAGAGAGATAGAGAACAATACGAAATTGTGTAGTGCACGATTTATATATTTTTTAAATCTTTTCACGTGCACATACATGCACGCTCGCCCGCGCAAAAAATAATATTAGGTATAATAATGTATAACATATCGCCAACCTTGAAATTTTTTACAAAGTAAATAATGTTTTAAGAACCTTAAAATACAATACAATACAATATCTTACTATCAAATAATATGCAACAAGCTAATAATAGAATACATAAAACATGATTATAGAATAAATCAAGTTACAGAGGGTATGATAAAAAAACAATCACGACACACTATTCTATGGTTAGTTTTCGATATAAAAAAATATATATATTCCTTGACCGGTATTGAACAACTGTCGAAGTAGCGCTTCACCCGAACTGTTATCGGAGAGTTTCGCTTGAGCGTAACGATCAAGCCCTTTTTTCATACCCCCCATAAAGAAGTTTCACTTCAATAAACAAAGTAAAATAAAAATGTTAAATACAATATTATGGCATACTAGCGATCCCACCGGCGTTGAACGGCTAAAGATTTGTTGGTTTTTTAAAAAAATATATATTTTTGAATAATTTTTTTTATGTAGGTACCTGTGTAACATATTTGAGATGATTCTTTTATAATACTTAGGGGAGTTGCATAAAGAACAGTCTATACATTTGTCATCCTGGCCCTGTAATTTATTCATTCTATTAAGTTAATGATTGTGCTAACTGCTAAGCCATGCTAGTATTGAATAAAGAAATATTAAATTATTGATACCAGTGACCATTAAATAAATTAAACCACCAACAATATTACAATGATATTGGTAACGTCTACGATATTTTCGTCGACCTGTAAGTTACCGAACCAAACCTGATTTGTGGTTTACAGAACCATTAACACTATCGGGCATTCAAATTTCAAGCAACATCCAGTTTTATTTACAGAACCGTTAACGGTTAACGGTGTGATAACAGTTTGGTAAGTCACTATAGGAAGTTTATGCAAACCACCCCTAATAATATACCACGTAACCAATGGTAGCCCTTATATAAACAAAAATAGGTTTTTTGGTGAGCTGGAAAACAATTTATGTGTGAGTTACTTTTTAGCTACCTAAGGATTGAAAAAAACCTATAATCGCTTTTTAAGTTTCAATAAATCTATTAGCATAACTTTTTATTGAAAATGGTCCAGTAGTTTTTGGCTCTAATAACTTCCGATAAACCAACTTGGGTTAAAAATAAAGTAAACAAATGGCAAAATTATAAATTTAAATTACCTATTAAATCTGATTAATTATATTATGTAATGTTCATACAGAAAAACTAGCTGTTCTGCCTGATAATATGGTCTGTGCCAAAGATTTGCTTTAATTGACTGGACAGATGGCGCCACCAGTTTATACCAATTTCATCTCTCAATATTTCATGGACAGAACTTGAGTCCATAAAATTATGCTTTAAACCTGCTCCTTGAAATACTCCATACATCATTTTAAGAAAAACACATCACTAACGGATAAGTGGTTTTAGAGAATATATGTGTGACAAAAATTCCATTTTCACATTTATATACATGTAGATAAATATCTACTATGATTTCTACAAATTTAGTATGACTATAGTATACTATTATTTATGGCTGCATGTGCCAACCAATTTGGTTAGGTTATTACAATTAAATTAAATAATTAAGATAAAGATAGTATCGTATAATAGGCCAATGAAGCAAATGAGCTGAAGCAGCACATTTTAAAATAATATTTAAGCACAGAAGAGCAGCATCTAAGGGTCCTCCAGCGAAGCCAGTATGTTTCATAGAGACTCGTATTTTTGTGTGTTTGTTTTTTAAACAATAAAAGTAATCTAAATAGTGTTAACTGTCAAAAAATGTCATTTTTTTTTTTAAATGATTCATTGTAAAGAGGCCTCAACAACTGGGGTTATTGTGTATGCTGTATATATTATATTTCGAGTGTTACGTAAATGATTGAATTTAAAGGTACAAGTTTTAACGTATAAACATTTGCAAATCATATAATTAGTGTGTTAATCGTATACATGTTATTAATCATAAGTTTTTGTAATATTAATTTTTGTAAGAAAATTTAAGACTTTTGTGCTGTTGTCTTCATTGAGGGCTTCTTCTAGGTTGTCTGGTATCAATAATGTATTTCATATATTTTCAAATCCTGGGCAGTCTTGGATGATAATATGTTGGATGGTTAAATCTTCTTGGCATTTATTGCAAAACGGCGATAGGTATTTGTTTGTTAATAATGAGTGTGTCAAAAAAGAATGTCCAATTCTCACTCTGGTTAGAGCGACTTCTTGTCGTCTACTTAGGTTTTGACAAATGTGCCACTTTTTGGTGCATTTTTTGATCTTTTTTTAAATTGTTTGAAAGGTGGGACAGAATCACAATAACTTTGCCATACCATATGTGTTTAGTGTTTCATTGATATTTTTGTGTCTTTTATCATTATGTCGGTGATTATTGTAAGGAAGATTGTTTTGATCGCTATATCTGCTGACTTATCGGCCATCTCGTTAACGCCAATGTCAATATGTGATGGTCCCTACATAATTCTATATTTTTTTTTTTTTTTGTCAATTATTAATCGGTTTTAATGTTCTGGGTTATTCCATTTGTCGAGAAAGGATTTTGCTAAGAGGGTCGCTTAGTATTAGTATGCTGTTATTTAAGGTTGACAGATTTGATTGCTTCTAAGATGGCTTAGTTTTATGCAAAGAAAATGCTGCTTTCCGGAGAAAGTTTGTGTAGGATTTGGTTTCAATTTTGATGATTGCAAAACCCGTCCTATGAAATTATTTGGATGCATTGATATAAATTCTCAAAAAATTTAAGAATTTACTTTGGATGATTTCATTGAAATGGGAGGTGATAATTGTTGAATTTGTTTCAATTTTTCTGTACATTGTTAATTCTGTATTGAGTTAGATTTTCATCAGGACATTTTTGGTTTATTTTCGATAGATGTGTAGTATAGCACTTATTGCACAAGAGGGACTTCTCCCTCGTATCATATACGATTGGTATTTGTTTCCTGATAATGTTGGTTAGATTTGTATTTTGGTCTAAGGAGTTTGAGAGGTGAATGTTTCTGTTTATATACGAATTCCCTCATTTGTGTATTGGTTCTGATATTTTACTAGATTTTCGATACCTAATCTATAAATAATTGGCCCGTAATTTATAAATTTATTTGTGTCAGTATTAAGGATTTGTATAATATACTTAGAAGGCATTTTGTGTCAGCCCCCAAGTTAATCAAACAGCTTAGCTGGATGGAATAATATAAAGATCGGTATATAGTTCCCAACGTCTGATTTGCAAACATTATACAAGGTCAAGAAAGATCAAACTCAAAGCAAAAAATGTAAATGAAGAATGGAATGATGGAGGTATATATAAATAAATAAACATTTGGCACAAACAAATAACAATCAATTGTATAAAACTAGAATGTATGCATAATGGGCTCATAATTATTAATAAGTTGGTTTTAGAGATAGAAAATTATTTCTAAGAAAAGATGAAAAAAATAAAGCCATTCTTATAGAAGACGAAAAAAGTTTAAATAATATGGTTTGAATGTAATACTGAAATTGAGCCTCTAAAAGTGTTCTACACCCATTAAGGGTGCAACCAAATAGTGTAATTGGTATATGTTGGAAGAGGGACAATCTCATTGGGTCTAACTTTTCAAACTATGTAGAATTTAATGTATTTTCACTCGAGATGCTCCATAAAAATAATTCTATTATGTTTGTATAAAAAAATTAATTTATTTCTTTACTAAATAAAATGATAAGCCCATCAGTCAAGAGAGACTATTTTATAATAAAGTGTTATACACAGTACGATCTTTGGTCAAATGTTTATCCGGCCTTGTACACTTTAACTCAGCTAATTACTGTTAAAAAAAAATATTATAAATAATAATAATAACATTAAGACATTTATCAATAATGTTTTAGAAATTGTTAAATAAGAATATGTTTATAATTTTGACTTACAAATTCAATTATGAGAAAACGGTACGTATAGTTTTTGTTCCTTTCTTTATTATTATATTTTTTTTATTTTTTTTATTTATTACAATATTTATTTGAATCGTATAATATATACACATACTGTTACACTCTACATCACCACTACCTTAGCTTAAAGGTGTATGTAATTTTTATTATTTTTCAAATTCTCTGTATATTATAATATTATTGTGTTGATAAAATAATAAAAAAAAAAAAATTGGTGATAGTATCCAGTATAGTCAGCATTCATAATGTCTTAGAAGACCTTGCCCTCCCCCCCCCCCCCCTAGGAGCCGTTCCTGCACTAATGACATGTTTTGTTTCGACGGCAGAAATCTCGGGAAACTAATATTATAGAATCGTATTGTGTATTTGTGTGTAGTTCAGCCGCGGGAAGTTGCGGGTGCCATAACGTCCAGACTTCGATTTACGTCGGTCATGCTTAATATAATGAAGTGCGTAGCAATAATATAAACCTACTCTATATTCTAATTTGTTTGGTACAGACACAAGTCAAACAATTATGAGTGGATTGTTATTTTCTTCAATCATGCAGAACCTCAAACCGATAAGTTCACTAGACCGCTGTAATTAGAACCACCGTGATTTGACTTATTGCCCCAAAAACATAACTATACTTATAAGGCTATATTTAGTGTATAAAACAAAAATGTTGCACAATACTACTAATAATTGAAGTATAATAATATGCATTTTATTTTTTGACAGTTTTTATTAAAAATGAGTATTCGCGGATAGCATGAAAAAAATAACACAGTATACGAAATTAAGTCTTGAATTTTAAATTTTTTATTTCAGACTTTTTTTTCTATGCGTTACTTTTATTTTCCACTTTTCAATGTTTATCCATTTTTATATAGAACATTTCATAGCATTTTCATGTAATTTTATTAATTTAAAATGCATATTATAATACTACACTGTACGAGCTTTTAGTTTAAATTAAGAAATTCAAAATATTATATCAATAAACATTGTTTTCATAACATTTTCTTTAAGATGTTTTAGGTATATTTTTCATCCATATAATATGTGAATCTTTCTATTTATGAGAGATAACGTTTTTGTCTATTTCTAGAGATTATCACATCTGATGCCATTACCGGGACGCAAAATAATTAAAAACTAATTGGTCGATCGAAGATAATATAACCTTTTATTTCCAGTATAAGTGCTTATACGATTTATTTTATGTGCGTGTCGAAGTTTGGTATTTCATTTTTGTACTATTGTTTGTTTTGTTGTTAAGATAGTGGTAAAAAATCTAAAAATTCAACCTACTGCTGTCCTATCAGTTGCGCAGTTGCATGTCTAAAAAAAAATAGTTTATAATTTTTTGAGATTACATTATTGGGTTGACAATGTCAATTTTCATTTATATTTCAGATCATTTTTTGATAGTTTTTGAGGCATTTTGATCGGGGTCTTATTAACAAAATTTATGATTTTGCGTTCGCCATAGTCGATTCGTCTTTGCCCAGGAGACCGAGATAGGAGGGTTTTAAATTCCATCCGCTAAGTTGACACAGTGTCGTTATAAACACCCTGTAGAATTTCGTACGGAATCGTCACTCAGATTTCGAGTAGAAGTAAATTTTTACGGAGAAGATTTTACTGTTTGTGTAACTATCATCATATTATAATATTATCACTAGTGTTGCAGCTTCGACATTCGTGGCCTCGGGCTGTTGCACGTCGCAACCGCACCGCGAAACGGAAAGTTGAAAACTGCCGGGCACGTTTTCCGGACCTCGAGGTCACGCGTTTTCTTTTCTTTTGAGGCGTAATGTAATAACGATCGCGATAAACATATTTTATTATAATGTCTATAACATCAAACGACGTCTCAAAGGCAGCGTAGGAGTTGTGTTTCACCCGCAGTATATAGGTACCTACGCAACTGCAAGCGACTACGCCGCAGAATTCAAACGATAGTCTGCAAAGGCTGATGCACGGCAGAGTGATTTTAAATACATTATCACACGGCTCACGTATACCTGTATAATAATACGTTGTACGGTAACGAAAACAGTCTTTGACGTTTCGAATAGTTTTATTCTTTGCTTTATACATTTATACACACAGGTAGGTGGGTATAGTAGGCACTGCAGGCTGCTGCAGGAGTCTATATCTACAGGCCGAGATGGCTTAGCAGTTCAACCCCACCCCCCATCTCCCGTCACTGCCCACGTAAATAGAGTATATATTTATATATATACATGAGTAGGTAGGTAGGTACACAACTATATAACACAAAATATATACACTAAGAATTTTTTGATCTTCAAAGGTTTACGAAGTCTAATAATTAGCCTCCTCCAGCCAGTCATAACCGTCGTCGTTGTACGATCCCAGCTGAACACGGCCACTTAACGGAATTTCAACACAAACGTTTCCAACTTTTCACACAGATTCGGGAGTGTAGTTTTCCGAACAAGTTGCTCCGGTGTGAGGCATTATAAATATTAGGTACTAGGATTTATAATATACAGAGTATTTTCCCAAGCACGCCCCTCCCTGTTATCCTTCAACAATATATTTGTTTATTTATTTGATTTTTTTATCAAAACCCAAATTTTCAAAAATGTGAAGCTCACATTATGAAAATTGATTTTCGATACCATTCAAGGAGTATTCTGTATGGTGAACAAAACTTATTTTTTAAATTTAAAGTGTCATTTTTTTTTCACTGCTAATGTTATTGTTAATTAGATGATTGCTTTGGCAATGTACAATCGGTAAGTTCAAACGAGTATTTTCTGAGTTATTAAATGTTATTTACTGTGTATTATAATTTTTAAAATAACGGTTGCAAAAAAATAAAATTTTTGCGATATTTTAGTCAAGTATCTCAAGATTAACTTAAACAATTTTTACAAATTATAAAATTGTAATAACTTAATATTATATAACAAATAAATTACTATGATCCTCGGAGCTAAACCTTCGAATATTTTAAATATTGATTACAACTCAAAAACCACACGTTCTAGTTTAAATTTGGTTGAATCCAAATTTCCAAAAATTCGTCTTCTTAAAAATGTATAGTAAAAAAGAGTGGTTCACATATTACAATAAAAATTTTCTTTCGCTACGGTATACTCCCTATAAATGGCATAAAAACTAATTGATTGACAAAATGGTCCAAAAGGAAAAGAGTATTTATTTCAAAGAGCAGAATTTTAATAATTTCATTAAGGAATTAAAAATGGAGACGAGCGTGCCTACTTATAATGTTATTAAATCATTTACTCGATTATACACTGAACACAATATATATTAATATACTATACATTTCTTTTACAAGAGCAAAAAAATAACAGGACAAAAACAGATCAAGGGCATTAGGTATTTTGGCACTCATCGTCTCAATTTCTAGCACGTGACACAAGATACTGGTGTACTTAATTTTACTAGAAATTTGATATGTTTTGATATATTTTGATGTAATCATTGCATACAAAAACGGTACTGAGAATTTACCAGCAAAGATTTTTTTTTTTAATTTACAGTAATGTAAAAATATATGTACATACGAGTATACCTTGCAGTACCTATTACATTTGCGAGTCTTCACATACGCATACCCACATACACACTTAAAGTGGCTAAAATTACAATTCGCGATTCAAATAAACACACTTGAAACACAGCACGTACATTTGATTCAAACTTTAAATAATATAGCATCGATGGTAGGTAAAAACAATTTTTGATTAGTGATTTCAAAAAAGATTTACTTATTAAAAAAATGTATTATAAAATCAATAAAATTGCAAGTATATGAAGATAGTCATTTTCAAGACTTTACCAGGTGATCCATTTAAGTGTCTACACACATTATTTCAAAATGTTTAAACTTTTCAAAAATATTTTTTGTTTATGATTATAATATGGTGTTTTTAAAAACTGAAAAGAAAATTGAAACTTTTTGAAATTATGATTGTAGACACTTAAATTTTCACTAACACCACTTTACTCCGATAAAGCTATGCACTTCTTGTCAGAAATTTAATTTTTATAGATTGAAATACTGCAAATAATATTTTGCTAAGGTACTCTAAAAAGTAAAATCTTAAAAAAAATAATTGTTTTCAGAAACGTTGTTTGATATGACATAATAAAATATAATAAAAATAATATTTTCAAAATAGTTTGATTTTCGAAATGATTAGTGAAGACACTTAATTGGATTTGATGTATCATGGTGTTGATGTATTATGCATAACGAAATAACTTTTACAATCGATTTTGTCGAACCTACAGAAAGATCGAATTGTTCCCTGCAATATTTTTCAAAAATGATCACTATGCGTTTATCCAAATCTTAACATTTAAAATAACTAAAAATAGAGTACCTAAGTACTCGCACAGTATACGAATACTATACAAACTGAAATGAAACTTCATCCGGCGAAAACCTGACGCCGCTCGTATAATGCAGGTTAGGTAGGTATTATGTGCCAACTATACAAATAACATGGTAATGTTTGATTTTTCTTGGGACTTAATCTCGGCCGGGACGTGCTTGGGTCCTGTTTAAATGCACGTCAAGCGTATCGGTCAAAGACACTCGCAGCTAAGAAACAATATAACGAAAGCGCAATAACATTTTACTCATATCGTATTTCTGAACGTCCGTTCAACATAATATCCGTGAAACGGGTACGAGCCATACTGCCCATACTGTTGACTTTGCCTCATCTTGCCGGTAAGAATATAAAAACATGATAAAATATAATATAGTAAAGTCATAGTGGTAATCTAAGTGGCCATATATCACTAATATTATGAATGGATGGTTAAAGCCTGTGCACACTATTTTTTAATGGTAGGGGGAGGTTTTTTCACTTGGAACACCTAATGATTTTTTTAAATCGTATAGCAGCTATGACCTACCTAGTCAATTAGTTATAAATTATAAGTTATTAGTATTTACAACTGTAATGAGTGGAGTTGGAGTGGAGAAGCAAAGAGGCATCTTGCAAAATATTAGTCCAATACATCAATGTATTGTTCATCAAAAATGCAAATACTTATTACTTACAGTTATTACTAATCAGAAACAATACCTGAAATATGAAATGTCGAAAATGTTTAAACGATAGGAGATCAATCCGTTGTTATTAATTATTTCTAATAATCTTTATAACCTTAGAAAATCATCGCTTAAATTAAAAATTGTAAAAAAAATTGTGTAATTTATATAATAAGTCACATTTAAAATGAACAATCACGAACATTATTTTAAAAATCGATTGCCGCTGACATAAAACCACTTCAATTTTAAGGTTTCCAGCTAGTGAGCTAGTGGCGTATTTAGGGGAGGTTAAGGGGCTCGCCATCCCCCCCCCCTAAAAATAGAAGTTTGTGTGTGTAAAGTCATTATTATATTAATTATAGTGTCGTGAATCCTGACTTTAAAATACACCTCATAGAAATTAAATCCCTTTCCGTCACTGCTTCCAACGGGCAACGACACGATCCTTTAATGTTCATCGGTTCCTGGAAAATGGAAAGTACATGTACGTTAATGAGCATCAACAAACGTAGGTAATATCACTTTTTCATACATAATACGTCAATGATAATATTAAAAAACTTCCTAATAAGCATGCATGAGTGGGAATTATATTTATACTACGTATTTTACATTATTACCCATTTCAAATATTACAATCTAATACAAATAGTATATGCATGTATACTTTTTATGAATAACTTTTATAGAATATAAAAAGTTGAACAAATAAAGTTCTAACCTATCTTTTGTCATTTTCATAGTTTTCAAGATAAATAGAAAAAACTACCCTCCAGTCCAACTTGCAATCCTCTTGCGGCAAGGGTTAACTTCAACCGATTTACCTGAAACTTTGTTCATATTATCTCTATCTATATTCAAATAAATTAAGATATTTTAATTTCAAAATAATTGACATTTTTTTTGCCCTCTAGACAAAGACCACCCTAATGTATATATATACCTGTACATATTATAATGTTTCAAATCGGCACCGCAGTGGGTTGGATTTGAAACAGCTTAAATTTTTACATTATACCTAATATGCAAATGCCAATTCACTAACTAGCCACGTTTTATCTGGAAATCGATTTAAGTCAGCGTATGCGTATTACCGCTGGCCGTTGTGCGGGAATAATATATTATAGCGATCTGAATTGAAATACCAATAATTAGATATGATATGGCATCGTTTAAATTGAATGTGGTTATTTGAATAAGTTGATGGGAGGTATTAACATCAGGGATTTGATCTTTGAGTCGATTTCAGTGTACCTAAGTCTTTTTATAACACATGGGTGGAAATGTGATATTATTATGCAACAGGTATACCTACATGATAGTATTATGTTCATCATTACTTAAGTATAACACATATAGGTACATCGCATGTATAACATTATTATAGTAATATGTATACTTCCATTCAAGTAGAAAAAAAAGCCGGTATATCAGCAATAAAAATCTAGCATGTTTTAACGAATCCCATCATGGGAGCAATTAATAAGGTCGTTTGACATTTACGTAACAATATAGCCATTCAAACAGATGAATGTTTTGATTTTATGCGGATTATAAATTGTTTTTATAGTATCCGTAGTATAAAAGTACACATTTTAATTCACGTCTACACGGAATGGAGAAACTTGAAAAAAAACCGATCTTACGATTTTAACAAGAAATGAGTTATAATAACTATAATTATTATCATATTTGTATGCTGTAAGTCTACAAGGTATGTATATTGTATACCCACTGAAATTGGAATACCTGTAGCTAGGAGGCGTAATAAAAACGAAAATGCGTACACGTAAACGAAGAAAACCGAAAACGGAAAAGTATCACGCGAGTAAACATTATTTGAATTTCAAATTTATTTTTAACATACCTTTCGGTTGCATTTCTATTACGATAACACTTTCTAAAATAATAATAATAATGTGTATCGACGTATCGTTCGGTGCTCCTAGGACAAACCCGACAAAGTGCCATCGTGTGTAAACTATAAAGGTCAAGCTGGGGATATGCTCTCGAAACATATATTTACCGATTATTTCGAGGATGATCGTGAGTTAAATTTATAATTATTATTGTCCATCGTATCTAACCAAACACGGCGGCAACAGGGAACACATAAATGCGCCGAGTGGGCCATCGCTGAAATTTCGTCGGCCTGTTTGCCGATAATGCACCGTGGGGTCAGTGGATGGGGGAGGGGGGATGTCTTGTAGATTTTAACGAGCGACGAGTCACGACCTGGCCAAATATAATATTATATATTGTACACACCGAATAAACGATGAGGTACGACGGACGGATGGACTGCAATTATTAATACAAGACAATAATATTATATTTTAAGTGGCATCGTAATACATTATTGACGACCGTCGGATGAATGTAAACCTATGCCCTCCGAAACCGAAAATTTGGAATCATGCGCTGTAATAAATCTTTCCTTCCAAACAGTATACAGCTGTGTGAAAAAAATAATACCTACCTATGTTTTATGTGTATATTGGTACATACATGCAATATCGATTGGTGCACTTTTTTTTCAAATATAAAATTAAAATTATTTATTTTATTTCACAAAGAATAATTAACTTTCAAAACTTGGATGATATTTATAGCCGTAGTAAACTCGTCAATGAAGTACCGCAAATAAGAAAATGTTCTACAATAAATACATTATTTGTATTATGTGGATATATATATTTATATATTCATACCTACTTTTAATATAAATTTGGTTGTTTAGATTTTTGATAAAAAAAATATTGAAAATCATATGATACTGTTTATACTTAAAGCTCATATGACAAAAAAAAAACCGAATAAAGAGTGTAATGTGGAAGGCTAATATAGTAATATTTACAAATCAAACAAAATGTGGACTCTTATCTCTGGCCTGCGGCTCGTGGGGTACAATATAATCATATTACGGATAGGTATACAAATAATATACGTAATTTCACCATATCGTATACTACAATATTGTATTAAATATTTACTGTGTGGATTTTTTGTTTTATATTTAACTGATTGTTTTTTCTTTAAATAAAACGCTCAAAAGCCGAACTGCGATAGCTGGGAGACACCACTTTAATAATATATCGGAACAGTGACACGATCCGTTTTTTTCCGACAAACGAGTTATGTGCAAGATGACGACGGCAAATATTGTTCAAGACTTCACGGTCAACCGTATTTTGCATAACTATCTGTAATTATATATTATGCTCACGTACACAATAGCGCATTAGGTCAACGTTTTTGTTTTTGAAAACGATTTTTTGTAACACAAACAGGCTGTTTTTGTATACACGTAATGTGAAATTTCAGAAGTTGAAAAAAAATTCAAACTAACAAATATTATTAGATAAGACGTATTTTACAAAAAAATATTAAATGATAACATAGTTTATTAACGCTTACGATATTTGAGGTACAATACATGCAAAAGGTGATTCATCAAGCATTCTAACCCAATATTTTTTCCCTTTATAAGGAATATAATTATAATATATATAATTTTTCCTTTATAAAAGATAATAATTTACCAAGACTTTAATTTTCAGAACTATACTTATACTTATAGATTTTTATGTCATTTTAAGAAGTGACCTGTGGTTATATAAATATTTTTTTTATCAAATGTTAAAAAGATGCATTTTGTTAATGTTTATGAATATGAATCAAAACTATATAGAGTAATGAAACTATAACTTATTAAAGATACTAAAAAGTAAGGATGAATGATGATATTAATATATTATAAATTATAATTGGTTTAAAATATATAAAGGCTATGATGATTATTTGAAAATATTAAAATGTTGTAATTATATTTGTCAAAATGTTCTTAATAATAAATTTAATATTATGGTAAACCTAACATTCGTTTTATATTTCTAGCCATTATTTTAAGGACTATTATTATCTTTAAATCAAAATGATTAATAAATTAGACACTATTCTTTAAATTTCAATTAAGATGCATTAGTCTCCGTCTGAAAAACGTATTTTATTAAGTTGAGCCGATTCGGTTCCAGTTTAAAAAAGGTGTTTTATTAGGTAGAGCCGAATTGTTTCCCGTTTGTGTTCAGGTAAAATATGTAGTTACAACTTTAGTTTTTAATTTGAAATAATTCATACAAAATATAAATTAGATAGTTTAAAATATAAATGTGCCTTCACTCTACAGTACCTTACTACCTCAAATTGGATCAGTTCTTTGACTACTTTCATGATACAAACATTATGACAGGCAGTATGGCCACAGTACCTTTCCACCGAAAATTTGGGTTAGATTTGATAAAAATATTGATAGGAATACCCTATGGACTACCCATTTTTGATAATCGTTCTATTAAAAGCTAAATAAAGAATTAAAAAAAGGTCATTCCAATATATATATATTTTTTATTTTATGGAGACCTTAAACATCATTCGATCATTAAATTACATTAAATTTCGATGTAACAACACAAGAAAACTTAATACCAAATAAGAAAAAAATAACCAATACCTAGAGAGCTGTATGGTTGAGTACATTAATGAGAAGCTTTCGCGAATTGAATATTTAAAGAAAGTTTGCTTTAAATTTGCCGATCAACAACTTTATATTGTATTTATTATATTATATTTTTTTTATTTTATACTCATAACCTAAGTGATTATTAGCTGACTTCAACGATTTTAAATATATATTTTTTTAATACACATTGACTCAAATTTTTAAGCAAGCCTACTTTAAAGTTGACAGCCCTAAGCCTGTAAAATTGAGAAGGAAAATGTTGGTAATTAAAAGGGAACCCATTCGGCTCAACTTAATAAAAATACCTTTTTCACATGGGATCCGATTCGGTTCAGGACCGGGAACCCATTTGGCACCAGTCGTGCATTGTACATACAGCAATAATAATATATTATTATATCGAGCACGGAAGTTGTCTTTAAGCAACGAGGCCAACGATAATACCTTTATTGTGTTGTATTTATTTCGTGACTTTTATACTAAGACAATAAACCGATGCATCATCGTCTTTGGATTATTATAATACTGAAAATTTGATGTTCGTTTACATATATTCACAGTGGCTCGTATTCGTATATTATAGGACGGCTTTGGCTCAGTGGACTTTTATAACGCGTCTGAATTGAGACATTTGAAAAAAAATTCATAGTTTCTTAAAGTAAAATTAAAAGCACTCGAGCATCAATCGTTGTTTACAGAGGATTGTGGTGTTATTATTTCTATAAATGGATTTAAGAGGATGTCAGTGCGAAATATAGTAATATGTTTTCTCTGTCACGCACAGCATAGGCCAAACTTATTCACGTAAATTAGTTTGTATGATTTTTGAGTCATCTTAGATAAAAATCACATACCATTATACAAATTATTAATGAAAACATTATTTTTAATCGTTGGACGTATTATCAGTCTTACATTTTACTATTATTAAACTTTAAAAATAAAAACGAATTAATTTGTAAATTTACATCGATATCAAGTTGTTTTGAGGCAAAAATATTATTTTAACAAATAGATATAATATGTCTTACCGTTGAAAATAATATTATCATTAATCATTTTTTTTTCTATAATATTTGTAATGAGTAAAATCTTACTCTATGAGGTAACTGAAAAACATAAAATAAATATGATTTCGAACGAATGCGTTTCGTCCATGTTGCACGTGGGCTAGAGAGAGAATACAAATTGTGCTCTGACATCCTCTTAAGTATTCTGTCTACGATTGTATTATTATCGTTACAGAGTTAAATTAACACGTAGGGATCAGCCAATATTAATGGTGCCCAACTCTATTTGACATTTGTTTAATCAAAGTTTTTTTTCTACTCTATGACTCTTTCTGTCTCTGCCTCACTTTCAACAATTATCATGTTTTATTATACTTCTGTTGTATTACTAGGTATTATCTTTCTTTCTCCGGAATCGAGAGTACAAATTATAACTTTAAGTATTTAATCTTAATGCCTCAATGGTATCCTTTGATTCTAAATTATTTTCTCTTCTTTTGAACTCGGGCTAAAAATGTTATTTTTTATAAACATTCTGCGTTTTTGTGCACTTCAACTCTAAATTGAAATAAAAACGAAAAAACATTTTACTAAAGGCTTCTTACAGAAGAAAAAATAATAAAGCATCTTATTGTAGCTTTTTAAACTTAACCATTTTCAAAGGCAGTCGATCATCAACGTTCGCATTCAAATTATGCGAAGACATCAAAAAACGACTTTTTGTTTAATTATTTTACTTTGTATATTTTTTTTTGTCTCACGTCAAACACGAAGAAGAGAAATATTCATCAGGAATTACAAACACGAGATTTTCGTAGAATAAACAGACAACTAAACTGCAGCAGGCAAAGTAGCTTCCTCTTAAATTCGATTTAATAATATTAATAGAAATTGAAGGTACATCATATAATTTAATTTAATATACACAAGGTCATACATATTTTACGTTGCAGTGATATTATTTTCAAGTATAAAACATTTAATACCCATATTATTTTGTTTATTATTTTTTTTTTTAATAATTCAAGATGCCCAACCATCTCTTCGATTATATTATTGTAAGATCATATAATTATCATAATATTTTGATTTTAAAACGGCGACCTCTAGAAAACCTCTAATTCAAACGATGGTCATAAAATAGTTTTATGTGTGCACCATTATTGTAGGTATACCTGCAGTATAACAAGTGACGGTGATGGTGAATATCAAATATTTTACAGACTGCGATGACGTTATGATGAATTATGAGCGCTTAACGTTCAGAGGCGTTGAGTGATGCAATTTTAAGTGTGTAATAATATATCCCGCGTATTCTGTAGCCAGATGTATTTTTAGAAAATCATGAAATTAAAATGGAGGAAGTCGATGGTAGCTTTACGCAATAATGTGTGCGGCAACGGGTGTTTGGAGATTAATTTTTCAAACAAAATAATACCTACCAACCCATATGTATATAAAAAAAAAAACATATAGCATTCAACTCGATAATCGTTTCGATATTTCGAAAAAAAAAAATATTTTGACATTGATTTTAAACGACCACGCATACCTGAAGTACGGGTAACTAACCTTACCTACCTATGAGCTGTAGATATATGTGTAAAAACAATTTATTATTTTTGTACACCTATTACGATTTACGGGCGCGGCTCGATGATAATATCATATTATATATTGTTGTTATCATATATTGTGTTAATTTGCATAATATTATGTTTTCGTATGTGCATGAAACTTTTCCGTTCGCGAACAATAGCCTCTCTTCGTTGCACAGGTACTTGGACGTCGTAATTACATTTAACCATATACGAATCCCGCTTTGACACATCAATTCCCGATCCATTTTAACAGCGTGCGGTTTTATTTTGTTTTTTAGAAAAATATATTCGCTCACATTCCGATGCGCAATCCAACGTTCGTATGACGTGTGAATAATAATATTCAAATATGCCGCGATTAACGGTCTTGCGGTATGTATACCTACACGCGTATTCCTCTCCATCAACCACATTTTATGTACCTACACTGAGCCACAGTTGTGGGGGGATTGCGATTAATATCAGCCATGCTACATACCATTATAATCTTAAAGATTTTAGCCATAATTGTTATTAACTAATATTTTTGGGAGTATAATCGTTAAAAAATAATTTTAATTAGATAGGATAACTGGCCGAAGCAGTTTTAGAATTAATAAAGGTGCTCAACGCAGATACATTTCGTCAACCGGTTCACTTTAATATAACAGCCGACATTATAATATTGTGGACACTTTTTAATGCTATCAATTTATTATATGAAATATTTTTTAAAACGGGAATAAATTATTATTATGTTTGAGTAAATTTTCGAAACTCATACCGCGACCTGCCAAGTCTAAATAAATATGACGTGCTGCGTAGTACATAATAATTTAAGTAATATCGACAGGATATTTCTCGGGCACTGCAGTCCATTACTGAGCAGAAACGTTAAAATAAAAATCAATTTGCACAATTCTGTTGTCGTTTATATTATTATTTATTAATATCACAACCACCGATACCTACTAATTACTATCTACTTGGCCCCCAATATTCAAATACTGAGAAAAGTCAATATAGGCATGCGTATCATTATAATATCTGTTTGAGAGCTTAAAGCATAGTAACAAGTCGGCGGAAGTCCAGTGCGATCACAGAGCTGTATCAGAGCTAAATCGACACTTTCACGCTGATGATGGACGTGCACAAACTCCAATAGCCAATAGGTAGGTATAGGAATTACAATTAGAAGTATCTAAAAAATAAATCCCGTATGGTGATTTTAAAGTTCAAACAATCGAAATTAATTTAACGATAAAATTACATTACAACATATTGATTTATATGCAGTGTAATACTGTGGTCTATTATAGACTATAATAGAATAATATAACCTATAGTCATTATTAGAATACCGCGCTTCCCAATATAATAGTATTAGTGTTTACAATTATTAAAACGGAAGACGGAAATGGAGTACAACAATTAAGTAATCGAGTCATCATTTTACTGTCATACTCGTGTTAAAAATATTGCCTACCTGTGTATTGAAATATGCATATATTTATGCACCCTAATTTACTTGGAAGTATGTGGTATTTAGACGTACATTCTTAAGTACATTAGGCCTTAAATGAGGGGGGGGGTGGTTGAAGAATCTAACCCCTCCCCACAACAAAAAAAAATTCACAGAAAACTTAAGGTTGGAAATTCAACATAATTTAGAATTATGACCTACTTTATTAACACCTACTATGATATCCAGAAAGCCCCCCCCCCTACCCATGGAAAATTGGTTCTGAGTACGACCTTACTTATACTTATACTTTTATATTATGGAGTACATTGTAAAGGCCTGGTAATGATTGTAAAGGGCTTGCAGACATTTTGGCATCAACAACTAAAGAACTGTTACGCGACTGGTTGCAGTTGTGAGTTTGTGATGGCCGCGATGTTCGAGGAATCGTGTAATCGGTCGGTGGTCGTTGTCAAATTTGTCTCTCGGTTCATTTCAAATATCGTTATAATAATGATATGCAATCCGAGGCGATGTTACGATCGACTATATTACAGCTGCAGCGGACGGATGTAGTAACTCGATGGCGTACCCATTGAGCGTAGTAATAATAATAACCATTAGTGATGGTTGCATTACGACGGCGGAGGTCTCGGATATCCGAAAAACAAAAATCGGCGTTCGTCTAGTAATTGTGCAGACAATCGCTTTTCCTTCCACGTGTAGTTTCACCGCGAAAACTAGTTTTGGACGTCGTCACGGATGTATTACGATAAGCGCAGCGCGGTGACCTAATAATATTATTATTATATTATTATTATGCACAACTCGATACCAAACACACACACACACACACACACACACACGATATTATACTCAGTGGTATTATAGCTCTGCACATTCACGTGTTACGAGTGTTTATACAGTAATAATATTATGATGATATGTTACATTTTGAATGCGATTCACGAGTCTTCAATTAACTTTTGTTACCTATACTATATTAAGTAGGTTGGTCGCAAGGAATAATCTTTTTATTCCATCGTTGCTTAACCGATTACATTTTTCATTCGAATTTCGTTTCGATAATTGGTTGTAGATTTTTACCACAAGTATACTATATATATTTTTAAAAAAATAGCTATACCCAAAAAAACTAACATGCCGAGAAAGAATCGACATAACAGTCGCCACCGAACCCATAATATAAACGATATCGAAATCATACATGATTGCAAAACACGACAATCATGTACACAGTATTACAATTTACAATAATAGCATCGACATTATGTTTTGTTTACTGAACCCTGTCAAACATTAAAAATAACCTATACAAGATGATCTATGAGTATGGTTAAATATGTTTTTTATGTACATTTTGAAATACACGGTTAATATGTGTAATAGATAGGAACTGTGACATAATAATGTCATGTATAATCCAGTTACTTAAAAATATATTATAATAATTCAAAAAAGGACAAAATTTCCCAAGTATACCAGTATATTATATATTACATAATAATGTATTCATGAATAGTAAGTTATATTTTGTAAATTACTGGATAGTGTTATTTAACATATTCTAAATATTTTAATAAAATAACTGAGTTTTGTATCACTTATATTCAATGGTTTAATTTTAATGTTTATTATTACTTTTTCAGTATTCCTTTTTGTTTAGCTTGTTTCATAATTTCAACTCGACTTTGTCATAAAAATTGTGAATCAAAAAACGACTGGCTTACTTCACTTTTTTGGATCATTAAACATTTTATATGCATTTGGAAGTTAGTTGTTGTTATTTATCAAGGCTATTATCAAACACGATGCTTAATTGTGTTCGATAAAAATGATTAAATATGGTCACATTGGAAAAAAAAACATGAATTGAGCTTTTTCAATCGTATTTTACCACAGTACGACACGTTATTGATACAATTCTAAGCCATGCAGCCTGCAGCTAGACGCTTAGGTACACCCTACATCTTTCTAGGTATATGTCTAAGGCTTAATAATGTGCAAGTGGTTGAAGTGATAATAGCAGCAGGTAATCGCCATGATATACTGTTTGTGCAACAGGTCACGTATGGACATCGCGAAAAAAAGAAACTATTTCTAGATTTTTTCGTGTGCATTGTTTTTCTAACGCCTCGGGTAACAGTACATCAATATTTTAAGTTTAATGTTTGGTAGTATCTATTTGACATTTCAATATTATAGGTTAGAACCTAGTATAATGTGTAAATTTCTCACCACGCCTTCTCCACAGACGAATAGCCACTTCGACCACTGTGTACATATCATATCACACAAACCTAAATAATATTATACTATGCACGCGTATTGTTGTTGCGTAATAGTAGGTCACGGGAAGTGTACGATAACAATACCTATATCATAATAATACCCTATTTATATATTAAATAGTTTGTGTATAGTACGTGCAGTGTGCACTGACAATATAATATAAATATATAATATGTATATTTGCTTGTATGTTTGCCATATATATTTTTATTTATGCATATTCTAAAATATAAAATATTATAATATACTGTTCGCGGCCACTCGATTATTTTCGTGTTTCTCACGTATTGCAGGCTACAGCTGATACTGATGCATTCGATAGTCGAACACACGAAAATAATAATAATTATAATTAATATTGTTACATTATTATACTCTACAACTACACAGATAATGGCGGTTGTTGATAATATTATGTACTATGGACAACTTGCGCCGATTATCGTATTTGTTATGTATTGTAAATGTTATTATTATAATAATCATTCTTTAACCCGGAGACGGACGCAGGGTAAAAATTTAAATTATAAAGTATTATACAGCTCGATTTACTTATTTACACACATCGCTTTTAGTCGAACCTTTATGGCGAACACGTCTTCATATATACATTCAATAGCGCATTGATCACTGCTGTAAATCCAATAAATCTATATAAGTCTAGTTGAACAAAACTATTTATTGTTACCCGTGACGTATGAATAAAAATTAAAATAGAATAAACTAATATATATATTCGTAAAGATGCAAACCCTGATTTTCCACTTTTCCAGTACAATCCGAACCCCGAACTGTTAACGAATCATAAGCACAGTCAAATCATATTATAGCCATGACGATAAAATTATAAGTAAAGGAAAGAATAGAAACATATTATTATAATATTCATCTAAAAAATATAAATTAATTTTAATATTATACCGTCGAGATGGTCAAATTTTGTACGAATTTTTATTTCGCTGGTTCGATTTTCAAAACGATGGAACTGTATTATTTGATATTTTCAGTTCATTTTTCTAACCAAACGATCCGTAACAATAGTAAATTAATTATTATATTATGAATGCAGATGTATTATGTTTATTTAGTCGATTAAATTAAATTATGTCGCAGCGAAAAACAAAAATAATATAATTCACTGATAATCAAATGTTATTTGGTTTTGAACACACAGACATATTATATACTTTGGCGTATTTTAATCGATTAATTACACACATAATTTTAATTTGCTATTACTAATCAGTAATTACTAATTATTCCAATATTTACGTAAATTAATTCGATATAACAATATTTCGTATTACACCTGTATTGACACTAAACTGACTACTCCTACTACTACTGCTACTACTACTTTAATGTAGCATTCTAAATGCTGACTAATAAGTAATGAGTATACCTATCTACTCACATTGAACTACAGTTCTAAAATGCATACAATTACCACAATATTCACGTGGGTTCTACTTCTAATGTCACTTGTATACAATATAATTGTTTTCGTTGTTAATGATGTGAAAACCCAAATTATAATTTAAAATATGTCTTAGGCTCGTTAAAATAATCAATTTCTTCTAAAGTATTCACATCCCTAAATATATTCTAAGTTTTCTTGCCATTTTTCATTTTCATAATAATATTATATGATATAATTTATAATAGGGTGTACATCGTTAATTTCTTTTAGTTAAATTATAATATTATTTATCCAATTTCAGAGTCTCGCTTAAATTTCGATGCAAAAATACTATATTATTGGATTAATTTCTTTCATGTTTCCATTGATGTGTTGACGACTTGACGAGGAAGTGGATGACTAGAAGAGAGGTGAATATAATACAATTATTTTCAGGGAGTGGTAAAGCCACGGTGAAAATACCGCGTCTATAGTCTATACCCACGACTTTGACAATTCAATATTACGTAGGTACCTATACATAAATTACATTTAAATTATAATACGATACAATAATTTTGTTCTACGCTAACGGTAAATATTATTGTACCTTTTAAATGGAGTGAATATTATACAACGGATTATAATAAATAATTTTCATAACGCGAAGGAGCTGTGCACATATTCGACGGACCGCCTGCAATTATTGTCATTTCCATTAACATAATATCATAAATAATAATAATAATAACATGTAACGGTTTTATACGGTGAGACGAAATAATTATATATCGTACACTTGATATGCTACATTCTATAAAAAAAAATATATGATAATAATACAAGCAGAAGCCTAATAAAAAAATATGATCAATATTTGTGTTCAACGTTTTGAATGTAATTCGAGTGTTACAAAAATAGAATGCTATGCAGTCATAACTAGTAAATGTAAGTCACAATTTATCATGGTCTACTACAACAGCTATGGTATATACCGTATACCAATAACCTCAATAATATTATAATATTGTACCTATATATATTATCACATACGAGAAGCACGTACAAGCTACGTGCTACTACGACAACACCAATTATGTCACAAAGACAATAATATACTCGACTATAATAGCCGGTTTGTCGTTATTTTAAATATTTTCGTTGTCTCACGAGAATCAAAACGATTTATTATAATATTAATTCATTGGAAAGGACGCCACGCCCGCATTTGACGTCTCCGTCTCAAAACCGTACAGCATAGGTAGCCAATAACATGAAATTTTGTAAAAAATGTAAGTACCTACCTAACTGAAACTTAGTGGTAGAATAGATAGTACCTAACTATTTGTTGGTATTTTACGATATTTCAATTTCAAATCCAGTCGATCGCCTTTTGAAGCAGTGCAACTCCTTCCACTGTAGTCATTTTTTTATGAGCAAACAAACTATGAACTAAAACCGACGACGAAATCATGAAGATTTGAAAATTATTTCGTACTTAAAAAATCATAGAATTGTTAGAATACATACCTGAAATTATACAATTTAATATATTAAGGCGCCGTAAATTGTAAATAAAGTTTGATTTTAATTCAAATATACCACACCCATTATGGTATGATGACTTACTCAATAGCAAGGCACATTCGACTCCAACTGTCTGTACAGTAGAGCGATTACCTATTTTTGTGCTTATAATATAAAATAATAATGCATATTATTATTATTATGTGCAGTTTATGTAATGATATAATATGATCAGATACGAGTAGTGGAAAAAAATCCACACTGAAAAATAAGTTTCAAGGTTGATTACAAGTGACATGTTTTGGCCAGAAAAAAAAATTGCTAAAAATTATAATAATGTCATTTCTGTCCGTTCTCGGGCCAATGGGAATCGAATTCGGCCTAACCTAGATACGGTGTACGGTTGTCGGTCGCATGCCACAATCGTGGTATACATAGAGAAGTACCTACAATTATTACGATGCCCAAAAACAGCCACCGTAGTCACATTATAATAAATTCCGCGACTGCTTCAGCGGTGATTTAATATTCTTGTCGAATAACATTCGAATGTGCTCGCCATTTTTTGTGAGCCCGTCGCCAGAACGAGCATGGTGGAAAACAAATGCGTTGCTCGAAATTTATTCGTGAATTTAATCTTGATAATATATAATTTCCACGCTATACGTACGATTGTATTGCGACCAAATCTCAATTTCGTTTGAACACCGCACGAACCCGTTTGGGCCGATCATCGTATTTTATATTATTTCGTTTAAACCACCGTTATGCAAGTGTACCGTGGTACACGTACCTACCAGCTCCTAATCACTGTTAATTGTTATGGTTGCGTGAAATGTATAATATAATGCTAATTATTACCGTTATAGGTACCAATGTACTATGATAATATTAATCGTATATTGCCACACAATGTTCCGAACCTCGCCCAATGTAGACAAAACGTAGGTATATTTGCATTCAAAAATATTCCGTATAGTTTATGTCGAATGTAAATTCAAATAATAAATTATAAAATACAAAACCGATACATCAATATTATAGGTACTCGAAAATAATGTTATGGGTGAATTTATTCTAAAATTATAGACAAAAACCACTAAGAACGATAATGATAACGACATGTTTTGCCTATAATACGTTGCACACGTGGCGTGGGTCGGAGTAAGAAAACAATAACAGTGAGCTGACATCATCTCAACAAAATATTATGGGGAAACGATTAATTCATCGTCCGATCTTTGTCATGTTCGCAATACAAATCTTTTCAACACAAAATTATGATTAAGTAAATTGCGAAATATCGTATTATGGTATCAACAAATCAAAAATCAAGCAAGACAAGTATTGCATAAATATTTAAATAAATAAAGTGAAATATTTTTAATATTTATGCTCGGGCTAGATCTATAAATTAGGGATTTTCAGGATAAGTTGGGACCCACTGAACAGATTTTCCATACAGATGTATTTGAACCGAATATTGCACTAAAAAGCAGATGACATTATGTTCAAGATACCTATTGTTATTAATTTAGGGCTCTGATGTTTATGCACTTAAAATTGCTAGAACATGTATGCCTATCTGTACATTAAAAAATTAACAATTCAAAATATAAAATATGCATTAAGAATCGTTAAATATGCGACATTTTTACTTAAAAAAATATAAATAAATAAAATTATTGTAACAATTTATTACATTTTTGATTGTGTTATTATACGAGTTGGTACCTACGCTTTGAATTCTGACAATAAAAATATAATATTATGATACATATTATAAAAAAAAATGTATTATAAGACGGATTAGATTCTCGTCCAACACAAAATCAATAAATTAGGTATATTATTATAATATGGTCGTAACTGCAGACTTGCATGCAACTTTCGGAGCACTCCTTGGATACGCCGTCAATATTAAATGTAAAGCACCGATCATTAATAATAATTGTTTGATAATGATTTTTTTTTCAATCATAAGACGTCATGCAGTCATGTATTTAAAAATATAAAAAAGAAAACCTACGTAAAGAAATTGAATAAAACAAGAATAAAGTCATTTAAAGCATTTAACGACTAATTATAATATATTATATCTTTCAAAAGGGCTCCATTCCCTTCCCCCACACTCCATTTTTTGAGGTATTAAACGATTATATCTGCGGCCCTACCCACAGGTAGCTATTAACTATATAATATTATTATAACACAGTAACAGCAACACACGCGCTGCACGCCTCGACCTTAGCTCATAAATTAAATTATTTTTATCTCGTAACTCATTGTTGGCTCTGTTGACGATTGTTTTCGTCTTACTCAGTCCAATTAATAATATACGGTATAGATTATACGTATATGACGTTGCACGGGATAAGTTGTACATATATAAATGTTATGTACACCTTATATAATACTAGCTGTGTTACAGTTTTAGAAATAACCGACAAACATACTGTATTTTCACCTCTTCGACCTACAAGAACACTCGACGTCTTAAGTTGTAATTATATAGGCAATCGCCAAAGGTTCTATATGAGCTGCAACATGTAACACATGCAAGGAAAACTTTCCGATCGACAATAATTGTGACCAAAGTCCCGCTGCAATACACCGACGCACTCTGGCATATGATTCACTTATCCGAAGAAAACAAATGGAAGCAATATATTCTATTATTTTTTCCATAATATAATAACTTATAAGCTTAAGTCAAAAATTGTATGAATTAATAAATTGTAAATAATTTTGTTAATTTTACTTTTTTTTGTTTACATATACAATCGCGGTATCTAATTAAAAAGTAGGCCAATAAACCATAGCTGCGCAAGCCGTCTCGACAGGTGATTGAAATAAAAATAAAATAAAAGATATTGTAAGGAAATATACTATTCGTCTATGCAATAATAATAATAATAATAATAATAATATGTAATAATATAATTATATTCGACCGCGGTGCATTAGCCTCTCGCGACGGGTTGCATAATGTCTTTCATTCCTCGCGTATAATTTACGAGATGGACTACGTCCTTAAAATAAATTTTTAATCTGTGAGGCGATAGTGCCGCCAATAGTAATTAGTCGTGTGATTAAATGTGTGTTTTGTGTACTTGTACAAGCGCCCGATCTATTATCAGTCTGACGTGTAAGCAAAATGTACATAGACGATTTACGTACTACGCGTAACGTACGTCTAATTATTATTATGGATATTATGCAATATGCACGATGAAGTTTTGTAATGGTTTTTATTTTTAGAATAAATTGACCTATATTAAATGATCAGTTACAATTATACATTTATTATAGGCTTGTTTGTATAGGCTATACCATGGCTTATTCGTTAATTGAATACATTTCAAAAAGATTCTTATCTTATTGTTTATTATAATATACTTAGGTAAGTACCTACCAATTATTATTATAATGTAATATGTATACGTAATAATATATAACAAAATATATTATAATGAAGTCAGTTATTAAAATGAAAAAATTGTAGAGATCTTGGATAGGATTATATATGAGTTCTAGTCCATAGATTTGATTCATTATTTTACTTTACATTCTTCACAATACAAAACAGTATCGTGATTGAAGTTTGAATAAACGCTTTTTCCGGTACAGCCTATTAAAATATTCACTATTCAAGATCATGAAAACTTTGACTGTTTTCCGCAAATCTGTAGTATCATTCCAAGTTTTACTTGGTGAGATAACATTTTTTACTACTTCTACTACAAAATATAATATTGTTCCTCTTGTGATTTTTGAGTTTTACTATATTGGTAGTAAATCTTGCCTCTGCCATGGCGAGGCGGCCACTGTCAAAATTTGATATTTCCTACTAATAATAATATAATAATATTTAGAAAATTAGAAAACTACCAACAAAATATAATACCCACAACAACACTTAAAACTACAAAATAATTTCAGTACAGTTATTAGGGTAAGATGAATATTAATTTTTACATATCATTTTTTTATTAAAACATTTGTTTTCCTTTTTAGGGGGTACCATTTATTTATCCAATACCATATATTTATGATCCCAACGATCGACACAATAGGTGAAACAAGTTTCTGCCATAAAAAGTTTGGAACTTATGTTTTTAATACATTTTTAGACAACATGCCTTATTATATGTGCCAAGTATGTGCTTGAATATTACATATTAGTGTTTTGAAATGTTAAAACAATCTTGTAGACTGTATAGTTATACATTAGCAATAACCGTCGATTATGGTAATATAAGTAAATACTGTTTATTTAAAGTTTTCATTATAAGGGAGAATATGATTTTAATCCAATCACCATAATAGTAATAAATACATAAATAAATAAATAAAATTAGTATATACATTTTCAAAAAATTACACATCTCTCAAAAATGTTTGACAAAATATCTTTTAAAAAAATGCCTCATTTGTGCCTCCTCGCGCTCCTAATGACAAACCCTAATATTATAAACGGAAACGTATTACATTTCAAGGGGCACATTATAATGTGTCAACAGTACTTGACTATATTTAATATATATATACATATATGGTGTGTCGACTCGATGAAATTGTTTATTTCATGAAAGTAATCCAAGTCCATGTATCGGAAACAGTTTTTTTTTTCACTTACAACGATATTTAAAAATGTCATTAAGTGTGTTATATTTTCATGAAACGAATACTGAAATTTGATATTGAATAATTGTTTTCATCAAATGTCCATCCATTCGGTGAAACAAAATATAAGATACATTTAAAACATATGATTATGCTACCCCTCAGTGCCTACAAAGTGGTTGACGGACAGCTGTATAAAATTATGGAACCATATTTTAGACTTTAGTCTTACTTAAAGATATCATTTTTAAAAATTTGGAATATGACACTGTTTTGTTTAAAAATTTAAAAATTCATGTTCTTTTTCCACCGTCAATAACTGGTTTCCAACAAGGTTTTATAAGATTTGTTCTTTTCCAACTTTAGCCGACGCTACTTGTTGGTACATTCGTAAATATTTTTTGTTTTAGAATTTCAGTGCCCTACAAATTTTCAATTTCATTTTTGTTCAACCATTTCATGTACCAGAGTGATCATTTCGGAAAAAAACCATAAAATATATTGAATATAATAATTATTATTTAACTCTATACTGACAAAATCTTATTGTGAAGGAAAAACGAGTCAAGTGATATAATAACGATACAGAACGCGTATAAGTACAGTCATGACGATTATTTTAAATAGTTTGTATGTTTGTATTAGGACTCGGTAGAAGTTGAAGAAATGTAAAAAGTAAAACTGCATCGGTATAACAACTGCATTAAGTGGCCAAGGGGTGGTTGAATGCACCCTCGTGTGTTCCACACCGAGTTCAAGATAAGTGTTATGCAACAGTAGCTACGACCCGTATCACAACAACCCATAAAATAACCAACGAAAACGGTCCTCCGCCATCACACTGCGTGCAGGTAACCACGGTATCCCGTCAGCGTTATTGGACCGCGTACACGGTATCAATAATCACAATACCATATTATAATATTATATATGTACCCATAAACATTATGTTAGCGGCCGAGGTCACCGCGGCCTAGAACTTGCGGGGGAGAGGTCACGGCGGCGGTTCCCCCACCCCCGCCGAAAACAATGTCAAGGACTGGGTCGGCGGCGGTGGCAGGAGATACCGGTCTTATTTATTATTACGACCGTCGCCGTCGGTATTTATAATGCGTTTTTTTTTTTCGCGGCCGCCACAGCCGTTCACCTCGTCGACCGTCCGTCGCGGCGAATGTCGGTCAGCAGCGAACAGTCACGACGACACGGTGTGTGCCGAGTCGTCGGCGGGCGAAAGGTGGAGGAGGAGGAGGAGGAAGAGGAGGAAAAAAAATTAATAAATAGTCACAGAAATAGAATGAAAAAAAGTAGGAACGCCGTAGGTAGTAGAGTACGACGGTACCGCGACAATGCCTACGCGCGTATTATTATTATTGTTCGCCGGGCTCGTTTTTTACCTGTTTTTTTTTTTCTTAAACAATATGACGCGCGACACATAATAGGTATATTATTATTGTTTTGTCTCGTCGTTTCCCCCCGAGTCCCCGCCGACGTATGTAGGGTGGCGGGCGGCTGGCGGGAGTGAGACGTCCGCCGTGGCCTGCGCCGCTTCCGGGTGCGCTGGCCGGTGCCCCCCCCCTGTCATCGTGCTGCCGCGGCGCTTTCGTAACAACTTGCGATAATAACGACGGCGACGATGACGACGATCGTGATCATATTATTATTATTATAAATAGTAATAATAATAGTAGTATTAGAAAAAAAATTCAATGACGAACGATGACAATCGCGAGACGTAACGAATAAAAAAAACCTTTATTCGATACCGTTTGAAGTGGGTACCTACTTTAATATCTGTCCCCTTCGACCAACCGCTGCGACGGCGTTCTCGATCTTTGCAGAGCAGCAGTGACCCAATTTCGGGTCGTGAATAAAATTCCGCGTGTCGCTCCGACGTCCATTGTTTTTGCAGTGTACATCGCATTATTATTTTGTAGACTACGATCGTAGTATTATTTAATATTAATATTATTATTATGAAAAACGAACCGATGGGTGCAAGTTCTTCACGATCTGAATAGCCAGTGCACGTTTAATTTTTTTTACATTTTTTTCCGCAAACACTCACTAACTGACGTGTTCCATGTACAACTCTTGACAGTACCTAACTATAGTAATGTTACCTACTTCTCCGAGTGAAATTTCTGATCAAAATCGTTTTTCACGTCACAGTATCGCACCTGTTGTGGCTGTAAATCCGTTTTTGAATCCTAATATCAGTCGACACTCGATCCAATTTAACCAAGATTTTCAAGCGAAATTTCGAAGCAAAAGTAAGTGCATCTTCTTCCGTAGGTAATTGTTTTCCAAGCAACGCATGGGGCTGAGAGTGTGTGCGTCGCCGGTGTAACGATATGGTTTATACTTTCTTACAGTAATTTTCATTAAAAACACCACAAACTAAACGAGGACCAACATATATTATAATAAAGAGGACGCAATTTACTATTTAAAAATACTCATAACTTGCAGTAAAATTAAAATATAGAAAAAAACTATGAGCTTTGCTTCAATACCAGTTATTCTTAACTTTAAATTGTATAATAGATCAATTCACTCTAATTTTTAAACTAAAGGAGATCTAAATATATGAGCTTAATATTTGCTATGTTACGTGATGATGGAGGATCATCATTCTGACGTCTTAAGAGGACGCCACACCCTCATGTGTTGTCTGCATCTTACAAATGTACAACATAGAAAAAACTGTTATAGCGCGGGACAACTTTTATCTTTCTATGTTTGTAGTAGTGGCTCCAAAATGTCTGATCATATAGAATGGAAAATTATCTATGCAACAGGGCGCCTACATTTAAGATAACATAAATACAATAAAAGTTATTTGCTTCCAAACATTTTGTTTTTTTGTTTTTTTTTTCATTTGCTTATAAAAAATGATTGGATAGTGTAATTAAAAAATAGCATGCTGTAGCTGTTGCACACATAAAGCTCTTCTTTACGTGTTGTAAAAACTTGGTAATTCTACAACAAATATGGTGCTAGAAAAGTTGTTCCACCAAAATGGTTTTTAGCATTTTTGCTATGTTGTACATTTGTAAGACGAAGACAACACATGCGAGTGTGGCGTCCCCTTAATGGAATTATTACTTTCAACTTCCAAGTAAATAACATTATTAATATGGCACTATAAAATCAACATCGGTGTAAAAAATAACTAAATTACGATAACAATTAACAAGCGTATTACATCAACTGTTTGTTAAGTAAGATATTGTTTTTGAAATTATTCTTCTTCGAAGTACATAAAATGTATTGCAGATATTACCAAATGGTATGTCTGACCTATGAGAAATGTCTATAATTAATGACTGTAAAAATTAATAAAATTATGGTTTTATTCTGTGCAGGTAAATTCAATATATAATATTGTTATCAATAACTGAGACTGACCCAGAAGTATTTATGTTTCCTTCAAAAATATACTAATCAACTTATCACTTTATCATTGACGAATGTCTCTCACGTTAAATAATGATACGCCTACTAAAACTTTTTGTGCTGTTCGTTATACCTACATTATAATATTAACGCTGGTGTGTTCCGATTTCGGTGTTATTATTATGATTATTACCCGGCAGCCATAATAATAATATCTATTATGGCCATTATAGGTTACACATCCAATAAAAGAAAACGCCGCACTCACGCCACAGACATAATACCATATCATATTATTATTAATATTATTACTTACTATTACAATGGGCAGAATAATGACAGTAACAATACAAAATATTATGATGCATAGAAACAGAATATAAACTAGATCGATGGCCGTTTGCCCTATAAATGTTGTAGGTACCAGCTATATATATATATATTATACCTTCGTATATTATTATTATTACGACGACATGGAACCGGTAGCATTGAATTCGAGACATTTCAATTTGGACAACCTCGTCCGCCGATGACTTTAAGCGCATTTTAAAACGTAAAAAAAAACAAAATAATGAATTTTAGAGGTCTTTAAATTGAATCTCATAATCTATTTGTTTTAATTTTTTACAAAATATGTATTCATTTTTTTTTTTTTTGTACATTTGTGTGTACACATTATGTACTTTTCTCAAGTTGAAACTAAAAAAAAAAAACAATGAAATGACCTCAATAATATTCATATCTTTAAATTAGTTAAGATTCCAATTTACTCTAATATTAAAAATTTGCCATTATACGCATTAGTAAGACGGAGTCAAAATGATGCGACGTCTTCTTTATGCGTATTATATAGTGTAGGTACAAATTTGTGTTTATGCATGATTTTCGTGTTTTATCCTCAATTAACAATAATTTCACCACCGCAGTGATGGAATCATTATTAATTTATTAATCATGATTTGCGCGTGTCTTCAATACAATCATACAATCTGTTTTGAATTTTAAATTAATATAGGTATCGCCACTACATTTAATTTGTACGTAATATTATCCAGAAGTGTTGCCGTCTTCTCCACCATATATTCTGGCTGTAAAATTATTTTTTATATCACTCAAGCTGATTATACAAAATTATCTATAAATTGCTGAAACTAAATGAAGTACAAAAAAATAGTAATATTATGTCTTATTTTTGAAATATTATGGCTGAGGTAACATTGTATTTCGAACGATTTTTATTATTATTATATTCGGTTGATTAATAGGTATTGTAAGAGGCATCAGTAGATCAAATTATACAGTAAAAATATTACAAAAACTGTAGAACGTTTTTAGCCATATAGAAGTAGACCGTTTTAATAGTGATCGATGATTTTAGTCATAGTTTTCTTTCATCATACTATTTAATTAGATTAATATGAAACTATAATTTTATAATAATTTCCATAACTATTAAGATAAACTGTTTAAAAATGTTTAATACTGAAGATTCCAACCAGTCGGAGAACTATAGCATGTGTAAAACTAGGATGACAACGGACACATACCTATTATATAGTTGCCAGTTGGTGCTAAAAGATAATAATAATAACAATATTATAGAATAAAAAAAAATTAATCTACTTATATTATAATAACTAATAATTATTATGATAACATTAAATGTCATATTATTGTGACAAACATTTTTAGTATCAATGTCGTTCGTGGTGTAAACAGATAAATGATTTTTTTCGACCAATGATCACATACGCATTTGAGAGTTAAACTAAATTAAAAAAGGTTTGATTTTTGTCAAATTTTAGTTGGCAAAAAGTGAATGTTGTATTATTCAGATTTTGGTTAATTTGGATGTTTTGTAAAAAAAAACATTCGGGATATGTGGTATTTGATTATTTTAGTGGTTTTTAAAAAGTTTTACGGGTTCAGATTAGTTCTGCTTTGAAACTCTAGTACTCAAGTACCTACCTACCTTTAATTTTTTCCAGATAAGAGGTAATTTTTAATATAGCATAGCATAATGTATATAATATAATCAATAGTTTGTAAATTATCGTGCTTATACATATAAAAATAAATGTACTTTTCATAGTTTAAGAAAACGAAGAGGATTTGCCACGGCCCTTTGCATTTTTATTTAAAAAGGTAAAATGAAATTTCTACTTAAAATTATTTTGTATCACAGTTTGGATCGTCGTATAATTGACCGCCGAACAAAAATGTTTGATTTGGTTTATTTATTCGATTGCTTACCCTTGCAATACGTCACTGTAGAGGCGTAATGTTGTCTAGTTAATTTTGACGCAATGGCAAATAGTCAAAGTGCGGTGAACTTGAAAAAAAAACAATTACGGGTTTAAACGGTAAGGCTTGCTTGAATCGATTTATTTATTTCACAGCATCGCAACACTTTTTCATACAGTATTTTTTTTCCGCCACTCTCCTACAGTTATAACTATAATGAGAACATTTTATTGCATTGGCTGCTTCAGATAGTATAGGCCCGTACATAACGGCCGCAATAACTGCAAGGCGAGTCGAAATATGCACTCGATTTCAATCGATGTTACCTATCTAATAATATAGAATGACGTGAAACTTTCCGAGGTCTACTTCTACCCGAAAAAATGTAACGAAAAAAAAAATGATTAAAAAAGATCCACACCGTAAGCCAAATAGGTATGGCAGTTATAATAATAACACGTTAGTACATTGTATTATGTTAATCAAAAACGGAAGTTTTAAATAATATTTTCTTTCACTCGTTACGTTGTAACTTGTATAACACGACGAAAAATTAGAATAGTAATATTCGCCGGAACTTGTTGGTCGTTTTTCGTTTAAATCATAATCGGTTTTCGCAGTTTTTTTCACACACTATATCCTATTCACCTATATTAAATATTAATAGATTTCACGCCGTATGTAGTCACGTGTCACCTCGACCCGAGTGCCCCACAAACGATTTTTGAGAAGATGTTTATGCAAATATTTAGCACGTTATTCGTATTAATAAAATGTACGATAATTGTTAAAACTTGTTCGAAATCAGTTTTCCAAAAATAATGGAAATGGGCCATGTGACTCCTTCAAATTCCTACTCGAGTGAAGGATTACGTCATAATCTATACGACGTTTCCCCAGAAACCACAAATTGCCTTTTTTTTCTGTTTCGCTGCCTTTAGCTCTAATCACAACTTTTTTTTAAAATGTTTTTGTGCGTGTATGAATGTGACTTTTCTACATGACTGATGGAGTGGAGGGAAAACAAAACCAAGTAATTTCCCGATTATCACATACTATATTATGTAGGGTAAAATACAGTATTTAAATAACGTCCCATCGGTATCGGTTGCAATTGGCGAGGGAAAAGGGTGGTTGATTGGACACTATTAACTATAGTCTATATATTATGCATTATTAGTTCACACATTAGTACAATGTAATCATAATTATTATCGTAGACTAATATATTATTACTATCATCATTATTACACCTACTGAGACTACCTAACACGGCGACGAACACGTTTCATATATAACTATCGTTTTTTTTTTTCCATAATATTAATAATATGTGTATCTTGGCATCCCGATTTCGATAGGATACGTCATAATGTGTGCACGGAACTAAAAAACGAATTCGCTCCGTCATTATTGTAGTTATTACCGTAACGAATGTTTTTTTTTCCTAAGCATAACCCAAATCACGGTCGACGGTACAATCGTAATAATATTATATATTATGTATGTATATATATATATATTTATATATAACACGCGGAGTTGCAGCCCGTCCAACGCCATAAGAGTAGTATAGCTACTTATTTTGCATATTCAAATAAACAGCGGTTGTACACCGCGATTACCGGAGTTATGAACACAACCATACCGCGGACGGCCATTGCCAATGAACCGGTTTGGTTAGGTCATGTTTTTCCAACGAGTGGGCATATCCATACTACGAGCACATTAAATTACACATTTGTTAACCCAGAAAACTAGAAAATGTGAAATTAAAACATCGTTATTGTTTTCATCGCATCAGATTGCGTTTTATCGTGGTATTCGCTATTATACAATTAGGTAGGTTGATAGGTAGATAGGAAGTTACCACCTACCTAAGTGTCTTTATCTTTTATTACCACTGTTTCAGTAATAATAATGATGATACCTATATAACAATATAATATTGTGTCGGGTGGAAAACACATCCCAAAAGTCTCATAACATTATACAACCACATGACACATTTCAGTCATTTAGTTCGATTTAAAAGTTGGAGATTTCTTTCGTTTTTCGCAATATTTGCACGTTTTTCTACAAAATATCAACATAGCACTATTATAGTGCCCGATAGGTATAACACAAGGTACACAAAAAAAGATTTGAAATCATAACTGACTATTTGGCTCATCATTATTTATATGGACACAATGCAATTTTTAACTGCAATGCACTTGACCGTATTTGACCTTATAGGTGCATAAAAAATCGTTTCATAATTTTAATGATACAAATAACACGTCATTTACGAGTAATAAAAATATTGGTATGTGTCTACTCGTAAAAAAAGCATCTTGTTAATGATTACAGTTATTACAAAATGTTCCAATAACTATTTGAACTCGATGTATTTCAACGATTTTATGAATTTTTCCTTTTATCCATATATTTCACTTATCACTTCAACTTTTGAAAATACCACACATAAACAGCACTCTAGATAAGCTGAGGAATTTTGAGAAAAATGTTTTGGTTCGTTAGCAAAGCTATATAGGCGATTCTTGTAACTTTTAAGCCACTCAAACATAGTTTTTATTCTAATTTTTCATTAAATATACATTCGCTGACGAGTCAAGTATAAAGGCTAAGTGTAGGTACCCATCCTTTGAAGTATACTGGAATATTTACATTTTACATATTTTCAGTAATAATAAATGTTATTCGCCGTTCCCGCGTATCGCGGTTTTATTAGTATACAATGTTTCACATCCTACACACTATACACTTATATATAAATGTATACGTATATTTTCTGTTACACAGAGCACTTCAAAAGGAGACTTACCTGTCTGTAATACTTACGTAAGCTTTTAAAAAAATTCCATAAATATTAATTAATTATATTTCTCTGGCCTTTATCTCTTCTCCTAGTGAATTTTAACCGTGGACCATCATAGCACACTATATAGCTTAGCATGATAATACAATCTACCAGTCCGTTCAACGACTGCATTTTGTGTTGCCCGTCAGTAATTTCTCTTTGTAAATAATTCACGACGAACAAGAATTAACGTTACAGGTATAATGTAGGTTAGAATATTATAATATACCTATGTAATAATGCGTTATTATACAACGAACCGTTGTCGTAGCCCGTAGGCTATAAGCCATCTACAGCCAGCTAGTATTCGAAGTTAAACAACCAAATTATTGAAACTCATAATCATATTGGATTTTATAATGCGACAAGTTACGGGAATCGTAATTATAGTAGTAGCGCCCACGCATATCGTCTACACTGTCTACAGAATTATGTATTTTTGTGTTTACACTGTGGGCCAGTGAATGTACTGAGTCTATATCCTATTATATCCAGGGTGACTCACCATCGCCAACCGTCATGTTCTCGGATAATAATATTATTATGGACCATATTATTTTCATGCTATAAAAATCTTATTATTTAAAAAAAATGGTATGTAATAAGTGTAAGTAAGTACCTACCTACTATATACAAATAATAATTACAAAAGTTAGAATTTGACTGCATTGTTAAAGGATAAAAGGCAAAAGGCTGATGAGAGTGCTTGTTTGATCGCCCTGTGTACACTATACAGCTATCAGCTGTTATTTTCATACAGCTTATATAATATATTATATTATTAGAGGTTCTTCTGGAGGTACTCGAACTGCAAAAACTGCCAGACAATATTTTAATTTCGCAGTATAGACGTGATAATATAATATACGAAAAATTAGTAACAATATATAAATAATAAAATAAATGCTTATATGTATGTAATATTTAGGTGTTACTACCGGATTTTATCTTCACTTTTTATAATATTGTATCATGTGTGGATGCTATGGCGCCTATGCACACATTATAATATGGTAATAACGATAATATAATAGAGTGAACAAAATGCGGGTATATAGGTAATATGTGTAGTGTGCACTTAATATGTAGTTAGTTTCAGACCTTAAAGGATTCAGAGAGTTTGATGTTTACACTTTACATAACTGAAATTGAGTAATTCAAAATAATTGTATTTAAGTTGTCGGGGAGTTAATAAGACAAGATGAAGATTGATGGGTACCCGTAGGTGTACGGTTTAATCAAGTTGACTGTTCAAAGATAGAAACTATTACTAAATATTGTAAAATTATTCAGTACAGCAGTCAATTTAATAAAAATATTCACATAATATATTACCTATGTGAACATTTTGATAAGGTTACTATAAACTATTTAAAAAAATAAAATGTTAACAATTTTTGGAAAATTATGAACAATTAAAGGAATTTAAATGACTTAAAACAACCAAAAATGAGAAGAACCCCAAAACAATAAAACGAAATTCTTACAGATTTTGAAACACAAAATTTAGATGACTATTTGTATGTTACATATACCTATATGAGATACTATATATAGAATACAGACAGTAATTATACTCGTAGCAAATTAAATAATAAAGAGAGAGATGCTGATCCATTACCTATAAAATAATACGAACACTTAATTTCTTTTGATAGTACCAGCTAAGTATGTCGACATATTGCAAACAGTCTTATTCTAATAATTGATTAAAATATAAAATACAACATATATGAGTATGACGATCAATTGATCATTTTATCGTTCAGAAAAATAAACTCCCCATAGTTCATATATAGGTAAACAATTAAATACATTTTAAACTGTGGTAATTAAATTAAGTTCCTATACACACATATTATACTAGTTGATTCCGTGCACTTTGTTGCCCGTTAAAAATGCCAACTCTATATGGGACCTGATGTTGATAATGCGAGCAGTATATTATGCCTACTTGGAAACAAATATTTCCTTAGTAAATCTTAAGATCCCTTGTTTGAGCAACTCCCCGGGTCAGACCTATCGGGTCCAATTTTGAATCTAAACCATCTAGGACGTCACCCAAACGCATACAAAAAAATTCATTCAAATCGGTCCATCCGTTTAGGAGGAGTTCAGTGACCTACACACGTACAGTAGAATTATATAAATATAAAGATATTATAATATCATATAATACTATATGGATAGGTACAGCGAGCACACGTCTGACAGTATATACTACAATGCTACCACGAGCAGGCATCACCAAAGCACTTTAAGTGCCACTTGTACTTAGATACTAGTATATACTATATAAATACATTCAACGAACACAGATAATGAGTAGGTGATAATATCAATAATATTAATAAGATATCATATTATTATTATAATATGAAGTATAATAAATTAATAATTTATATTATGCTATTTTGGACGAAAAAAGTTTGATAATAACAAAAAATTCAGTTATAGTTCTGCGACACAAAACTTGAAAGTTTAAGTCATTAAGTGTAAACATTTGAATAATGTATCGGGCAATCAACCGACGACCTGTTGTAGCGGTTTTGTGTGCCGCTCGGCGATCAGCGTGTAATATAATAAGCTCGATAGGATACCTTTAGTCCTCAGCAATGTGTGTCACGCTGCAGGGTTAGGTCGAAGTCAAATGTTTGACACTGACGGTTCAGTCTACATATATTATATAATAATTCTATGGTATCAATAAATCGTAGATCTATAGGACATAGTGTGGCCATTATTTATTATACGCTCGCAGCACGCTATCCCGACTATTTGTCATAAATCATAATTTATATATATATATACCTAAAATGTCATATTTACATTGTGTATAAATATTATAATACCAGCCGTCGTCTTCTTCAAAGGCTACCTAAAAATGTTGACTATCCCTGTTCTATATAGGCACTGTGACTTTTATGAATGTTATGATGACTATAAACGTTTGATGTATCATTTTACCAATCTGAAGATTTCTTAAATCTGGTTGAATTTGAACTGTATATTTTAATAAAATTCCAAATATACTGCAACAATAATTGTAAAATATAATATAGGTAGTATTAAACAAATCACGTTCTTCTCGGATGAAACAGAACGAGTCAACCACCTACGTCATTTTTTAATTACTGTTATTGTTTATTTGTTTTATTATCATCCATTATTTTGTAGAAAATAATGTTTACTTAAAGTAGAATTAATTATTAAAATTATTTTTTTGGTTTTTTTTTTTAAAAAAACCTATTGTACAATATATTCTTTACAAAATTAAAAAAACGCTTTACTCTCAATACAAATACGAGGCACTTTGTTTTTCGATTCCTTAAAAGTAAATTCAAAAACTGGTTACTTTGTAAGTCGTTATACTTCAGTGAGTTATACTTTATTCCATCAACAGGTGTTAGGCACGAATAATATTTATACAAATGTATATATTAAATAGATTTTATTTATTATTTTATGAATATTCACTTTCTTCAGATTTAGCCTTGTGCTGAGAAAAAATGTCCAACTTGTATAACATACAATGAATGGTGGTAAATAAAGGCATTAATATACAATTAATTATGCCTTAATATGATTATTCAATAAAGTTTGAAGTAATAATGTAAATTAGTACAAAAAGTTAATAGGTATGACAGTAATTTGATTTTTCATTTGTACATTTTTAAGAAATTAAAACTGAACATACAAAATACTTACTATTATTTTATAGTAATTATTTTCTTCAGTTATACATTATTATAATATGCTTATTATTTTGATGAACTAGATTTTAATGTATACAAAATAACTACTTGTATAATAGTATACATATAAAAATCATTTCTTTTATAAAGAATACGGAATTATTTTATTATTTTTCTATATGGCGTACTCAAATACTGCCCCACGGGGAATTGAGCTTAATACCATTCACACACTAAGAAAAAAAATAACACACCAAACGGCAACAATGAACCGGTAACACAGCTGGACTTGGCTAGAGGATATATTGCTACATAAGAAACCACATAAAAGTAAATTATTTTTTTCCTACGAATTGATTTTCACAATATTTGAAAATAATATTTTTTTTTTAAAAATACCGAAATCAGTGTACTAATTATGTACTTAAAAAATATTTCGATATATCGCGAATACGCCCGAAGACAGCATAAATTGCAACAACTTTTGTAGGTTATAATAATATGGCCTAATATTCTTACAACTGTAAAATTACCGTACCATGATTCATTGTTAATTTATTCTAACACCTAGAAAATTCGATGTTTGTATGTAACATTATGTTAGTTATGTAACATTTGTCTGATCGAAGATAAACTACCTTTTTTTTTTTTTTCATTATGGTATCGAGGACTGGAGGAGCAACTATGGTGCCAGTACTTCTCCTTCAGCCCCCATCGTTTATTGTAAAAAACAAAAAATGCAAAAATTTGCAATACAACAAATAACAGCGGCGAGCCAATCCCCCACTCGCTGCAATTACAAACAAAAATTGTATTGTCTTAAGCTATAAAACAATTTCCGGCTAACAGTGTTTTATGCTGGATACCGCCCGTTCACAGCCTGTCGCACACGTTCCTCCTCTTCTTTTACCGAAAGGATGTTCTCTACCATGCCATAGAACAGCCGGAACCGCTCTTCGGCTTCCCTCAGCATCACATACCTCCCGCGAGCGTCCGCCGGCAAGAGCTCGAACGCCGGTCCGCACATGATGTCCGGAACGTCATCAGCGCTGGGTTGATGGCCAATCCTGGCGCTCAGGGCTTCACGAAGGCCGTCCCGATGGGGGCAAACGAACAGCGTGTGTTCGACGGTGTCTGCATCGCCCGAACACTGCCAGCAACGAGGGCTGGGGGCCCTGTTCATGCGATGCAGAAGAAGATAAACTACCTGTCTACCTCATATATTATATTATGTCTATCAGCAATATTAGTTCGTTATATCGCTATAGGATTTTTTTTGTGTCCGTGTACACGATAAGTACCTATTTGAAATGGTGCTTCAATTTTCAAAAAGTTGAGCGTAAATCCACAGTAATTTTTATGAGCGTCTGAAATTAAAATTTTGACACCATTCGTAAAAATCATAAAAATTATTTTAGTTAGAAATTCATAAGAGTTTTTCTTTTTATATCTATGGTTTAAAAATGTAATACAAGATTTCTCATAAGTTTGTCTAAGTTTATAAAAAAAATCTCTACTGGAAAGTCAAATTAAATTTTTATTATTGTTTGAAGTACAAATTTTTACAACATTATGTACATACTCGCGGATTATTCGAGGAACGATTTTCTTATATTGTTGTAATTCAAAAAGGAATGACCGTAGATAGAAGATGGTAGATACTTGAAAGATACACCAAATGTTCATTTTATCGCTTTCTGTACTTGGGAAAATGTATTATAATATGTGTAATATATATATATATATTTATATTAAATATTTTGACTAGTTTTAAGCTGTTCACGTACATTTTCAATCTTTTAAAATTTTTTTCTTTAAATGTCAATAAAATTTCATTCTTTGATTCAACAAGCTTGAACATTTAATACAAGACTAATTTAATATCAGTTTACAAATATTAAAAATATATATGCAAGATTTTTTACAAGCATTTAAAGTTCAAGTTTTGACAAAATGTATCAAATTGAAAATTTACAAATTATTTTAAAGATAAACATTTATAAAACGTTTTGTATTTTTATAGCCATGGATTAAACATTTTAAATTAAGTACCACTTAAGTATATTTTCATCTTATTGTCACCAAAAAATCTATAACACATAAAACAGTTATCGAATTTAAACAAAATTACATATTAAAACCAAGAATAAAGATTTTAGGTATTTTGTTGTAATTTAATAATATTATTCGTGGCCTCGTTTGTACTTAAAACTTTTAGAGTAGGTACTAAGTATATGAATAAATTATTATTTATTATATATTATACACAAATTTACATTTTCAAATTCAATTTTTCCAACAGCGATAAATTACTTTCATCACAATAATATCGTAATACATACATACTTAGTAGAGTTATAACCGGAATCTTCGCTCAGGTTAGTTTTTCGTAAACAATGATTTTATATTAAAAAATTAAAATTTAACAAATACATTTCAGTGATTTTCTAGAAACCTAATGAATAGCAAAGCGTTACCCACTTAACCTCATTTTAGTGAAATATATTTTAAGAAATTTAATTTTTGGTTAAATGAAAGCGACCGGTTATTACCACTGTTACCATAATAGTTGTTATTTATTACTTTATTAGATTACATTTAGGGATTAAAAATTTGGAATAAGTGGGAAAGCAGTTCATCGATATTTATGTGAGAACATTTTAATTACTATTTTTATTCTAACATAACAAACTTAGACCGAACATTTAGTACTGAAGTTTTTTTTTTCATGAATTTTTCAGTTTGGATTTGAAAATATCAAAATGTTTGAATTTGTTACCCAAAATTTACTCTAAGAAAGTGTCGATTTCGCGAAAAAATTATTTAGTCATAAAACGTATGTCTGCTTCATGAAATGGATAAAAACAATAATCCGGTTAACGAATACTACCACGGATTTCACTATGTGTACGATCGTAAAGTTCATGAACTGGACATTCATTTTGTGAAAAGATCGATTTCACGAAATAGTGGAGACATATATATTTTATATTTAATTATGTCTATGATACAAAATCGACATTGTATTGCTTACACGGTTACTGCCAGTAAAAACGGGTTTTGAACCAGCTAAATTGGTAATTTTTAAAAATCTGGTCGTATTTTAAGTATCTCAGTGTCGAATAATTACTATAGGAAGGTAGGTAAGTAATATGGTTAGGTACACAGAATCGCATAATTTCGTTTGGAATTGTTTGTTACAACAGCTTACAGCATCAATTTCCTTATTATTATTTGTATAACTGCAGGTATCCATTAAAAAATGAATCAATGACAAATCTAAATTAATTACTGTTCTTTAATTGATAAGAAATAATTTTATTACATAGGTATGTATGAGTGTATATTATTTCTGAGTAATCGTGTCATCGCTCGCACACATTTTCACTTATGAACTAATATTACTTACAAGGACTTGACAGAAAAATCAACGTCCGTCAATGACAAAATGAAAACGCATAGTTTCTAATTCCTTGAACTGGTGACAATACAATTCACAAAACATTACCTAATTATTATGGAAAAAAAAAAAAAATATACATAATATTTGCATAAACCTTAAAAATTGATTGATCAAATATCAAAGTATGTATTAAACGATAAACTGATTTGTTAAGTCACGCTATTTTTATTTATTCCTGTGATAATTGTACGTTGTATTACAGAAAGGAATTAAAGATAATATGCCTGATCGACGGACATCCATCAGAAGTCAAATAATTTCGAAGGTCGTCAAAAATGTATAAACATAATATCAACACCGGACACACTGGCCCATGACGAGCGTCTAGAGACAACCCTCTCAGAGCAGTTCCCCCTTATCACAGTACCGTTATCATATAACCGATCACGATCACTGTTATATCACACAAATATTCACTGAAAATTGCATGTATTTACGGTAACTTTTGTTAGAGTTACACGTAAACCCAAAATCGATTTTTTCGAAAACTGGTTTTGCGTAAAAATACCCGTTTTTCCTTAAGTTTTTGGTTGTTTTTCCTTTCCCTTTTGAAAACTATTGCACATTTTACACTATGACCTCCCGAATGCACCTACTAATTTCACTTACCTACCAGAAAAATTGCTGTTGAAGAAAATAGAAGCAGTTTTACTGCCCCAAACTGTGATGACAGACACAAAAAAAAAAAAATAAATAAATTAAGAACACACATCATAGTAAAATCAAAACATTCATCGGTCCGCTCAGTATCTAAAATACAAATAAGTGATAATCTCAAATACCTGAAATTTTAATCAAACATCTATATTAGCATTATTGTATACAAAATATGGTTTAATTTTCTTTGCACCTTCTATATTCAATCATTTGACATTTTCAATTTTTTAAATAATTTTTATATAAATGTCGACAAAAAATGTTTCACTCTATCGAAAACCTTGACAATTTAATACAGGATTCCTCATACTATTATAGCTATTTAAAAATATTAGAGATACCTTGACAGTCACAAGATACAAGTCATCATTTTTTTTTGTAAACATTTGAATTTCAAATTTTGACAAAATCACGAAAATTTGCATGTAATTTTGTAGTCAACAATTTATAAAGTGTTCAGTTTTATAGTTTATAATTGAATATGCATATTATTTTATTCAAATAGGTATTCTCATAAGTAGCTCATAGTGTATCCTAAAAATCTAAAAATATATCATCACGATTTTTTTACTAAACATTTTAAGTGTAAAATTAGATATTAAAAAACCGAATAAAGATTTTATTTGTTTGATTGTAATTTAAAAATATTCTTCATCGGTACCTACCTACTTAAAATTTGTAACGTATATTATTATTATAATTTATACACACAATGACATTTTCAAATTTAAAGTTTTCGGAATAAATGACCTCAGCCTCAGCGTATTACTTGTAATAAATAAGTAGGTACTTTATTTACAATTATTCATTCAATGAAAATGAACTAAATAATACGACTTAAATAAATTCATACTTAGTAATAGACTGAACTCGCTCAGAATCAGTTTTCTTATAAATTACAGCAATGCTAGTGACTGTGTGTGATTTATACTTAGGTGCCCTTATGTCAGAATTGTCCACAACAATTATATCATTAGTTAATAACTGATTCGTAACCATTTGAAACCACAAATTCGAGATTTGTAACATGATTTTCACTTCAGAAAATTAATTTATCTGTACCTAGTGACTTACTCCTCAAAAACGACGTGCTCCAGACAACTACTATTCAGCAGAGTGAAATGCCTAGGTACTTTATTCAAACATTTTATTTTGATATCGAATTTAAATTACTTTATTGTTTCATTTTTTTCGAGAAATGGTAGCAACTCAGCTTCTCTTTCACGGTTGTAAATCAAACAAAACATAATGACTTCCTAATATTGGGTCTACCAGTGATCAAAGAATATAAATTGGTGCCCTGAACGGTACGTTGTAGAACTAGATGTACGGTCTTCTTCGTCTGCAGATACCCAGGATATTATCGTAATCATATGATTGGAACGTTGTCTTAATCTATCACTTTCCACATTATCAGGTCCGAATTAAGCTTACTCTACAAACAGAGCTTTTATTGGGTCCTTTCAAAACAATTTAGTCCATCAAGACACATTGTTTACCTATATTATATTATGCGCTTAAAAAATTCGCACAAATCTAATTTATTTATTGTCAAATAATAATTGAGTGTAGGTACCTACATTATAATTATTATACATTTTCAAGTTCACTAACAAAAAAAAAAAACCATCGTGCTTATAATAATATACATAATAATGGTTTCCGTTAAACGATGCGCAAGCATTACAATAAATATAATTATTATAACGATTTCCGGCACCCGAATGCGAATGGCGACTATACAATTGCAGTCGAATTGTCACATCATAAAAATATATAATATAATATCGGGTGTGTTGATAGGTAGGTAGATATTATAATATTATAATACAGGTACGAGTAATATGTTACAGGTATGTGCGAAACGTGGGTTACTTTTGGCAGTCGGGATCCGACAATATTATGATGACGTACAATAACAATAATAATTTTAATAATATGATGTTCCTCCGAACTGCTCGTCTCTGCTAGGGTTTGCCGACGAGACAATCCTCCGGTAGCATTAAAATATTAATAAAATTATTCTTATTTACTCTGTCGCAGCAACTCGTTCTGATTCGCTTTATATTGTAAAGGTAGGTATCCCGTGTCCGCAACGCAAAAAAACTCGTTTCGCGAAACGCAGGACATGGACCCGAATATCGTAATATTATTGCCATCATTTATCGTTATAATAATAAATTATTATACGTGCCAGCCGGCCCGAACACAACATATTTTTACGTACGTCGTTTATAACTATTTACGTATCGAGGCGTTCGTGTAATATGTTATACGATTACGACTTACAAGTTTGTCGGACCCGGTCTTATCCCGCCGACAATAACAACATTTTTGGACTTGAAATAAAACGTTATGACGTTGGCCCGCCAATCTCGCAAAAAAAGGTTTAATTTTCATAGTCGTGGAAAAAAAAAGAAAACTATAGTTCATTAACTATCCACTGTCAACAGATTATTAAAGTTTTTCGAACATATATGTATATATTATGTATAGAAAATAGTTCTTATCTCATGTGCCACTATTGCCAAGTCAATATAGAAATGTTTATCGAGAAACATTGTTTTCAGCCGCATAGACGCAAATAGGTGTGGTCCTCAGTACCCTCAAATATTTTGTTAGCCCCATCAAATATAACGATTAATTATGTACTTGCTAATACTAGTGCATTTGTTTTTATAATGTGAAGAATAAAAATATGGCCATAGGCTACGGACTAGCATGACACATAAACAGAAAAAATCCTATAAATTACATCGTTGCAAAGTTCTTTTTGTCAAGTTTCAACGATAACGCCTGAACGAAATTAACTAAGAATGAGTAGGGGATGCCACCGTATTTAATATTTGAATTTGAAAAGGTTCCTGTAGTTCAGTTCAGAAGTACCTGCAGCGTTATTACATGCAGTCAGTGTAGTCAGCAAAAGTCACTTTATTTATTGTGAAATATTATTGTCCTGGATTTACCAGTGCTAACTTAACAAGGAACACTACAATACACACGACTATAATAAATAACAACATTTCCTTTAATTTGTTTTTAATACTTAGGAACTCGAAGAATTTAAACAATTCTATACATTATAAATTGTTCATAACATAATAACTATCGTTATTAGACCTTAGACGTGATTGAGTTAATGCATTTGTAACAATTAATACTGCAAAAGTAGTATCAATTATCAATAGTTAATATCATGAGATTAAATTATTTTTAAATTTTAATGAAATATCGTGTTGATTTCTAAAAGTAATAATATCGTATGTACTACATAATAATGATTATAATATAATAGTTGTAACAAGATAAAAACGAAAACAATTGTTTTCGAAGATACATTATACATCATTATTCATACATTAGTATAATATAATATAATATAATATAATATTATTATGATTCGCAGACTGTTCTAATATTAAGTTTACATGTTTTGGGCAGTTTAGTTGGCTGAAGATGAAATCAAAATAATTTATGACTTGGCTAGTATCCATATTAGAACAAATACCATTTACAGTTTGTGTATTGGTAATTGAGCTGTAAGGTGTATATAGGTATAAGTTGATTTTTTAAAACAAATGTTACGCTTGGTAAATATTATTTTGAATTTTTGAATTTCTGGTGATATTTTTGTTGATAAAATAAATGGGTTATAAGTAAGTTTATTGCTTGATAAAATAACATTTTAAACCTCGCATTAGGTTATAGAAACCCTTCATTAGGAACTGCCTATAACTAAACCAGAAGTAACATCACAGTATAATCAATTTTTTTTAAGGTAATGGTAATAACTAATAAATAATAATGTTCAGCTTTGTGATTTTTCTAAAGCTGCAGTCAATATAGCACTATCAAAAATCAGCATTTTATTAATCTTGTTAAGTATATAATAAGCGTAACATCATACTCGGTGATGACTTTAGGAACAGCATCAATAACACAGCTTGTTACCAGATAAATAATAATATTATTATTTCATAATACATATTTTTTTCTGTGATGGCCATCGATATAAAATGAGGCGTTATTCTGGAAATTTATATTTTACCGATAAAACCATCAGGTTTATCTTAGACGAATAATGAGCACTTAAAAAAATATATATATACATCAACGTATCAATAGGTAAGTAAGTACTTAATATTATGGATAATACAATTACAATTTATAATGTATAATTAATATACATAATACAGTAGAGTCTCAGAACTCGAATCTCAAGGGAATAAAAAAAAATTCGAATTATAAACCTCAAACACATCTTAAAAACACTTCAAGGGGCAAGAAAAAATTCAAGTTATCGAGGTTTTCGAGTTATTGCGAGGTTCGAGTGGTCGAGACCCGAATGTATTACCTATTATTATTCAAATCCACTAAAAGATCATTATTATTTTTATTATCCTGCAACTGAACAGTGGACATTTCTACTATAATTATTATACCTACCTACCTGTCGCTTATTATTTATATTATTATCAACCGTGTTTCTTGTTCCGGAAGTGTTACTATTATCATCACGTTTGTTATTCGATGCCATTTTCAATGTGCAGAAAGTGCAGACAGTCCGAAATTTCTGGAACAAGTCACTGTCGTTTGTGTGCAGCCGCGACCGCAATTATTTCGAGCGACAATTTAATCTCACAATATATAATAATATTGGACGCACCGCGACGTTATTAATTTAAGTGTTCGTCAATGTAGAACTACATAAAAGTCAGTAGGTAATTAAATAGTAATATAATAGTTTCCCCGCCGTCAATTACACGGATGGTCGCGAGTGAGCACGTACGATGCATTAATTTTTTTCGTCTTGCGTTTTACGAGCAAACGGTTTTTTTTATTATCACTATTATTACTACTAAGGCCATTATTGCTATTGATATAAATGCACAGGTATCGAATATAATATCTAACTAGGTGAACCCGTTATGTAGAGTGTGCGATGATGAATGTTTAAAATTATTGTTTCTCAATATTATGGTATATGTATGTTAAATCATCATGCGCAAAACCGTCAAAGGTTCGACGGTATGGATTTTTGATAATCCAAGAATTCTTGAGAATAGAGTGCTTGAAGTTCAAAAAATAATGGAGTGCCATTGTTTTCTGAGTAAGGCCATATTGCACTTACTCCGGGACAGAAAATATAGTAGGTTATGTTCGAATTTCACATTGGTTCAAAAAAGGTTATGTTTGAAAATGACACACGTTCCGAAAATTACACCATATACCTACCGATTTACTAATAAAATAAATCAATCGTAGATAGGAAAAATAAAAAGTATTTTCTATATAAGTAAAAACAATGATTTTTAAGTTTGATTCATTGACATGACGAAATGTGTGGTAGTCACAAATTAAAAAAAATTAAAACATACATACAGGTACAAATGTACCTTTATTTGCTTATATAAACTTAGAAACAAAATTTAAATGTTTGATTTTAAAAATGACACATAGTACGTCCAGCACAATCGACGGTGCAGGCACTTACAAAATTGTGCAGTGCTGTCCCGATGTTGTATGTTTTGCTTTATTAGGCAATATCATCAAAATTGTATCAATTCGTATATTCGAGTATAAAAAGTTTCTCCATCTCATTTTCTGACCACCAACCACTTATATAATTACTATTTACTAGCAAGAGTATTATGAGTATTTTTAAAAACTAAAAATTACATTGCTGCAACTACCTATAAATAGGTAAGATATACGGTAATTTTGGGCGATTGTAAATACCACCGATTGTATACGGTTTGTGTAGGCATGCAAATTCCGTGGGCAGGATTTGTTTAACTGTAAAACTCCAATGATATTATTTGTTCATCAATTTCAAAATTATTTACACAACCTGTTCACTGTCATAATAATATGAGCTATAATTTTAATCGCTTAATTGTTTGCGATTTATTTATTGTCACAGTATAGATTATAATGTGGTAGCTAAATATTAATTTTGTAAGATTCTGTTCTGATAAAGCTTATAATGTATAATACCACATTATAATACAATAGTACATTTTATAATAGTTGGCAAATTGTTGTATTGTATATTATATAATATTATAATATATTTATACATAATATAATAACTGTGCATACAAATTCGGATTTGATTTTTATTTAAGATTTCGGTGTGGTTAACATATTTTTTTTTTTTTTGGGTCAATAAATGTACAGGTGTAATTTACATATTGCCAATCTGACCATTAAATCGACTACCTATAAACCAGTGGAATTTAAATGTAACCCCATTTTTTTATGCCACTCAGGGGCAGGGCCGCAGGGTTGACAAAGATTACAAGCAAATAGATTCAATAACGCTCATCCAGAGAGGTTTGTAAAATGTATTGAACTTGAAATTGTGCCCCTAAAAGCGCCGCGTATGATATCTTATACCTATATTGGTATTTCGTATATAATATTCTGTGTCTGTTCGGGTCGCCTTGTTCGCTCCCCCCGGTAATCGCTTCTTTGACTTCAAGCAAATGAGGTCACGTGAATATTACTGCAGTCGTCGTTACCTGTGGCGGCGAGTGTTTGAGTGTGGCACGCACAGCTGTATATATTACGTGTGGGATTTAGACGCTGTTGCGTTAAGAGTTGTGGAGACTTGTTGATTTTTATTTTTGGAAAACGGCCATAACCCATTTGTTACGCGTGACGGCTGTTGTTCGAGTAAAGATAAATATAGATCACGAACGCCATCGTTATACAATGTACATGCGAGTATTATGAATTTTGGGCCCGGAAGTTCATATTATTATTATGCACTACAGGTAGCCCATAACTACTGAAATACTTGTGTGAGTTTGTGCCATTGGCCAAACAGACTATAGGTACAATGCGATTGTTATTATATTTTTTGTTTTCATCTAAAGTGATAACTTAATAATTACGCCTTTGTTAGTTTATCTACATCTATGGTTTCTGCGAATTATTTTATGAACAAAAGTAAAAATATTTCAACAATATTATTACTGATTTGAGAACTAAGTGTGGTGACATTTTCGCTAAGCACTAGAACTTTTAAAAGTTATGAAATTTATTGAAACAATTGTAGCTCTTCACATTGATACCTTCAAAGTTCTTAAAATCAAAGATGAATATTATTGACCTTATTCTTCGTGATAAAAACTCATTGGACAAGTTATTAAAAATGGTCAAATTTCAAGTCCAAAAATCGAAACTTAAATTATTGGTCTTAAATCAAATCTGATCACCGGCCAAAAATGCATAGTAAATAAGTAGGTACCCAGGTCATGTTTATTCAAACGTCTATTTAATTTATTATTTTATGGTAAATAAAATATCAACAACTTTTATCGGTGCAAAATAAAGCCTGAAATAACATTTCGAACAGTACTATTATCGTCAGTCTTATGAAAATCACCGTTACTGGACAGAAATATTTATTTGAACCGAAATCCGATCCTTACACACCAGCTAACCAATAACATTCGATATTAATCAATTCTATACGTCAAGCCCAAACCTGCTCAATATCAACGTGTTTGGGGCTGTGTTAATATTAATAAATTACGTAAATCAAATAGTTTATTATCGTGACTCTGTTAGCTGCAACGCGGCGAGAGAATGTGTACCTATATTTACATATTATAATAATAATTATTATTTTATTATTTTTATAAACTATTGTTACATATAGCCTCGTGTGCATTTATCCTTTAACGATAAAGTACACAAATTATTTTGTCAACATGTTCGGCCGTATAATATTATTGCACCTTTGTTGTAAATAATTGCTATCGGTTTTGCGGTTGGCCGTCGTCACCGGCGTGGAAAGGTTGCGGCAAAAACCAAACGCGATTTGGCGAAGAGACGAGGGAGAAGGAGTGACAAGACGACGAAAGAGAAGCAGAAGAGAAGAAGGAGAAGGAAAAAAAAATTGTAAAAAAAACCACAGCGCTCCGTGCCGTTTAGTACAATGGCGATCGTGTTGTTCTTGGCCGTTGACACAGTTTCGGATGTTCAGAGTACATTTTTATATACATGTACAGGTATTATACAGGTATTATACCTACAATACCCCCGCGGGGTAGGGAGAAAGTAGGCTGCAGTCGAGGGCAATGCACTGTGGGCACAACACGGACGACCGTGTGCCGTCGTCGCCGCCGCCGCCGTTGGCACTGATGTTCGCATGCTATTATACATTGTGTGTGTGTGTGTGTGTGTGTGTGTGTGTGTGTGTGTGTGTGTGTGTGTGTGTGTGTGTGTGCGCGTGTGCGTGTTATTACAGGCATATGCCCGTGTACCGGTACACGCACGTATAATGTGAAGCAGATTTTAGGCGCACGAATACAATATTATATTATATTATAATTATTATCTCACCCGAAGAGACTTTCTTTCCGCCGGAAAAGTCCGGCGAGGGCGTCATTTTTACTGTTACATTTCACGACTATTTACTAGCCGCACAGCACCACGAGAAGCATCGTCAATATACTTCGTGCACAATAAATATATATATATATTGTGCTATGTAGGTAATAATTGCAACAGGTAATATCATATGGTCACGAACGAACGTGGCCCGCGATCGAAAAACAACCGAAATTACAATACCCGCAAAGCTATCGTTGTATCAACATTATTATTGTTATTATTATTATTATTATTATTATTATAAGCGGCGCCATGTGCACGAACTGTTCGACTGCCGAACATGACCGATCGGACGATTCGCGAAATAATATAATACACTCGAACCGAACCCTGACCTCTTGTGGCAGTCATTGGGTGCGAAAATCGAACTAATAACATGCACAGTCGAACTCGACTTATTGAAGAACGATGGAAAAAATTGCATTCGACTAATACACACAATATGAATGGGATTAGGATTACAATATTAATATAATTTGTGTGGCTAGAGTTAATATTCGAGTCTTCTTGAACTCAAGAAAACCGTTGACAATAAACTAGATCAAACTGCCACAAATAATTCCAGAAACGCGAGTCAAATTTATCATACGATGTTCGTCCTAACACGGCGCAATGACCGCATAATTTGGTGTATTGGCAGTGATCGGTAAGAGGTGACGTTTCGGCGTAATGGAAAGCACGTCAAAAAACATGACAAAAGTCATCTGCACGAATCCTGTGGTGGATCGTGACATGCTTCCAACGATATCATTTAAAAACGGTTGTAGGTCAAAACATTTCAGGAAAAAATGAATCGTAAGAAAAATATTTACGACAAAATATAATATCTATCTATTACATACAATTTTTAAATAATAGCAATACAAATATAGAGATATTACATTTTATAACGGTAATTACTAATTAATGGTCAGGTTACAAACGAATGGAGTACTATATTATATTGGAGTTGCAAAAAGTTGAAAAATTGAAATGAGTGAGGGTGGGGAAATGTAAATTAAAAGTGTACCTACACGAGCATTATTATTGTCACTATTATGTGATCGCCGCCACACGTGTCCATATAATAATAATATTATATCAATAATATAAAATATATAATAATTAATAATTACACTAGAAATCCATCAAATAATCATCAATCGACGGTTTATATATTATCTCGTTATAAATTTTACGATCAGCAGAATTGTTTTCTATCTGATAACTATAATTGTAAACGCATGTAATAAGAACTGTATATAATTGATAATTTATTGTTATGCATGTGACTATGTGAGTAATAATAGTACAATAATAATTCCAGTATTTTTATAATTTTTTTTTCACAAAATGATTGACATATTTATTTATTTATTTATTAAAATCTTTAGAGCAGTTACCTTTACAGCTATTGTAATTTCGTATCAAATCAAATTAAATTAAAATGTACAAATTAACTCATTCACCATTATGGTGTTTCCAAGTTATCAATTTATCATACTTTTCATTGATTCATTATAACGGAGCTTGAGCCATAAAACTTTTCCACCTGATCAACCAAGAATTTCGTACTTAGACCTAGTTTTTTTTTTTTTTTAATATGATGTATACAATTTATGAACCGTAATTACATTTTTTGAAATACTTGGTTCCTGATTTTTTTGGACAAATAGCACCAAATATTTTTAATAAATCTTAACTGACTCAAAATATGTGATGTCCCAACATAACAGACTATGTACTATGTATTATAATTATAATATGGATATTTTTATATCTTACGAGTTACGCATACGCGTATATGACCGGAATCATAAATACATTGTGCGCTGTAGCAGCTATAATATAGATGCAACCAAGAATCGAAGTATAATTATTGTTGAGTAAAAATAATTACCTACCTATCGGAAATGTATTGAGAACAAATAAATAATTTTTTTTTGTATACCAAATGTTTTGAAACGATGAATTTCATAACGAATTTTGACGTGAATAACAAATTATAATATTATTATTATAATAAATTTAAGATTTTTTTAAAATTGCGTAAAAGAATCAAACAAAATATTAAAGTTAGACATTATACAGTAATATTCAAAAATTGTTTTTCGTCTACTACAAAACTCACGGTCCTCGGCGCGATGGATTTATTTGAATATTGCAACAATAATGGCACCTGTTTCCCAAAAATCACCATACTTCGGTGGAGCCGTATGTGGAGCAACGACAACCACATTTGAAAATTGTTCGAAAAAAATATGTTCACCTCTTTATCTTTTTTATTCGTTCAACGTAATATTATGTATTCACCATTCGAGTCTTTGCACACTCGATGATCGCGATTGTCTGATATGTTTTTACGGAAACGTGACATAATTTAGATGTACCAATATAAAATATTATCTGTAATAAAGGTAGATCGTAGGTTAAGCATGTATGAATACGAACTGTATAAATTGTGTAACCCCTGGTATAGGTTCAAATGAAACGACTCTTTTTCCACAATAATCATCGATTTCCATTTCTCATCCTATCTATATTGACACAACGTATAAATAGTTTCTTTCAAAATATTCAAAACTATCAGATATAATTTAATAACTCAAGATGGACTCTGTATCCTCAACTAGCCATTTGTATATTTATTTTCAAATTTCGAATGAACGTTTATTGTTATCGTTTTATCTTATGATGGCAACATTTTCGGATTGGATCAAATCCAGATTATTCAATGCCACTCGTTCCAGTTATTTATTATTTGAACAATAAACCTTTACGATCTGTATTCAAGTACATATAATATTTTTGATAAACGATGCCTTACCCCCCCCCCCCCAAAATGTATATCACTTATAACACCACATCGGCTCTTTTGAAAAATATAATGTAACCAACTTAGAACATAATATTAATATAGGCATAGTCTTTCAACTTTTTTTTTTAAACATCATATTTTATAATATTTAAAATAGTTATATTATTATCACACAAACTCATATTTTACTAGTAAATCACAACTTGTCCAGCCTCGTGGATTTGTACCTATAGTATTTGCAGGTAAAAAAATCTGCACTATTTTGTATGAAAAGTACGTATTTCGTTTGAAAAAATTGCAAAAAATAAATCACATTACAAAGGTGCACGCATCGGTCGTTATGTACTTAAGTATTATAATAACGTGTACAGCATAATAATGATTAAACAAAAAAAAAACCGTAGGCCATGCGGTAGTCTCGCTCACCTATTGCGCGGTAGAAACCTAAGTCGTCCGATGCGACAGGAAGGTTGCGGTCGCCCCTGATGCTGTTTCGCCCGTTTTGACGTGGTGGTGATTCTTGTCCTTGGTACGTATAATATTTAGGGTATAACAATGACGACCTAACACTTTTCGACTTGTGACACATTTTATGCAAGTCGACTATTACGTTTATCATTATTATTATTGTCACTGTCTATAATATTAATTCATTATTGCCTGTCGTATACTTGAAAGGTTTAAGTATTCGTTATTCGTATTGTTATTGTAGTATTGTCATACTCAGATTGACACAAATGCAACGGGCGTACACGGGCTCTTGGTCCCCAAATAGTAGGACCTTAGTGATATTATTACCAAATAGGTATTTGACATACGTCATTATATAAACACATCAAATACAAATACCGAAAATTACACCCAATTATTATAAATAAATTATCAGGTTTTATTATATTAATGAATTGTATTTTAATTTAATATTTATAATAATTAAATTAGTACCTACTGGTGATTATATATTAATAATATCAATGCTAAATTAAAAATTATAATTATAACTAGGTATATAGATACCAACTTACTACTTTCTTTTTTTTTGTATGTATACACAAATTATTTTACCCAAGTATAATACTGTCGACATTATCCAAAATATAACCCAAGACACTGACTGTAGTGTAATGATATGCATATGTGCAGATTTAGAGTCTGCCCAGGTAATGTCGATAATGATTAAGTATCATTAGGTATTATAAAATATACATAAAAACAAGAAATAAATCCATAGAATTATTATAATTTTTCAACTTATTGTTTTATTTTTCCATCACATATAATATAAGTTATTAATTTAATGACTTAACATAATATTATAAAGACAATTTTGACGTTTCAAATGTACGCATTATAAAAGTAATTTATAAAGTTGAACGTTGTCGTCGGTTCTTGGCAGATAGACCCTCGTTGCGCCAAATCCATGAGCACACATAGTTCCTCAATTGTTAATAATAGGTAGAACAGCTAAACGTCAAGACTGAGCATTAATAATTTAAAAAGTTAAAGTCAATCAGCGAGTTGAGTGATTGTGTTACTTAATTTTAAAAATAAATTCTAACATTTAAAGAGTTTATATTTTCTCACGATTTGTAGTTACTAATCAGTTAATTCTTCATAGATTTAGTATTAATATAGATTTGAACAAATTATAATTTTTTCTTTAGGAAAAAAACATACTGAGTAGTGAGTTGTAAGCTGCAGAAGTTTTTAATTCACAACTTTGGGTTTCCAATAGGAATCAGTATAATAAAGTACAGAATGTAACTGTTGAGAATACCTATAGGTATCTTTATAAATGTCTATGAAACTAACGTTACACAATTTCGACTAAAAATATTAATTTCAAAATTCATATCATTAACACTACCAGGAGTACCACATAATCTAGTTAAATGTTTGTAAAAACGTTGGTTCCGCCATCTCTAAAAAATTAACTAGGAAAAAATTAACCTCATTAATTTGTAACTTCAGTTAGTACTATGTATGAAATTATAAACTTTATTTCTATCGAAGGATGGCCTCCTTTTCTGTAATTTTTCTGTCAATTACTCTTATATCTATTATTTTTACTGTACGGTGTACTTACATAATACAATTGTGTTATTGTGTATTTATATAATTTTTATCAAATTTGATTATCGAGCTTTGGCATAGATGGTATAAATACTGTGTAACAAAAAAAAAAATGCATGAGCTGATTTTGAATCAAAGTTTATAGTTAGAGATTTACTTTTTGTCTTGTAGACTTGTAACTTTTACAAGTGTAATAAAAAGAAAAGTAGCTCTTAACTTTAAACACATACCTAGATCTGGTGTTAACACTGAAACATTACATTTTTCCGTATCGAATAATACGTGTAACCAGTTAAAAAAAAAAATAGCCTACTAGCAAATCTTATTGGTAAACGTAATAACCAAATGTTTATAACATGTACATTATATATTATTATTATGTTTATACCGTTCGTACGCGATGGTCGAAGTAGGTACTATTATAATGACGTAAGCTCGATGATATTATGATAGGTCACTCCTTTATGCCACTACTGTAAGTTGTAAACTACGTGTGTACACTATAATATTATTTTATAATTAATTTATACTACCGACACCGTTTCATTTCTGGCGAATTAACGGGAAAATAATTATTACGAGTCCGACGATTCGGATTTTTTTCTTTTCGTAATTAATTCATGCTCTTAAGTACATAATATTGCAGTAATATTATAAACGCTTCATCGCTGCACCGCGTGTGCGTGCCCATAGGTTAATACCCATTTGGGTGAGAAATCCTGGGGCACCTCGTTCAAGCGTATATTACAGCACTCCGTGCGCATATCATTATAATTGTTGTGCTCAGGTAATTAATTATTCTATATTATTATTTTTTTTATTAAAATGTAATAAAATAATGCGGGCATGAGCGCAAGTACAAAAGTAATTAAATATATGTTCACATATAGGTACAATACGATATATGCATAATATACGGATTTTTATAATAATAATTATTATATAATACCAATTAACGAGAATATAATATAATGAACGAAAAATTAACACCTATTTAATTAATACAATAATTATTTTTGATAAATATATTATTATATAATCGACAAAGAAAAAAAATAGGAATGCACTGCTCTAAAAATACTGCTGTAATATACGCCACAATATAATCCTACCCGTGACGTATCAAAATGACCCTGAAAAATGTTTGTTTTTTTTTTCTTTTCGTCGGTACCCATTAATTTTTAATACATATAGGTACCTCTGGTCAACGAATAAAAAGTATTTTTACCTCAAAAACATGTATATAAAACATGCATGTGTGGTATAAAAAAATATGTAAGGTACGCATGAGGAAAACATTTTTATGCATATTTTTTTCGTTTATTTCATGCATATTTTAACGGGTTTTAGTGCAAATATTTAAGCGCTTATATGGTTATAATTATGTTTTCGTGTGCTTGTAAGTTCCAAACCCTCGTACTAACGTGTTCGGAGTATGTTATAATACACGATGCACAGACGTTGTCTTAACCGCCCTGTGTAATGTAAAATGTTCAACAAATAGAACACACACAATATAATAACATTATTATTACCTATGTGGAACAGGTACGTACAGAATGTTTATAAATTCGAGATCACGACATTGTTTTAGAGCACGGTGGGTATTAAAAAATGTGGAAAACGGCGCCCTTCCGCGTGTAAATTGTGTTTATTTTTTTTTTCCACACGATTATATTAAGGTCGAAGCCCTCATACACACACGTCGTAACACCACGCACCCCACCCGCGCGCAATGCCCACACGTGTCATCAAACGCGCGTAATATTATACACACATCTTTCATGCACACCTCTTCGCCGACTGGTTCTCCGTTCGCAAATGAAATAATTTGCATACATACAATATAATAATTTTGATATTATGTATAAAGGTACGTACCGTAAGCTTGGTTTGCCCCGCTCCAAATGTTGTCACAGGCACCCTCGAAAATATAAGAAAAATAATAATTTTATAGTGACGATTCTATTTTTTACGCAAGTAAGTAGATTTATATTAAAATATGTTTGTTATCCACACAACTATTTGTTCAAATTACAAAAGCTTATACTCTAAAAAAATAATATAAAATATGTTATAAGAAAACTTCCGCTATAATTACCACGAGGGGTTTAGACTGTTCATCGCCGTGCTCGCATCCAATTAAGAAAATTATTATCTACGCTTAAACATAAGTTACTCGTCTAGTCATGTAGAATTTGGGTACATTTTTAAGTACATAAGAATTTTGAAATGTTCATGATTTTGAATACGTAATAATAAAAATTTAAAAGAACGCTAGTAAAATATAAAATGCATGTAATATCACAAACGTTGGGAAAATTATGTCTCATAAAGACAAGATATGTCATCGAAATAAGTTTTTGATGCACAAATTCGCTTTAAAAAAAAAAAAAATTATAAATAATAATAAATTCAGATACACGGCGCAGGACTCGAAAACTGGCGAGATACCATTCGATATATTCTTGAAATTTATCACCTTATCATAAAATATGATATTTTCGGGGGCTGAGGCTCGGAAAACATTGTACGCACATAAAATTCCATAAAATATATAAAAAGAATCAAACATATGTAGCGTATAATATGTGTGCATAACATTAATAAAATTGGAAAAAATTGGTATAACATTTTTAAAGATGTGCAAATCGTTATGTGTTTTAAATTATTTTTATTTTATTGATTTACAGTAGAGGCTCTCACAAGCTCAGGTTTCTGTGATACGTTCACCATGTACTATTCAGTACCTTATAGTAAGTCAATATAGACAAAATAAAATATAATAATGTAATATACAAATGAATACAATGTTTTATTTAGTTAATGCTTCTTGATTCTTGAAATACGATATGTTTAATTTATTGAATTTAACTTTTAACATTAACGTCATTTTGGTTTTTATGACTGTACAAAATTATTATAGTAATTAATTAATTGTAAAAGACTGCGAATTTACATACGAATTCGGGTCAAATAAAACTAAATTTTAAAAAAAAATGTAATACAATTACATACACTAAAATATAGAGATCTACAATGAATTTACCAAAGATATTTTTCAAATTATTTTCATTAAGTGCAATTATGTTATAAAAAGCATCTTAAAATTAAAAACAAATTGTTACACATTATGACGCATAAAAACACTACACTTAATCATTTTTGTTGATCTTACTTTTAAATAAATCTATATATATTATATGTGTATAAATATTTTAAATATTATGAACAATTATTCAAAATTAAAACGACGATCGATGATGTGATCCGTCGATGTTACATCTATACTGATCCTGCGATTCGTAAAATGAAGATGCAAAAAAAAACTCATTTACCAATTCATATAAATCCTAGCCCTATAGACCCGTTACATATTATACACAATATCATAGCAATATATTATCATAGTTGTACTAGTATAATATGTTTAATACGACATGCATTCAATGAGAGAGGCCTATAAGATGACAATTTTTTTTTCTGATATTTCACTCATCTCGTCCGTCCCCACACGTCGCACCCACACGCTCGCGCGCGCTTACACTCGTCGCTGATCACCTATATAATAGTGCCGACGTACGCACGCACACTTGCGAACATTCTTTTCAGGAAATCATCATATAGTTGTTATTATTACTTTTTTATGCGTTCGCCCGATTCTGCCTACGATCGTTATTATTATTATTATTATTATTATTATTGCCATCATAACAGTAAAAAAAATGACTTCCGATATGGCTCTCTGTCCGCGATGCGTGGCCGGCACACACCAACGATGCGGCGGCGGCGGGCTCGTGTGTGCCACTATCAAATATACTTTATATATATATATAATATAATACATGAAGTGTTTTGGGCAGTCATAATAATAATAATAATAATAATAATAATAATAATAATATATTATGCGGTATCATATTGTATACACGACAGAGTGTAGTAATAATAATAATAATAACGATGATGATGATGATAATAACGATAGCAGTAACGCCAAACCTAATGACCATAAACCGCGAGTACGGTACACACCGGTATACACGTGATTTTATATATTGTATGTAATATATTTTAAAGTATACAATAATACAGACTTGGGTGTATAATTACAGGCCTCGATTGGAAAATTATCACGTCCCGCTCATTAGGTCCGCGCCGGTGGTGCGCCGTCATTATATTATTGTAATATACGAATATTATAAATTGTGTGTCGTATGTGTGTGTGTGTGTGTATACGTGTAGGCGCACTCACCGAAACCGTAATTCGACCTCCGCTTTCCTGTGTGATGTATAGGTATACCATGAGGTGCGAATCGGTCGAAACTCGCCAAAATCGGGTTAGCTATATAGGTAGTCGGGAGTCCTTCGCGGGCGGTTTTCGCAACGAACGCGGTCGTCCGACAATAAGATGCACTTTCAAATTAACTGTAATATACCAGTGCACATAATATTATTAGACGACGCCGTCAAAATGGAAGTCGAATATTGTCGTCGATTTCTAAAACACCGACGCTCAAATGTAGCTAATGCCCATATAGGTACCTATACTCTTGTAACGGATTTTACAATATTAAGTTTTATTTTAGCCAATCGTAGTGTATACATTTTCGTTCGTATCCGGCCAACGACTGAACACCTATATCGTTTCATGATTATTTGTAAAATATATTAATTATGTCATCTGTTAAATTAAGATTTTTAATTGTGTGCCCATACTGTAGACCTTGTTAGCTAATGCATAACACTTATCATAAGATCAGAGATCTATAAATATAATTTAAATTGTAAATATTTTGTTCCTACAAACCGGAATGCGTTAGTTAAAATATAATATTTTGGTTACCTAAGAACTTATGTTTTATTATTTTATTGTTATTTCGAAGACCCTCTGAGAATTGTTGTCTTTTTTGAGAAGATGAGGCTTTATTTGTTTTATATACTTCTTAGTTACATAATCAGGTCATTAGTTAAAATTGAATAAATGGAGTTCTACAGTAAAGAGTTGTGTTGCGATACTTATCATCTAAATTTGGTTGAGCAGGTCGGCTTTTCTTAAGAAGTTGATAAAACCGCGTCTAAGGTGATTGGTATGTTAAGTTTTTTTTGCGTCTTCTTCATATTTATGGCCTTCAGCTATTGTCTAAGTGCTTAACTGTTAAGTAGACGCCGCGGCCGCAAGTTGAGCACTAAGGTGGTGCCTCTTTAATCTTTAGCTATTGGGAACTTATATGTTATTCGCTTTATTTTTACGACAGTGAGATTATATTATTATTAACTAAAATATAAATCAACTTTAAGCAGTAGGTAAGCATAATATTATTATACTGTTATCTAGTATAAAAATAACTTTACCTAACAATTTTTATTTATTTATTACTGCAGAGTGTAGGTTGTTCTTAGTATCACTTTGAGGTATAAAGTTGATTTTTATTTATTTGCAACCCCGTACTAAGTAGATGTTTTACATGATGTTTTACATGATCATTTTTAACAACCATTAATTGCGTAGTTACTTGCCGAAGTCCTCCCAATCAGAGGTACATATGATAATGATATGAATTTATCCAAAAAGCATCTGTCACTTTACAATAATGCTAAAAGTCAGACACAGATACAAAAAGAAAAAATTGAAATTGAGCTTCCTCTCTACGAGTAACCTAATACGTATGGCTAATATGATTGAATTTGCAAGGCCTATATGGCTATATGACATAATATCCTTTTATTTTTTTCCTGGAATTGCAATTTTTTAAACTTTAGGTTTGTAATATCAAGATTCCAGCTTATGTTGCGATCGCGACAAATTATTATGAAATACATTGGTCTCGTTTTTTTTCATCGAGTTTACCAGCTGGCAATAACTTTTGATTTCTAAACGTTTTTAGTTTCATCATAATACCTATATGTGACGAATCGTGAAAATTCGGCAGTAAAAATCGTCCGGAAGGACAGACTACAGCTGCAGCAGTACCTACTATATTATACTATTGTAGTGAGGCGATAATTGGCGCCACGAAGGCCAGCGCGGCCAATGATCTGCCGCCGGATAAAAAACGATGACGTTTATTATGTTTACGTTTTTCGCGTTCACCGTTCAATGCCAATTTTTTTTCGAAAAATACTAGTTTATTCTTCGGTTCTAAATGCTTATAGCGTTTGCTTCAAAAATATAATGCAAATTATCTTACAAAATTACTTATGCCTAAGTTAAAATATAATAATTTGCATACTTAACAAATCTTATAATTTTGGTATTGAACACATCTATTATAGAACACATATTGTTGCAAGGTAATACTCTATTAGTTATTAATAATCTATTCTCGTGATATAAAAACCAATCTTCTCTTCAATTCATTTGAAGGAAAGTGAATTTGTGAACATTCAAGTCAATTTTTAAGCTAATGGTTTGAAAATTTTTTTAGGTTCAAATGTATAAAATATTTTATATTCTATATAAACTCATGGTTTTTATACACGTTCAAAATATAGAGACTAGCTATCCTCGGATTATTATTTATTACAGTTATAACGAAAATTTGAAAAATTATTCTTAATACAATGGTCAATAAACAATATTCACTGAAATAACACTATTTTTAATACTCGAATTAATACTATAGCTTAATTACTAAAATTTATTTTATATCTTCGGTTAATATTTAATTCATTAAATATTAATATTCCAATAAAAAAGTAAAAAAGTACTTGCAACATTTTATTTGTTGAACGATAAAAGGCTGGGTCATTTTTTTAGATTCTACTTTCACACATATTGCTTACACCTGCGTGTCAAGACATTTAATTTACTTAACTTTACCTTTAAAAATCACAAAAATCATAATTTGAATACACAAATACATTATTTGATGAAAAAAAATAGGGAATAACTCTATATAATTAGAATTATAGTACCTATTGGTACCGATGTGTGTATGACTCGTAAACCGTAAGTTACGATCCGTAATTCGTGAGTTGTATTCAATTATTTTGCAAATAAAATGCATTCAGGATAATTCACACATGTAAATTGCTACATTTATTAAATATAAATTAAGTACGATTAAACATTTTTTAAATATAATCGTGTGCGCAGGCACTGGCAACCGTATTAAACATAAAATATAAATGTTGTCTACAATCAAATACGATTTTCCTTTACGCTGGTCGATGGATGCAGCGTTAATGTATATTTTACGACATCGTCACCTGAACAATTTTTATCCATAAAATCGTATCTCTATCGTAAAAAAATATTTATTATTTTATGTATATATTCACATATTATGAAGCAAAATTGATTAAATGAATATGTATAATGTATATTTTATAACCTTCATAATTTACTTTGTTGTATTATAATTATTATATTATTTGCTGTACCCAGTTCTATGTATCTTAGATTTAAAACAAGAGTATTTCCACCCATTTTATATACAAATGATGATGAGGTTTGAATCCTTTTTTGTAAAATGTCTTATACAGGTGAATGCATTCATATCTAGAGACTTTATTATCTACCCTATATAAGTATGGCATACACATCTAAATAGTAACCAATCGATTCCACCAATATAGCAAAGCACAGAAACTAAAATAAAATAATCTTAAATGTTCCAAAAATATTTTAAACAAAATTGTATTTTAATAAGCTATTTGTCGAACTTGTATTCAATATTTCTGTCAAATTTAAATTATAATATTTTTAAATAAAATAAAATGTGTTTAAAATTACAAAACTAGTTTTACAAAAATTTTAAAATATTAAAATACTACCTATTATTTTAAAATATTTCACTATTAAACCAGATAGAAAACCTATTACGAAAACATAATATATTTTGGTGTGGCTATAACTAGGCTATTACGCTTGCGCAGGCAGTTTTAAAACAACCCATCGGTTCCCCAACTTACTAATTTATTTTTCTCTTTGGCACTCCTTAACTTTATTAATTAACTAAAAACTAATTGTAATTTGACTTAATTATTTAACAAAAATTAGTTTTTAGAATTTTAGATAATATTATGCATTAACGGAATAATATAAATGTCTATAACTGTACACTTTGCAGAGAACTTTAATGACGAAATATCAGATACAGGTTTTAATCTTTAAAAATAATTATTTTTATACATATTACATTATAGTTTCAAATATAAAATATAATAAAACTACGAATTAGGTACCTAGGTACTGTCATCTAATTATTAAAATCAAAATGTTAACCTTAATTTGTATTTTTTTATTTTATAAAATATAAGATATACCTTAACACTAAACATCAATAATATCAACAATTTGTAAAATTGTAACTAATTATTTTTTTCCAAAATGTTTGAATACTTGTTGATTGTAAATATAATACCTACCTACGCGTTATAACTAAAATTCATTAGATATAAACCTAGTACTGTGCACACAATATTACAAAATGACTACATATTGTCGGTATAAAAAATAGTAACTTAACGTTGTGTTAGTTATTGGCGGAGTTGATGTACCAAAGTGTTCCCCTAATATAAGAAAAGGTGTGGTGAAATCGATGAAATCCCATTTGAATAACTAATAACTCACATTTTACTTATATTATGCTTGACATGAATAGAGAAAAAAATCACGAGTTTATTTTTATTCCAAGTTGTTTTAAGTTTATTCATTAAATCCATTATGGATAATAAAAAAACAACAAAATAGGTAGGTACCTACCTAGATTATAGTCACCTCAATTGAAAGCCGTAAATCACAATTTTATTACACTTATAAGTTATAATGTTTACTAATCTAACATAGCTGTGAGAAATGTCATGTTGTATTCTCGTCTGTGATTTCGTAGATATGTAGATATTACTATAGATTAGATGCATGTATTTTAAATTTCAAGAGTTTGGTCGATTAGTTTAATTAATGTTTTTTTTTACTTTAGGTATCTACCAATATTATCTGACAAAATAAAATCAATAAAAATAGGAGTTTTCATTTAAAAAAAATGTTCATAGCAATCAGTTGTGATGTTTTTTTTTTGGCCATACAATTGCAAAGGGTATTTTACTATAGACTTCATCAAGTCTTATAATCACTAGACAAAATTATATAGATAATGAATAAAATGAAATTTGTCATTTCAAATTAAAGAAATAATAATAATAATAGATCTCCAAACTATTTGATAAAATATATTTTATATGTTATATACTAGTGGCTCGGTGTAGAGCGGCGTCTACTTTCTCTAAGTGTACGCACCGGCTGGTGTTGCTAGCTCTCGGATGGGTGACCACCACCCAAGATTTTTAGCAGCATATCCTTGTTACACATACACAAACACTATATAACCTTACCAACCCAAAAACCTACAAAAAACTAAAAATATACAAGAAACCACTACCTTAACACTCCACGCCCAATGGACTATATGTTGCTACGGGTTCCTCAATAAAAATAAAAAATAAATATTGTTCCAAGCATTATTGTTTTTTGTATAACTCTGTGTAATAACTAATAATATGTATGGTTAAATAGTAAAAAAGTACATAAAATATGTCGATGGAAAGGTAGGTTATTCTTCGGAGTTATAGTAGATATATAATTTATAAATGGTATATGCACGCACATATCGCTCACCTATATGTAAAATGTCAATTATAAACAGTGAATGTAAAAAATCTCCAATAAAATATACATGCAGAAAATAAATATACCAGTTGTTTGCAAACAAAAGTAAGAGCTTTCAAAGTAAAAAAAAGCTATTTATTTTTTAAGCATATTAAAATATTTGTATTTATATTTTATAATTTCGAAATGACTCAAATCAATGTTTACAATACTAACATTAAGCGCAGCTTTGAAGTATAAAAAACATAATATAATATGAAATACTATGAGGACATTTCTAAGAATTACAACAAATAAGGATTTTAATATGCATAAACAATGGAAGCTACAATAATGTGTATTGAAATTGTATAAATTTAAATAACGTAACTGAGTTCCAAATTAATATAAAAGTATATTATATTTATTACAATATTTACAAAATCATATATATATTTTTGAATGTTGCAAAGAAAACATAATCTTTGTTATCTAAAATTGAACAAATAAAATTGTTTTATTTTTTTTATTATTTTATTTCAATACATTTTTTAAATTAGAATTTAACTTTTATTTCATTAAAAATAGACCATGTCAGTATATAAAATGATGTGATTTGAACTGTAGAATTGATATAGGATTGTAAGATTGGATGTACAATTAATTAATTTACGAAAATAGGAGGTAGGTTTGAAAATGACTTGCCGATAAGTAAAGCCAATAAAAACGAATGGGATTGGTGTCATAGACCAGAAAACGGTTCAGCTTGATGCAGTGAGATTGGGAGAATACTATTATACCTACCACGGATTTAATTTGGTATCGACTTGGGTCAGAATAGGAATATATGCAACTGTAAAATAAACGTTTTATAGAGATTCAACTGTCAAAAGCAGCTAATAAGGGAGTACGTATCATGTATCGTGTATATACAGTTAATATAATAAAACGAAATATTATCAAAAAGAGGCAGGTCCAGACAGCTTTGTAGAGATTTTCAGATTATTACAGTGAGATAAAAGCGTGGCAATGCAGTGGAAATTGAAGAGATCGAGTAGGTAATTTACCCTATTCCAACTCATTGACAAAGGTACCTATGGGACTAAAATAAAACCATCAGTAAGTTCTACAACTAATGGATTTTAGGAAAATAACTTTTATTTTTTTTTTCTTGGACTAGGCTGGAAATTGGTCGATTTCAAAAGATTTTCGTGTAGATGGGGAGATAATAAGTGAGCCGGTAACAACAATCTATTTACTACACTAATCTATTAGCTTAAGAAAAATGACAATACTTCAATACTAGACAATATAATATGTTCAGTTGCAGTGGGAAAGACACAGTGAGCTAATGTCACATTAAATTCACAGGAAAACTAATAATTATATTATTAGGGTTCGGATTTAAATGTTCTAAAAACTCACAAAAAATTTTCTAAAAAATGACCAAAAATACATTTTTGACGCATTAAAGCCCTTTGAAAATTATCAACATTTTTTTATAGGCACACAACTATGCAGTCGACAAAAAAAAATGGATTAACTTTTATAATACTTGTATTTAACACTTTATCTCAACTAAAATAACAATAATACACAAACTAAATACCAGACTTAGAGACGAACAATAAATAAACAATATACCTAATAGAAATAAATGCGATCACGATGTATTTTTTACTGATAAATAAAATAGTTGTTAATTTTTTTAGAAAAATAATGGCAATACATGGCATCTGATAATCGCTTGAGATGCATCTTGACATTTATATAGATGGACATTATTATATCTTTCATATGTAGAACAATTGATATTTGGTACCTAGAAAATACTTCAAAACTATTAAATGAAGTAATTATTAGAAAACAATATGTATTGATAATATAATATAATTATAACTGAATATTGATGTTTTGACAAAGTACTGAAAATTATAAAAATTATCTGAAAATGCTAAAAAATTAAAAATAAAAGTATATACTTTTGAATTATTTTTTACATGGAATGAATTATGTACTTGAAATGTATTGGGCACCCATGAAATAATGCACTTTGCATTGAAGTGCATGCCATAGGGATTGTAAGAGCTGTAAATTTACATGCAATTTTTTTGCTATAGATTTTGTAACTATTTTTTTTTTTAAAGTTATATACCATATTTTATTAATTAAACGTGAAACACTATTATTATTATTATTATTATTATTATTTATAACACAACAGTAAATTCTGTATACTATTGTTATTAAATTACTATTATTATCACAGTTTCTGTTATTTTTTACTAAATACGTAATTTTACGAATTTGTATTACTATTGTAATGTACACCGAAGTTGAAAACATGACTTTGACCTACGTCTATCTCTACCGGTATTCTTGTATCTAAGTCTTGCATAAGAAAAAGGAAAAATTTAAAACACTTTAAAAATTTCACTGTCGAAAATTTCAATGAAAAAAACAATATTCATATGAACATTTTCAAGCTTATAGCTTTAGTAATAACCATAATAAAATTAAGCTTTTTCAGATTCAAAAATGATATTAGTGATTAAATGTACTTAACATTGCATTCATTGTATTTTTAATAGCCCATATGACAGACGGGAGATGAAAATATAACAAATTTGGTGAATTGATGACTATATCACGATGATCATTTATAATTTTGGAAATAACACGCAGGATTAGAATTTAAAAACCTAAGACTCCTATAAAAACACCTTTAAGCATTAGCTATGCATCCTTTCGAGCGTTTCTTGGCTGGAACTATTTATTACGTTTAATGTGTTATATATAGGTGCCTACAACCAACCGCCGACACAAGTCCCTGAAGTAGATCAAAAACAATTTAGGCAATCGTAATTACATCCGTCGATGGCTAAAATGTATTGCATACGTGGCATGTTTATGTATTTGAAACTGTTTTGATTGAGACAAAATGGATATCGTAGCATTTATACAACTTTTTAGAAAAATTTAGAAAAACCTATAACGATAATAATAGTAAGCGAGATGAAAAATGTGTTCCCTGCTCACACATGAATAAAATCAAATATATTTATGTGACGTATTGACCACTTTAAAATGGTGTTTTAAGAATTTAATAGAACGTATCGTAGGCACTCGGTTCGTGTTTTTGATTTTATTTATTCGTATTTGGTAGTGAGCCAATTAAAAAAAAAAATATGTATGTTAATATTATTTTTTCTTTTTTACACATTTTACTGAAACTAAACATGTATCTGAGATAATAATCGACTTACTTGTATATAAATAATAATAATAATTGACATATATAGGTACATGCTACAAATAATAATAAACAACAATTGAAAAACAAAATGTCGTGGTAATTTGTTACGTAATACTTTACAACAACTGTATAATAAAATATTATTACGTTACACATAATTATTATGTGTAGTTCAATTCGATCCATGCTACGAGACCAGATAAAAACATTTGCAATAACAAATGCATTTAATTTCACCAATTTTTAAATCGAAATGGCTCCGAAATAGTGTAATAAACACAAATATATTATTTATTTTATGTCTTTTAAATTTATTTATTAGTATATAGATACTGAATAATAATTATTATATGATTTCTAAATCCTTAAATTGTGTATCCATTTAAGGTCCATACTACTGTATCGAGAACTACCGGTTTGTATTTTTAATAGTTGCGCGGGTATTTTTTTTGAAAATGTTTATGTAAATAGGTAAATCAAAAATTGAACGACTAGTCTCTGAGTTATTATACTTTTTACTTTTTAGTTCACGAAAATAGGTTTAGAATATTCTATGAGTATACAATGGGATATGATAGTTTGAAAACTACCCATACCGTTATGTATTACATCAGAAACTACTAGTTCGAATTTCAATGTATACACATGAAACTTTTCATAATTATTAGACACATGTACTTATCTAATTTTTTAGTTATAATAGTTCAAAAGCTTATATAGCTATTAGCTCTTATTTAAAAAAAAAATAATGATTTTGTATCACCGTAGAGGACAGTTCTAGTATAAAAATTCTAAGTTTTTCAAAATACGATTTTTAAGTGTAATTAAGCATTTCAAAAACCGCGAGTTTAATAAAATATGAATTATTAAAGGACGAAAGTTGGATTGCATCAACTGCGCCTACCTACATTATGATAGCATGTTGACATACCTATTATAATATGATAAGTATAAACTGACATTTTTTAGTGTTATATAAAATTACAACGAATTAATGTGCAATGTACAATAGTTATTGAGTAATATTTTCTGTCCAACAGCTTTTGTTCATTTAAACTTGATAATCGATTGACAACCGTTAAGATTAAAAAAAATAATCTTCACCAGTCATCTAACGGCTTTTGGGTACAACATAAAAAGTATGTAACATCACAATTTTTTAGCCGTGACAATTTATAATAATTGGTTTGTATGGCGCTGAAATTGTGAGTACCTGCGAGTCTATTATTATGAAGGATGATGTGTGGAAACTAGCGGTTTTTGTGAGTCGCGGTCAGTTGTAGGTATAATTGTAATATCGTATACATTTTTTATATTATTATAAGTACATGATGTTCACACAATAATAATATATGCAATATTATGGACCACATCATTAATATTATTATTATTATTATTATTATTATTATTATAATCCATGAAGGCTAAATCAATTCGACAAAAAGAAATTGACCGTTTAAATTTTCAATTACACATTTATGCACATATAAATATGTTTTTATCCCTATATCCTTCATCCTTGAAATACCCTTTGTACATGAATATAATAATATTATGTATCTTATTAATCTGTATAATATAAATCATTGCGGTCAAAACCGTTTTAATAACGAATAACGAGACGAGCACATATTAATATGACCGATTTTGATGGTTTGAGTATACCTAGGTAGATATTCACAATAATATGCATAACTTCCCATAACTCACACACAGTAGACACATATTTTTACCCTCCTCCGTGGGCAATATTATTTCCGGAAATAATAACAATAATAATACGATAATTATTTTGTATTATTTTAAGTAGTTTTTTACTCGTCGTTGGTAGATATCACTCGGAAGATTCATCGATGTTTTGAGAACGTAAGATTTCGTAACAGTACAGTAAAAAAATGTCAAGCTTCATATTCAAATAAATGAACGAAAAATAAATAAACGAATCCAAAATGTTCTGTTTAGGTATGTGTTTGCAAAAATTATGCTGAGATTGTGATTTATGATTAGATACTGTATAATATAGTTTAAAAATGTCTTTTTTTTTTTTCGGAATGAGTACAATATCTCATTTGGCCAAAAATAAATATAAAATTTGGCCACGCTCTGTATTGTAATTTATTTTTACATCCGAAAAAAATGTTATCAAGATAACACAAGGGAAATGTTGATGTATTAAGACATTTTTTCATCAACTTGATAAAAAAAAATATATATATATATTCAACACCAACGTTACAGTCATAGACAGTTGCAGACCAATACGTAAATAATAAATATTTATAAATTTATTAAAAAAAAAAAATTTATAATAATACAGGTATTAAAGCGATCACGCAATATACATGGATTACGTCAATGCTGTTCATTTTATAGCTATGAATTGGCAAAACGGTAACACCAGTGTGGTAACCGGTGATTCAAGGTTATCTGATTATTTTACAATGCATTCAAACATTACAATGACGTACCTATATTGTTTATTGCCGGACATTCCATAATACATCATACGCGTCGTATACGGACAAACATTATAACATAATATTATACATTAGCGATACAAAATAATTATACTATATGGTTGCAATTTGCAAAAAAAAAAAATAATTATTGTATTTTGATTTGAAAAAAATCTAAAAATCTAGTACCTATATCTACCTAATTTATTACGATAATACTGCTTATTATTTGACCGCATGATGATTTTGGCGTTGTCACGCACCATAATAAACGATCGAGTGTTTTAATTTGATTTTTTCCATTAAGTGTTGCTCTTCGGGTCAGGTTATCGTTTGGAAATCAAACGCCACTGCGGTAATGGAAAATTGGAATAAAGTTCAATTTTTCTGATATATTGCTGGATCATAAAAGCTGATAACAATATTATGGCAGCATGCAATGGAATGTGCTTTTATTTAAAACAATTAGACTCGCGAGAGTGCGAGACTATAAAAAGTATAATATTCATATCTTCGTCGTCCAAAGTCAAACAAATAATCGTCGACCAATAACCTTTTTTTAAAAATAATTATTTAAAATTGTTATGTTTAATATTTCTTAAATATTTAAGCATTATGTAAAATATGTTATATGGTTTTAAGCGTGACATCAATAAATAATAAGATACAATAATTAATAAGATCAATTTTGTGTGGTAAAAGTTTTAATTCGAAAATTTAATAGGTAACCAAATTATGGAAAAAATGAATTGTGTCAAATTGGAGTGACCATTTCATGAAAAAGCGACTATTTCATAAAATATTTTTTTGTTTCACGAATTGCGAAAAAGATGTTTCCATATAGCGAAAGGGACAAATTCTCATGAAACAAAGTGGCTTATACTTTTAATTTAACGTCATATCCCCTACCGTTGAAGGCACTCACAGCTTTTTTTTTCAAGGCACAAACTAATAACTATCTACAATTACATATAATATTATGTAAATGAAACGTTATCGTAACATAAAAAATGATAACCATTCAACATTTCCATTAATAATTGTGAGCTGTGACGTATTGATTTGGACACAATATATACGTACGCGGTTGTTGTTATTGCCGAGCCGATGAATAAGAACACACGTCGGATCGATTAACATTTCACATGATAAGACGTGTATTGTATTATACCTACGTTTATTATACACTTATGTACAGAACTCTGTGGCAGAAGTGTCACGTTTCAATGACGTTTGATAATATTTTGAGTCTATAACGAGCGAACAGGCGATGGACGGGGCGATGGAAAAAAAAGTGCCATATAATATTATTTAATGTGGTATACCTCATATTATTATGGTCTAGATTATGTTATTTATCATTTTACATTATACAACTATTATACACGTCAGATGACAGAAACCCGACGTTCTTATTTTGTATCTATAATTATACGGCAAAACTTTATTTTTATAATAGGTACCTGTAGCTATTCCTATTTTAAAGCTATAACGATATAATATACAGAGTGTCTTTTTTAAGCAAGCTCACACTATTTGTATGCTTGAAAAATGCATACATTTAAAGTATGATTTATAGATTTCTTAAATTCACTCGTGGACTATATTTTCGAATCCTAGAGATTTTTAAAACACTTAGGTCTTTTTGATTATTGGTAAATCAAGCTAGACATCTGTTACCACATTAGTTTTCTCTTGATTCATTAATAAAATAAAAAAATTGTTTTTAAATGTATTGAATAGCCAAACTTAAATCACCGAATTTCGTATTTATTTTGTATGATAAGATTGTCGAGGGAAGTCTCAAACTATTTTATTCTGTATTAATTTATTCTTGTCTTTGTATACTGTAGTATTTACGCCTTTGGGGTGTTAAATAACAATAAATAAACAAATTACAACATTTTGGTTTGAATGTGACAAAGTTTCAAAATTCTATGCTCGATCGTGTATCATTGTGTCCAAGGGATTGTGTTGATCCACTATCGTCGACGGTGAAGGTAATACCACTTCAATAGGTGGTCACCGTGGTCAGTGTGGTGGGTAGAAATAAGGGTTGGTCGAGGACTGTCGCGACGTTAATCACCGACATCGTCTGCAGCGTATCGCGTTTCCGGGATCATCTCGGGATCATCAGCAGTTACTGTGACAATACTTAATACCAGTGATCCGGCAATGCACTATAGTCGACTATTGTGTGATCTACGTTGTCCAAATATCGTGAGCCCAGAGAATAGGTCGTCGGGTTGATCAGTGTATGGTGACAGTGGCAATACTATTGGAGAGCAAACGGCTGGATGATGAGCTATATGATCGGGCGCTTGTTAGCCAGTCCTTGTCGATGAGTTCTTGATCGTCCGTGAATGGGCGGAGAGGAGCGCTGGTTAGGTTAGATTATAGGATCGTTAGAATTTTCGCCGTTTAAGCGCTGGTGCTTATGGCTGGTACAGAGCCCTTGCTGGATTATCGATCGTGGTTCGGGCTGGTCGCTCTCGGTGCTGGTCTCTTGGTGTTCGGTATTTGGTATTACTAGTCCTGCATCAAATTTAAAGCTCGGCATTTTAATGTTAGTTGTAAAAACAGCAGTAAACTGTGTATTATTTGACCGATATACATAATATAGTCATGATTCTGTACGATAACCAATTTCTAATATTGTTTTCATTGTTTTCAATACATACACTATAAACCTATACCTTGTAATAATAGGTATAGTGAAAATAACGACTGTTATATTATTATTCTTGAATATCTGTACCTATATTTAAATGAAAACATTGACCATAAAATTAATTATTCCGATCGAGCCATTTGAATGCTGTACTAAATGTGAACGAATAATTATAAGTTCCTTATATTAATTAGATGACCTAAGCTCGTGAACTTTAGTATAAGCGTTGATAACGTTTAAAATATTTTCATTTGATAATAATGACCAGCCGTAGTGTACCCACTGCAGTTTGTGTTGTAGGTATATAAGTATAAAAAAAAAAGATAATTGAAAGTAGACCGAATACATCGTAATTAACTATTAACAGGAACAAATGCTACATTATTGTTATTCCTGTAGGTTAAGTGATACCTATTATACCTATTATACCTATAGATATTACCTATGTATAGAATAAATATTACTACTATAAATAAATTTCATTAAACAGAAAATTATGTTCGGTAAATGTTTATTCACAAAGTAACGTCCGTGAAAAAATAATACGCGATAATAATTTATTATGCCTAAACATAAATAAACGTTAATAAATTAAAATAATTAATATTATATCATTACAATGATAAGTGCGTTGCGTGCTTAATAATAATAATAATAATAATATACATAGCATTGATCAGACGATAACAATGATTATTATTACCAATATACCTACGAATATAGATATAGAAGCGTCGAAATCAATCGTTAAGGCTCGCGTGTATAATAGGTATAACTGCATATTATTATAATACATCATTAGTCATTAGTCATTAGTATATTTGACACATTGTAACGGTCGTAGGCCATAATATTAAACACAAGTCATAAAATATGCATACTATTACAATGTGTTCCTGTACACGTGGACCGTCCATCGCAATTTTCCATCTGCGGTTCAATATAAGACGTGTTTTTCAATTTTTTTTTTCAAATTATTAGTAAGGGAGAAAAGAGTATTGTATTGTTTAGACTTAAACGCCAGACAACACCACACAACCTTCGATAAGATACCGATTTTAATTTAGAATATGAATTATGATTCATTATAAAGAATTTTATAGTGTATGTTTTAATCGTTCCGATTTTGTTTTTTTAGTTAAAATATCAACGATCATAAAATCGATATCGATTTTGTTTTGTATTGTATTTGATATTATATTGTATATTTGTTACAGTCTTATGAATATGAACACATTGACAACTGACAAATCGCTTAAATTATAAATACGATCATATCAATTCACTTAGTTAAATTTTTATCTTTTAAACACAGTTGACTGCATTCTCTTTACAAGTTACTACCTAGCGTGTTATACGGCTAAATTTCAAGTCCGTATAAACAGATTATATTATAATTCACTATGATAAACATAGTGTCACGGGACTGTTGTAATATTTGTAATAGAAATGTGTTAAATAGCTTTGTAACCCCTTATAAAATATATGTATAATAACTAATAAGTAATAACTTAATTCACAAAATTCAAGGAAATCATCAAGTAAAATTGGTTTGTTATGAAACTACTAGAATTTTTTGTTTTGAATGCTAAAATTTGGGTGTATAAAGTATTATATTGAAAATAAAACTCTATTTAGAATAATCATTTCAATCGAAAACTGTTATTGTTGAAAATGTAACATTTTTTGTTGGGTGTGAATTGTTTTATTTTTTTTATGCTTATCATGTTTTCGAGGATAAAATTAAAAAATTTGATTCAACTTAAACATTAAGGAGAATTCTGATAGACATTTTGAGTTAGTTGATACTAGGAGGTCAACGGTACCTAAAAAACTCCTAATGCCTTTTTCTAAGTGAGAATAACTTGAAAAAGCGATTAGGGCACTTTAAGAGTGAGAATATTTACAAAATAAACAAGTGCATATAACATATATGTTACCAGAAGTAAATATGACTATAGTGACTCAATAACGATTTTTCCAATCAAACTAGAGCACTAGACTGTATAAGATATTGACTAAGACTTGGGTTGAAAACCTGCATACTTCACGGCTCCCGGGGGCATCGTCTGAAATTATTAAGAAGACTTTGTCAGGAATAAAAAATGTATATTCATTTATAATTATTTGTCATAATATTTGGTATAAAGGAGCCATTTAAATTGTTTTCAAAATTGGAAGAGATTGGACCCAAAAAGGTTAAATACCTCTAGATTTGAAAATAAAGTAAATGCGTATTATTTTCAAATATTGTTACATATAACAATATTTCCTAGGCAATTAAAATATTACATCTTTTGTATTTTTCCGCAAAATTGAGATTTAACGTATGTTATGTAGTTGATTGTTTAATCAACTTGTTGAATTAGAAACATGTATGGGTGCGTAAAGTCGATATTTATCTAATCAGTACCAGCAATAGTCAATAACATAGGTACTTTCGGGCTCTATAATATGTCAACGACCTTACAGTAACCTTACTCTAAGTAAAATATAACCGACCATCAGATACATCGGATACATATATATTGTAGGTAGATACAGTAGAAATCACGATAACAGAGACTCATTTGTTATAATAATATTTATACCCACTGCCCACACACGCGTTTAGCACGTTGCATGACATAATAATATAGTATCTATCTGTAATCTATCTATATAGTCAACCATGGTCATGATGATATTTCTATGTATCTACTATGTTACGTTATTTTACATTTCTAACTTAATTTAAATATTTCGTTAAGCAAAATTATCAATATATTATTTTGCATTAGTTGACATTATGTTAATTCAATAGTTATAGTTAATGTTAATGTACAAAACATATATAGTATACAATATAATTATATTATAATACATAATGTACAAACAGAATATTCGATTTTTACAAACATTGTCTATTTGCCTATATATTATTGTCCGTCATGCCTAGACTACTAATGATAGGTATTACTGATATTGGCTAGGAATTACCCAAATGACATAATTTATTTACGATAACGTATGATTTCAAATCATTAGATAAATTATCAGGATCAAAATAATAAAATTCAACTTTTTCAAAATAGTTGTTTTGTGATGAATTCAAATTTCCAAAATCTTTAATATTTTTAGAGTAAATTAGTTTTTTTCGTTATTTTTATTTACTTAAAACTTATCTCCTAATAAAAAGTTATATTTTTCTACAATTGAATGTTGACTAGTACCCACTTTAAAAATAGGTATATCAAATATTGAAAATATGTAATAAAATATTAAAATCCATAATGAATTGCAAGCTTTTATAAAACATGAAAATACCTAAAAATATTATTATTTCAATTTAATTTAAATTAGACTCAAAGACCCCGTTTTGACACAGAAAAAAATGTACTTTAAAAAAAAATTAAAATCTACAATTCAATATGATTTTAGTTTATAGTAAACATTTCTCTATTTGCATAATAATTGTAAGCTAATTACCATATAATTCATGATGTAACAATAAAAAATTTTTTTAAAAAAAGATACATACCTGCAATAATGAGGTATATTCCTCACACATTCTATTTCAAAAATTTTTATGAGAAAAATATAATAATTGACGAGCACAAACTTATCCCACAAAAATAAAATATAATTTATGTACAAATCTCATTTGTTATGACGACAATTGACTTGTAATATTTTAAGGACGTTTTATTGAGTCTGCCTCGAGTTGAGAAAGATCATTTTAGTATTTTACGTTATTATGTTATTATTATTTATGTGATAAATATATTTTGTAATATGGTGCATATTTTGTTTTTGTACTGCTTGATTTTCAACAAATATTCCAAATCATTGACCAAACACTATTAATTTTTTGATTAAATATGGAAATTAAAAAATAGCGTTGATTTATAGAACTATAAGTATATTGTTTAACTAACTCATCATAACTTACAACTTGGTATTAAACTGAAATATTACAGTACAATACTACAATCCAGCAATTTGGAAAGGACTGTTGAATTACCTACTAAAATAATCTGTTTATTATTGAAAATAAAATCGTAGGTAAGTACACGTTAAGTTGATTAAATTACTTACCTCCTAATCTCCTATTATTATTATGATGATGCATTTATTATTCAAACGATTGAAAAATTAAACTGTTACATTAAACTATTAATTGTTAAAGATTAGGTATATAGGTATGTGTAGTACCTACGTTCTGACATTTTTTTTATTCATACCACAGGTTTTCCTGGCTTCGAAATCTTTTTTGTTCTCCCCGAGAACAGGGTGTTTGTAAGTCACGTAGGTTTATGTAAGTAGAATGCCCTTATTATTACGCGGGTTCGTTATATTTTATTACCTAGATATTTTTTATTCCACGACATAGGAAAATGTGTATTTATGTGTCGGTAAAAGAAAAAAAATAATCCGGATTCTTTAGCCTTTTAAATTTTTGCACGGCCGAATTGATTGTGTCCAACGTAATAATAGGTACAGGAGCGGAAAATATGACCGGTGTAAGAGCCATCCAAACGAAAAAATATGATCTTGTTAAGAAGTAAAAAATTGGAGTTTCCCAGAACTATTTTTATGGGTTTGGTTATAGGTTAACCAAAAACATAGGGGAATTGGAATATTTTAGTAATAATACTTACACTTTTTCGACAAATTGACTTTTTTTTTAATTTGATGACATTTTATTTAGATAAGAAAGTTTAAGTTGCATAGAATTGGTTCCATAAAAATCCACTTGCTTCGGTAAAAATATATTAAAAATGCACACAATTATTTTTTAAGACATTCAAATTTTTAAACTGTGAATATATTTATATTCAAACAATAGCTAAATAATGAACTAAGTTATTTTTTTTTAATTAAAATAATATTCATCTAAGAAACTTGAAACTTTTTTTCTTAACATATTTTATTATTTCCTATGAAATGTATTATTTACACTAATTTTAAGGTATTTGTATTTCATACCCTAAACATTTTCACACTGTTCGCCACAGGGTTGACCAAAATTTTATCTAGATAATCATAATAAATAATATAGTAATATTTATAAATATTATGTATTTGAATAATTTAAATTTAAAAACAATCTTATTCCAGTACAAAAAAAGTGAGCTTACGTATACCAGTTGTATTATTATTTGATTTGTTATAAGTGAATAACAGCAACTAATAATATCATATTATGATTAACAATTATTATTATGCAAATCTAGGCAAGTAAATGATAATGTTTAACTGAGTAAAGTTAAGTTGATATAAAACATTTTACAAAGTTTAAAGTTAATAGTTATCCTACTTTTTTGAACTCATTTAAGTTAAAAGTCGGATAGCAGCTTTCAATAACTAACTTATTAACTTAGGTAAAGTTACTTATTTATTTTTCTTTCCATATAATTATAAAATAGTCAGTAATATGGTTTAAAATAATAAAAAGTAAATGTTTATGCAACATACACCATCAATAATAATTGTATTATATTTATTTTTTAATTATTTATAAATTAACGTAACTTGGGTTTAATTAAAAGTAACTATATATATATATATAAAGTTTACATTAATAAAATCAGTTCAGTCAAAAATTAAGTCAAAGAAAATTAAATTTATAAAATTTAAGTTAAAAAGTTTAAGCTTGTGATTATGTAATATAATATGTGAAAAGTTGGGAAAAAAATCGTTCAACCAAGGTACTATAGGTATTATAATAAAAAAAAATAATTACACAAAAAGTTATATAAATATATTATAAAATACCCTTAGAAATATAAGATGAATCAGAACGGTGATCTACTCAAAATATTGTATTTGTATAGGTAGTTACAACCTTTTATCATTCAAGTAAAAATGTATTAACATAATTATCCATTACAAAGATTTAGGCGCGGATTGGAAAAAAAGTCCATTGAATGCTATACATAGTTAAACGATACTGCCCCATCCCAAGAGCTTAAAAATATGATAGATTTTACTTAGCACTTTTTTCAGAGCAAGTATTTAGGTTAAAGGACAAAGTATACCTATTGCGTGGGGTGCTGTAGCCCCAGCACACCAGCCGTGACCTATAATATACTTGAAGTACTTGGAACCAAATAACTAGTAGATCAAGATAGCAAAAGTTCTTTAGTATTATAAATAAAACTTGCTTGAAACAAAGTGAATACCTAGCTTTACCTATAAAAATTGTTTAAAAAATACAAAAACATTACTGTTAGTATTTATTTTGAACTGGGCTCAATGTTTATACTCATCTTATACACGAAATTAGTGATTAGTGATAAGTGATAACATATTATTACTAATGTTGACTCAGAGTTCGAATGAATACTAGTTACCATAGGTCCAAGCAGTTGACTGCTACTCGCCCACTCTAAAAACGAGGTTAACCCGACATTTTACAAACGATTTATCGCTATGAATTTACAAGCGATCAACGATAGCGAAAATGCCATGGAAAAAAAATTAATAATTATTCATTGTTTCATTTTGCCGAGGAGAACTAGGAATTGATTTCCAAACAATACTATTCATCTAACAATAGTTGTATTGTTAATGATTTAAGTTACATGATATTATTTAATTTCGTAATTAGTGCACGTAATTAATAGGAGCTAAAATAAATAAAATATGCACCGATTATGTTTTCAATTTGCATACATAAAACATATGAAAAAATTATTAGTGAATTGAAACAATTGTTCATATTATTCCAAACTACTTATTATACATTGAAAATTGAATCTCCTTTGAAATTTGAATCAAGTATTTGCTAATTGCTACTGATCTTTAAAATTAATTTTTTTGAAACACAGCTTGGTATTAATTCAATAAAGATTTTTTTAATAAACTTTATGCACAAGTATTATCTTTCGCCTATCTATCACAGAGTAATACAATTGATGGTTATTTATATATTTTTTTCGATAATTACAATTTAAATCGAATTATTGGACTTAAATACAATATTATGATGCTATTTTATGTGGGTATACAAATCACCTAAAAATTAAAAAAATATTCTATTTTATTTAGATGGAGTATGAACAATGTGAAATTTTAAATATTCATTTCTTATAAGACCGTCGATTATAAATATATAAAATTAATCTGTTGAAGAAAACCTTTTGCAAATATTTGAAATACATTACATCTCTACGGAGCCCCGAGACTCGTAATATTATAAATAGTGTACAAGGTTATTCGAATATAATAATATTGCGAAGAATTTAAATTGTCATAATAATACAGTTGGAGTTATGTATAATATCGTTGCGTACACTGGATCTACGGTAACAGATATTTTAATTTATAATATATTTCAATGTTATTTGAACTTATTACATCCATCCGGCCGGCTATTTTATTACACATCAAGACCGTGTGGCGGGTTAGGTGTATCTTATTATTATTATTATTATTATTATTATTATTATACCCAATAAGAATTCATCTCCGTACACGTGTATTGTTCGCACAACATTATAATAATATTAATCTGTCGATCGCCTCAGAAGATTTGACCTTTGTCGAGCCGTATATTGTCACCGGTGTGCACTGTTACCGAAATACATTAAAATGTACACAATATATGAGACTTAAGAGTGGGCGTATACGCATAACGCACGTGCCGTTGTACAGCGAGTATCTGTATCATAATAAACCTTTATAACGAGATAAAGACGTACAATACAATGGATCAGATATTTAATAAATCAAAATATCGAAAACCAGAGGTAAACTACCATAACTACGTTGTTATTCACAAACGCTGTACATAATATTGTGGTTTGCAGAGAGCTTTGAATCACGGCATCGCGATAAGTAATAGATAGGTAAGTACCTGTGTTTTTTGGTTATCAGTTGTTTGGATTGAAATCGCATAAAATGTCATATTTTAACACGGGACGTTATACGAGCCCGGAGAATAATATTATTAACCCACCATTGTTTTTTTCAATAGTTTGATAGTTTATTTAATTACGAGGCTATAATAATTATTTTCTGACTTAGTTATATTATTTAGGTAATATACCAGTATTGAACCAACATGAGTTTCGCTACCGAAACAAGAGTTGACTGATGATATTTTTTTTTGTTTTTACATGAATATTTAAACACACTAACATATATATATATAATCCAAATAATTAAAATAAAGCTATATTATAGTAAAGTTGAAATATTTTCAGATTTCAACGACTTGTTTCCTTTAAGAAAAATTTAATTTGTCATAATATTACATTTTACCTATACATGGCCTATTCCTACTCGGTAAAGCTCAATTTAACTTACTGCCTTTTTAATATTACTTTTAACTTATTATTTGCTAATTTACTTAGTAAATTATACATATTTCCTTTGATTAAGGATGCCATTTTCTTATACATTTGAAGAAGAAATTAATGAAATAGTATTATAAACTTTTATTTTCATCATTGTACTTAACTCATACGCATAACCAAGCAACTTTTGTAAAACATTATTTTTTCTTTTTTTAAACAACTTAATACAATTTTATCGTCATTTTCAAAGATCATTTTATTTTATAATCCATGGTTTGAATACAATAGGTATCTAAACTGTTTGAAAAATTAAAATACAATAAAGTATCTGGATAATAGGATCATAATGAGTAGGTACCCCAATTGTTATTTTCTCTCAAATTTAACATGATTTATTGTCAAACTAATTCCTTTAGTATTTACTTAGGTAAGTGCATCTAATTAAAATTGTATAAAATAAATAACCATTAGTATAGAAAATAATATATTTTTGGTGTTATAAGTTATAACTTGACCATTATAAAGCTAAGAAGTAAGTACTGACTTTTTCCTTTTCTGTAATGCATTATATAAAAAATAATTAATAGTTTATTATGATGTATTACAATATGACTAAGTATTTATTAACCTATTGATTTTTGAACATTTTCAATTTGGATTATTTCTGTTTTCCAATGTGCCATACAAAAAATTAAATATTCTTTTAGTATCTATGAACGCAAGCCCCTAAAATTCATAACAATCTGCGAAAAAATACCAATTTTGGCTTATTCCCTATTACTTGCACATCGTCTATTTTATCAAACAACATTGATTTTGAAGGCTCTACATTTTAAATCATAGTCAATAATTAAAATCAATCCTAACACGCAAAAGACAAGACAATTTTAAATTTCCTAGTTTCGTTCGACAATTTTAATTCATGAATAGTAAAATTTTGATATTTATATAAGCACAATTTAAAAAATAATAATTTAGATACAATGTAATTTGTTACAATTTTTATCACGTATTGTACCAATAATTGTCATTGCAATGATTATTGAAACATTTACTTTTAGAAAAACTGCTATTTTTATAGTATAACAAGTGGCGTTTAAAATTCCATAAGAGTTGTGATACAGGAACTACCTATTACTTTAAAGCCAAGTGTCATAAATCTTGTAAAAGATGTGAAAAAATGTGAAAAAATGTGGAGGACCCATTCAAATGATATTATTATCTGACCCATCCACAAGCTCTAAAGAATACGTAATAACCATTTACAAAATAATACACTGAATATGACATATTATGGATAGTGTTTGACATACTACCTACATTTACGACCAAACTCCCCAGTGGGTTAGTAGGTCAAATTAAATCATTTGAATGGCTTCGCCACTTACCAGCATCATTTCAACGATTTTTGACTCTTTGTTTTAATGCAAGTTCGCTCGGCCAACACAATATATTAAATTTCCTGCGTATATAACATGCATATTATCTAAAAAAGTTGAGACTCGCGTCGTACTCCACTTGTATAACTTTTTAGACACGAGCGGTGGATTCGTCAACTACAGCTCTGGGTGTACTTGGCCATAAATTCAGACCTTGGACATAGAATATTTGATGTACTATTTCATATTTTTTGGTCAGCTTAAACTAGTTTTAATTGATTATTCATCATTATTAATTAATCGTCATATTAACTGTAGTAAAAAAATCGTTTGACTTAGGTTATGATCCAGGATGCCAAAATTCAGAAAATTTACTCGTGATAACAATAATAATTATTAATTACACATAGTTAGTCATTAATATCTATAAAACAAAATTTAACTAACCATTATTTTAGACTTAATTCATCAATGACTATAGCTGATAGGCAAACCCTATCAGTCTTTTCTTACAAATTGATAATTTTTAGGCGATAATAATTAATAACTATGTTAGTTATATTTTAATTATTATACATACTCATACACAGTTTTTTTTTATACTTATGCTACAGATCCCAAAATAATGCCGTTACCTCAAGTAAAATAGAAATTAATTTTCCAATGAATGGTTTTTTAAAACTTTATTTTCAAAGTACCTATCAATTAATATAATAGATACTATAAAACTGTGTTTATATATTTTTTAAATTTTTTTGTTACAGTATAAGCTACTTGCCTACTTATATGAGAAACGTATTGTTTTCAATTTCCAATCCTTTAGGTATAAAAAATTAATATCTTATTCATTTTTAACTATAGGTACAAAATAATTTGAAACTTTTCGAGATTTTGACGAACACATAAAAAAAGCTCACATTTAAAAAAAATCTAGAGTTTTAGAAAACACTTACATGTTAAAGTTTAAAAAAAAATGTATATACAGATATTGAACCGATATTATGATATTTACAAAGCTATTGCTATCCTCTTGAAATTTAAATTATTATACGTATTATTATTATATTACCTATTGTTATCAGTAAACGCTATTGTAATAAACTATTGCCGTGAAGTCAAAGCTCGTGACAATGCTGACAATAACTAATAAAGTGATAACAATAAAAAGTACAGCGAGTGTATAACATAATATTATTATTGTATGCCAACTGCAGTATTCCGTTGCCCTGGTTTATGCGGGGACCGATTTAATAAAATAATATTCGAATAATAAATATTATATTGGCCGGATTAGCATCACTGTCGCGAAAACAATACCACCTGTAGACATACCTATACAACTATGATAATGTTATATTATCCAATAACGCAGACTACGTTTATATCTCTAGCCGTATATAACAACTACGCATTGAGCCATAACTGCAATTATTGCTATCGCGATAACCGCAGAAGGACGTCTTTCGGGTATTATGGCGAAGATATATCGCTGCTCGTATTACAATAATAGTGCAGTGATAATCATTTCAAAGCGAACGGTATTGTTCTCACAAGTTCGTGTCGTCACTCACTTCTACAGAAATCTGTCTAAAATCAATGTACTGCTTTTTTCATTTTGAAATACTTGCAGTCAAATAAAAAATATATTGTATGTCTAGTGTAAACAAAAAATCTAAATAAACGGTTCAAAGTAACGACTATAATTAAAATATCTTAACATAACTTGTAACTGTATAAAAAGTTCCAGACTCGAAAATTCTATATCTTTGTATTTACAAATATTTTAAATAAACTTAAGTACACAATTGTATATTCCATTTGAATCAGCATTGTACCTACCATAGATTAAATAAAATATATTTATCAATAAATAAAAATAAAAATTTTTTTTACAGTTGATTAACTCATTTTATCTGTAAAAGTACAAAATCTTTTCTTCGAAAAAAATTGTTTCGAAATTATTTATGTGAAAAACGTCAAATTCTTGGCCAAACAGAGAAAACATAAAAACTATTGTGTTGTCAGTGTCAAATTTTGTTTTGGTGAAATACTTAACAATGTTTGAATATTTCATGGGTACTTATAGGTAGGTATTTGATATGGATATGTTACACCTCTGATGTGAAAACTCAAATTGAAAATATTTAAATGCGTATTAATTAACATAAAAATAACTTAACAAAAATATAGATAATTCTTTAAAAATATTTCGTTGATTTAAACATTTTTGACTGTCAAAATATTTTATTTAAAATGTATAGAAGGTTTTCAGAAAATTGTCCAATTGTTTTTGATTAGCTTGATAATCGTTCTACTTAAAAAATTCTCTAAACTTTAGATAGGTTTTAGATTTTGAGCAAAGAATGACGTTATTGACGTTAAAGTGATATGTGTTTTTAAAAAAAAAAATTTTTGTGTCCATTGTTACCTTTTAGAACAGTTAAAATGTTTTTTTTTCTTCAACAGCATTTTTTCTGGTAGGAAAGTGAATCTAGTTGGTACTTCGGGGGTTAAAAGTAAAAAATTCCCGATATATTTCTAAACCGCCAGGAAAAAGAAATGAAAAAAAAACCACTACTCACGAGGAAAATCTATCCAGATCTTGTTATAGGTATGAAACCTTCATATAGCTTTATATAATCATTGATAAAAATGGCTAATTGTGATATACTGATGTATAGATGTATATATAAACGTCACCAAATAAAAAAAAGCGGAGAAGTGGATTTCGCTCTGATGTACAGTATGTTACAAGTGGGTCACTGTAATGGACTGTGTAAAATTTGAATTCAAATTTATAAAATAATTGTACAGGAAAAACGATTCTGAGCGGAGATGTTCTATCAGAATATAATATTACTTAGTCATTTAGTATATTTGATGATATTATTGTTATTAATTACAACAAAATAAGAAAATTCGCCATAAGTTTTCCTACATTCTAAAAACAAAAAATAATTACAGGAAAGTCATATTAATTTTCTAAAGTTAGACATTAGATATTCACCTTTTAAGTAGATTCACCCTTTAAGTAAAACAAATTCTCATACATAGATTTTCTTATTTTGTTCTTCAAAAAATAATAACCTTTGAAACTTGGAATTTTCAAAATATTTGAAGTCATTTTTATTCATAAACATTTAAAATTAAAATTTTTTTTTGTTAGGCCAAAATGCTTGAAAATTGATTTCAAGGTTTCTCATTAGTAATTACAATAGCAGTTAAAAAATTGTTTAAAGATCCTATATAATTTAAGATTTGTTTATAAGTATTAAAGTTCAGACTATCCCGAAATTCATTATAATTTCGATAATTTGAAATTATTTTAATTTCTAACAATCATAAACATTTTTTTTTATATAACTAAGATTTGAAAATGTTATAAAATATTTCTCATAAGCTTGCCTACTTTTATCAAAATGTCTATCGAAAATCAAACTACAAGTAAATGTATAAAATGTTCAATTTGTATAGCTATAAGGATTGAAAATTTAAAACAAGGTCTCACATAAATAGTTCATTCTGTAACCAAAAAATTTTAAAAAAATATGAACACTGTTTTATTTATTATTTACAGTTTAAATTTGGACGAAATTACATATTAAAAACAAGTACAACGATTATACTTATTTTGTTGTACTTAAAAAATATTATTCTTGGGCACTTTAAACCTTTAGAGTAGTTATGTTATTATATTTTATGCACCAATGACATTTTCAAATGCAATTTTTTCGACAAAAATGTATTTAAAGTACCGTAATACTGATGACTAATAGTAAAATAATTTACTTTAATCACAATAATATCATGAAATATACCTACTTAGTAGTATCATGGGCTGACAGATCGTCTCCGCTTAGAACCGTTTATCGTATAGGTACAATGATTTTGCATAATAATTCTTGATATCATTGATTTTAAATATTAAAACACCTATCTGAAAACATGAAAAATATAATGTGTGGTTGTACTGTGGTAGGGTCATATTTGATTGACATCTCGCACTGTCTTGATAACTTGATACTCTTCATGTAAAAAAGGTAACTTATTTTTAAAAAAACTCCCTCCCCCTTAAACAACTCCTTGTTCCATATCCAGCTATGCAGAACTGCTTTGTGACTATGTCACGCTTTTGTGGTATACAGTGTAGTACCTACCATGATGAATTAAACCATTATACAAAGTAAAACCATTAATAATTGTCTAATATTGTATTATTATAATATCAATGGTTATACGTTTAAGAAAACTCGTAGTATCATTATCATAACAAAGTGCATTAATACAGTTATCGCGAATCAGGACGAGAAACGTTTGTGTTGTATATTATTATGATGTTATAGTATGATATATTTATATTTCATAACATATATATATATGTGTGTGTGTGTGTGTGTGTGTGTGTGTTCTTGTGTAGTTTTAAATAAAAAAATTACCATTTGCCACTGTAGCACACCGATGAATGCGTTGATTTGATTGCCTACGCCCACAGTGGCGGCCAGTTCATTAGTGGCATGTATTATAGATGCCATAAATAACGTCAACGCGGCGTCAATAAATTATTAAATTGAGTTATAGGTAGGTACGCCGTATGCCATTCGGTAGCCAGTTTGGCTATATTGACATGTTGTTTTTTTGTCTTTAATTTTTTTTTTGAATCACTACGTGAAAATTGCGAGTGGAGCATGAGAGGACTCAGTCCCCGCCTAAAATTGTAAGCACTGGTCTTCTTAATGTATGCGATGATTATATTTTATCCTTCTATAACGTCATACTTGCCGTTGTGTAGCATTAGAATTTACATAATACCTGGTTACATTATATTTTGAACGATTTTTCTCTGAAGTATAATATAGGTACTTAAAATATGCAAAAATATGCAAGATAGTATGTCGTAATTAAATATGCCCGTAAACAAAAAAAGCATACTACTCTGCTGTGTTTATACTATATATACATCCAATATGGCAATATCTATAGATATTACTACGAGTCCCTATCGATCTAACTATCTGAGTTACCTACATATTAATTAGGTATACATAATACACATTTGGTGTATACCTATCTATGTAGTGTAGTGTGTTCTACCGTTTTTAGACACAAATTATATATCAATGTGTATATTCTCTTATGATTTACATGTTTCTAAAATACAATGATACAATTACTACGAATCTAGGAAGTTGCAATACTTAACAATAAAAACTAAGAACAAAAAGAGGTGGACAGCTCTCCTGTTTAGTTTAAGTAGGTGTCGAACGTGTATCATAAGTATTTATTTTAAATAATTTTAAATTTCCATAAAAGCAACTTTTATTTGGGATCTTGAATTACATTTTCAAATTGTTTGACCAATGGCTAAACATATTTAACAATACTTTAAAGTAAATAAAATAAAAAAAATTCGAATGTTTTTGGGCTATAAATAGTTTAAAATTAATCTAAATAATTCGAAAATATCAATGAGTATTAGAGAAAATGATAATTTTAATTACAGTGACGAGTTTCAAAGTTTTACGATTAATATTCTTCGAATTACATTAAAAGTTAAACTTAAACCAACTGTCATTTTACGAGAAAATGTTTTAAGTTTACGAAATTACAACTTCAAACGCTTATAAGAAAAAAACGATTCTAAATTTATTTTAATTGTAATTTAGTTTCCAGTATTAAACAGTTTATGAGGAACCTCATATTACATTTTCCAGCTTTTGACACAGGTTCAATTTTTCATCAACATTAACGAAGTAAAATCAAAAATTTAAAATCTCCGTAAATATTTTAAAAATTATGGCAAGTAACAAAATTTTAATATAAATATTTAAATTGAATATTACGTATTTACGATTGTCCGTTACAGCAATATAAAGATATAGTTTTTATTGAAAAATGGTTTTCTACCATTTTCTCTAATGAACTTAAATTAGTTATTAAATTAGGATTGTTTTACTTTTGAATACAAACTAGTTCCGATTTAATACCAGAAATCAATGGTTCAATATTGAAGTATTTTTACTCCACCAAAAAGTAGTGATAATCGAAAAAAAATTAAGAACACACATTTTTTTTAAATCAATGCATTTTACTGCTCATTTCAAACTTAAAAGTTTTATAATAAAACAGTAAAACAGTAAACATATTAGGTCTATATAACATTGAAACAAAAATAATTTACAAACTTCAATATAAATTAACTGTCTGAATATTGACGTTTGTCATAAGACACTTTATTAGTATTAGGTGAAAATATATTATAGGAGTAAATAATAATAAATGATAATGGAGCTAGGGATCTGAAGGGTTTTGAAGAACTTTAAAAAGATAACTGCATTTACGGTCGGAAAATCAACTTCTCAATAAAGTACCCGGTTCAGGAACTTTAATCCCTGCAAAGCAATTTTAAGATCAATCAGAGAATTTAATTCAAGTTTAGATCAGCATAATCACGTGGAGTACCTAAATCGTAAACTAAGAAATAACCTAATAAAAATCTACAGCGAAAATTGTAGTTGCTACTCGACAAGCTGCAGTATGTGCACTTGAAATATAAGTACCCAACTATGCTCTATAGTGTTTGGACGGATCAATAATGTATACTTAAAACATATTAAATAATATATTAAGTGCGATGTACTTGCACTGTTATTACCTGATATACATATAATATTGCATTGCGTGACATTCACTGCGTGTGCATATAATTTAAGAATATTGTCGATATAATTGGGCGTGAAGTCTTTGGCGAGCGCAGCGATCGGCTTTTACACGCATAGGTGCAAAACAAATTTGGCGGTCGGCCCCCGCACACATTTCCGCCTACGATTACGAGAAAAAAATCGCTCTAGATCCGCATCACACGAATCTGACGAGCAATATTGTGCTTTTGCCGATACTCAATACGCTCGTGGGTATATGTGCCTATACATTATCATAATACAGTATAATACCCACATCAAACGTATCGACGAAAATAAAATAACGGTTGTACGTAAAATATCGAAGCGCTTAACGACAAAACGCTGTGGACCTCGTGCCTCGCGTCATCGTACCGCGTAACCTTCGGCCGCCGCGGTTGCGTAAAATGACGTGGTCACAGTCGTAACGATTCGCGAATATTCCCCNNCCCCCCCCCCCCCTACTCAGCCGCAGTAATCGGACACAAACCGATAGGCGGGCAGGTGGATATTATAGAGGTAGGTACGAGAATAATCAAAATAATATAGTAATAATCATCGCTAGACGTCGGCATCGAAACGCGCGAATAACGGTGAATACCACTATGGTTTGGACCGCGATGCGTGGTAGGAGGACCTACCTTTAAAAAAAAAAAATAAAATACAATTTCGGACTTCTTGGTGCCGCTCGAGAGCACGAAAAATCGCGGTCACGGGCGAGGTTTGTTCGTGTATACATTATATATACTGCACCGCACACATGGGTTATAAAATATTTTACGTGCGCTTACTTTGCTAACGAAAAATAAACTGTTACCGCACACGTACAACAAGTGGTCGCTCGAGGGCATAACGTCACATAATATTATGGTACTACTATGTAGGTTATGCTATGGCCTATGGGTAAGATGGGACACCACTTAATTTATATATTTAAGGTGATTATTAATTTTATTTTATTGAAAAAACAAATAGATCCTGTATGTAAAATTATAATATGTAGTTTTCAATCGGTTTTGTTATATTATTATCATTTAACAAGACATACAAATTAATTTTGTCCCATCATGGATTATGGCCGAGTTAAGAGGTTAGGTCCATTTTCATAACAAATACAACTGACTTCATATCATGTAGGGAATTAAATGTTTTTCAAGTTTAAAAGCAATTTAAAAACTTTAAATACAATAATTGATATGCATATTACATTAACATTTATCAGAAAAATGTGAGTTGTAGAATTAAGTTTCAAATATAATGTTTAAATGATAACATCTATTGTTATATTTGCACTCCTACCGGGTGGTCCACAAGGGACATATATTTTTTTTAGTAGTGAGTTTTCTGGAAGGTTTTCCATCACCCGTTTGTACATTTGACCGTTGTGGAAGAAAGTTTTCGAAAATAAAAAAAGTATTCTTTTCGGAAAAAACGCCGAGCTATAAATATTAATATAATAAAGAAAACATGGTTTCTCGTTTGAAATAAGTAAGAGGAAAAAAACGTCCAATTTACGTTTAGGTATTTTTCACTATTAAGATACGTACATTTTTTCCGGATATCGCACAAAAATGAATTGAAAAAATGTGGCTGCCTGACACTTGGATCACTCTGTACGTGACATATACGTGCATAATGCGTTCACGGCGACTGCGTTTTTACGAGACGTTTAGAGAATGCTCGGATGATCGGGCGCACGTGCAATAGTAGTATTGGTTTGAGAAAAACGTTATGTGCAAAAAATAAAAAATAAGAAATAAACCCGCCGAAAATATTTTACCGTTAATCGGTCCCATGGTCCTACGCTATTAGGTGACTACGATTTCGGTCTAATACAACCTTGGATGTTTAGAAAACCACATGGTTAGCGGTAACAGTACATGTAACATAAACATATATCTATATTACTGTTGTAATGTAGTATACATTGTACATAATATATAACACATACATTATACAATATATAATAAATAATGTTAATGTCCAAGTTAGTGTCCAAAAGTAAAGTATAGTATTAAAAATATATGCGTTTGAAAAAAAAACACTAAGTATGAAATTAAATAATAATTAAAAATTATATATTATACTAAAGAATCAAAAAAATACGTACTGTAGTCATAAAAAGGGAGATTGGAAATCAATAATCATTTGCTTAATGATTTCATGTATTTGCATGGCAGTATTATAATATACACTCATATATAATGTAAAGTCAGTAATTATTAAAATTAATTTTGAGTACCAATATGGCAGTATATTCTATATATTACGATTAATGCAGGAATTGTATCTAGCATAAGATAAAGTGATCTGATGTTAATCAGTGAACTATTGGTGAATATTTCAAGATATTTTAATTTTTATACAATTTATAAACATTTTTAAATTGTAATGACTGAAAGTATATTTCACACTCTCGTAACTTACATCAAAAATAAAATATCATAAAATCGCCAAGTAACACAGGGACACAGGTAATGTGCTTAAATTAAATTTTAATAATTGGATTTTAAAAGTAACTTTTAGTGCTTTAATAGTTTTATTGTTGTTACTAATATATACTATAAACCAGAAACCACTACATAGATTCACAATATATTTTGTTTTGTGCATAATATTATTATTGTTTTTATAGAAAGACAAAAAAGAAAGATATTGAAAAAATTCAAATAAACGGAAACGGTTATTAACATGTGTTTTAAATGTTCTTTACTAAATGTAAATACTAAATTATTGACCATCGAAGTGTTGAATACATTATTTCAGAATTTCAATAAAGATCAATGCAAAACAGATAGGTGTACAAACACAATTTTATAAATTACCATAACAAATTATACAATCTGGCACATGCGCACATGAATATTAATTTAAAATCTAGCAATAATAAAACTACCAGATAACTTAGTCCAAACTTTTAAGTGATATTTAAAAACAACGAATTGATAAAATGTTAACCTAAATAATATAACATTTGAGCAGTTTTAGTTAGTAAGATTCTGACATTGTATGGCCTTCCTTTCCATTGATTAATTCTTTGTTTCCAAAACTTTAATAAATATGTACCTTTTTATAAATAAGTAGGTTCTTATTTCTTTATGCATAAAAAATTCTTATAATTTTTGTATTCAAATTATACCTATGTGTATTACATATTTGTTATGGTACAAAAATATTCTTTAACATTATGTTTTAATAAATCAGTAGGTAACCAACCGCCAACAAATTTGTATGTTCCTTTTTTTCATTATTTCGGAAATTTAAATAACACGAAACCAGCAATGTCTCAATGTCAAATAGCAACATATTTTTCCCCAAAGTGGATGCGGCTCTTTTAACGAAAACTTTTAATATGCAAGGCTGGTCATTAACGAGTTAAAAATTAAAATTAAGGTACAACGTCAAGTTAATATTAACTAAGTTAAATAACTCTTTACTTTTTTTTAACTTATTTTACACTTAAGTTAAATGTTTGATTATATACAAACCATTTATTTATAATTTCGTTGCTTCATGAAATATTAGATGGGTATCATAGTTCATAGAAACGTCCAAGAGTTTACAATGAATGTATAATTATTGGTTTGTGGTTAATAAATTAATGATAATTATTATTATTTGACATTTGTTTATTTATTTATATAATTAATTTTTTTGATATATAGATTAAATCACGCACTTTATAATATTTTTATTGATCTAAAGACCAGGAACTATGGCCATTAGCTGATGAAAGGGTTAAACGATCGGTTTGAATAAGTATTAAACGTGTGGCCTGGATTTTGTTGCTAAAAATTCCGGATGGTCACCCATCCGGGAACTAGAGACTGCAGCCGGTGTGTACACTCAGCTTTACGAAAGTACCTAACTGAGTGTAGACACCAATCCGCTGTAAATTTATTATGTATGGCACATAGTATTAAAGTAATAAAGGTAGCCTAATCTACAATACTATGAATTAACGAATTACAATTACCCTGTGTCATAACTGATGCCGACGGAAAACAACATAGGTGTAGCCTCTTATGTTGCCCATTTATTATATTCAATATTTATAAATATTTATAATTTATACTTTTTAGTCATATATTATTATCTATGAACATACAATTGTATATATTATTATAATTTATATAAATGTATTTATCCCCCCCCCCCTACAAACATGACTTAATAAGCCATTGCTGCGCACAAAACTTCGAACTTGAAACGATTTCCAAATACGTCATTCATTTTGTAGAGACCTAATCTATTTTTCTTGTGAATTTTAAAATTTTAAAATGTTTAGTCAAATTAATTTGTTTTCTCCATTAACAACAATGTTATAAAACTCTATAATATAAAATTCAAAAATATAGTTGAACATTTTTGCCATCGACAACATGTACCTATATCAACATGTTTCGACAACAAATTTACCCATAGCCACAAATAGGGGGGCCTGAGGGGATAAGCCCCTCAAACATTTCCTAAATTTGTTTAAGCTTTTTTGGCAATATTATAGTTCATGATGCAAAATTCGTATTTTTTTAGAATAAGTAATTCGCAAATGAACAAATTTTATTTATCGTGGTGTTATTTTTACTATTATTATACATATTTTGTAGGCTTGCAATAACCATAACCGTAATACCTATACCAAGAAATTAGATTACTAAGCATTTTTATTACATAGTCTATGGTTGTGGCTCATATAGCTTTAACATTTGACTATTAAACTTATTTTATACGGGCTATAAATATCAAAATACATCTAAATTTCGAAGTATTTTCTAATTTATTTAAAATTATATAAGTGGCAATCACATTACTAGTGAGCTGAGAGCTCAACCACATTTGAAAGGTCCTTTTCATCTATGAGAAGGATAAACACATAATGTCAGAGCTAACATGGCTCACTGCTGACTTACGAATTTAGCAATAGGTATGGAATGTCGAAAAAGATATTACAGTAGGTACTGAAATAACATTAAACATATTTGCTAAAACCAACAGAAGATAACAGCTTTAAATAAAAATTTGTTCTGAACTTATATTATTTTGTTGCTACTACTGACTTGTTGCCATAAAGCTATACTCAAGTATCAATAATTCTTATTGTTTTCCAGAAGTTACGTCTTATATGGTGTATAATGTTTATTATATATTATAAATATAATTTTGACAACTATTATAAGTACCTAGTCAAGTAGATGAAATAATACATTATACATTAGAAAAAATGTTTCGTACATTTTATTTTCCGTCAATATCGTAGGTAATTAACTATGCCGAATACGGTATACCTACCTGTATGTTTTCTTAAAAAAATATTAAGTTTCAATTACTTGCATAATTGCTTCATTCTGTAACTAGGGCTTCAGCCACCCCAAATCACAAATCCTATTTGTGCCTATAGCTGCATCTATATCATAATATGGTGACCATTTTTGGAAAGTTAATAATTGTTGATTTTAATTTTTACGTTTATTTATGAATTTAATTATTTATTAAAATAAATTATAAATATTATATATTTTAATAATATTATAAAACCATATCAATTCTATTATTTTATTATAAAATTGTATTGAATAAAATAGTACATGACATTTTTTATTGTTAATAATTTCTTACACAACTTTTAAAATGCCAATAATAAATATTAAATAAATTTAGATTTAATTATTAATTTAAGTATAAACTAAATATGTGCCAGCAGTTGCGGTTAAACATAATATACAAATAAAATAGTTTTGTTATTATTATTTAAGTAAAATAAAAAATTTTTTTTAAATCTATGGCTTAATTAAAATTAAACTAATTTCAAAGTTATTATTACAGTTATTTTATTCTATAAAATTTCATTTAAAATTAGGATTATATAAATACCTATTATCATAACATTTTTAATTAATTTACTGAAAAGTAGTAATGTTCATTAAATTTAACAGAATTGGTGGTATTTTAGTTATATTAAAGAAACCTGTTTTTAATTGATTAAATAATTAATTAATTTAATGTTCACTTTTAGTTATTTTAAATAGCTCATACATCACTGTCATGGATGTATTAAAAAATAAGTTTTATTTCTTTATATTTATAAGATAGCTGTGTTAAATTTTGAATTTAATTATACAATTTTAATAATAATAATAGTAATTTTTATATTTATTTTTATTTTTAATAGTTTATATATTTTTTACTTTATTAGAGCTCAACGTTATAGGTTATATTAAATTACGTAAAGGTCCTAACACAATTTATCTTACGGGTGTTTTTCACCTTATAGATGATGGCTTAAAATTATTGTTTAAAGAATTAAGTATCTTAGGTATATACATTTTTGTTTTTATAATTTCACCTATATTAGGTTTATTGTTTATCTTCTAATTCAAATAATTCTTCAGTATTGGGAATAATTCGTTTTATTTCTCCAACAATTTCTTATAAAGTACAAATAATAGTTATATACATTTAATAATATTAATTAATAAGTTTAATTTCAACAGTTTTTTTTATTTATTAAAAAAATTCCAATTTTTTTATTATTACTTAACCTATTTTTATCACAAATAAATGAATAATTTTTTCGAGGGAAAATCAAAATTCGTTAATCTTTAATCTTAATTATTATATTATCTGAACACCTGAAGAAATGATCATTAACTAAATGCCATTAAGTTTATGTACATAATTATGGTGAAATATAATATACCAACAGGTAACCATCCTCAAGTAAGAATACTATTAAGGTCAATGGTAAGTGGAAGACATTTTTTTTTTTGAAAATTTAATTTTGAAGCATGCAGTTTATTTCACAAAAAAAAAATACAATTTAAAAAAGTTCATAACATTTTTTAAAAAAATACAAAAAATATTATACACATTATAATACTATATCACACTCAATGAGCTCCATTATATAATCATATTATCAGTCTTAACTATTTTTCTTATGACTAGATAGATTTAGGTTGCTTCATTTGGGAAGGCATAGTTTACTATTTCGTCCAGTATTGAGTCCAGTGATTCTAGAGTTCCACCATTATCCAACAATGACTCATTTAATGGATTAAGAGTCTGATTACCCGAGTTTACAATCATGTGAGCATCGAGATCTCGTCTACGTGTACACGAAAAGTGACAAAAGTCACAATTATATGGTCTTCTACCTGTGTGCGTCCGCCGGTGCTTCTGCAGATTCAGTTTGGTGGAAAACGTCATTTCACACCTGTCGCACAGGTACGGTCGCTCACGCTCGTGCACCAACCGATGTCTCCTCAGAGAACTCCTATGTATAAATGAACTGTCACATATTTCACACAAGAAAGGTCTTAGAATATCGTGACGGTTAAAGCGGTGTACATCCAGTTCTCCTCTGGTGTAAAACGACATAAAACACTGGTGACATGGAAATTCTGGTCTGGGTTCTGTATGTATCTTTTGGTGTCTCTTCAGTGTGGCTCTATAGGAAAACCTCTTTACACATATGTGACATGCATGAGGCTGCTCACCCGTATGTGACCGCCGATGTACAACCATATAATAATTTTTTGTGAAAGCCCTACCACAAATATCGCATACATATGGTCGCTCACCCGTGTGTATTCGCTGGTGGGTTCTCAGACTACTGAGATGTATGTACGACTTGTCACATAAATCGCATTCAAATGGTTTCTTAACCATGTAATGTTGACTGCTACCAGCTTGGTCGCTCATGTTGTAAACGTTGGTGTTTCTACAGACGTTGTCACAAGTATTTCTTTTGGTGTGATATGTAACGCGAAAATAATTGAATTTTCTAGAATATATATCAAATAACATAATAATATTAGTGTTTGACAATGTAAAAGTATAAAATGTTTAAAATTTATAATTTATAATTTTATTTTGTGTATTTACCAGTTAGAGGTTGTTTTGTTAGAACAAAGTGGTTACTTGAAGATTTGAATTTCAAATTGGAATCCAAGCCAATGCTGTGTGCCTGTTATATCAACAATCGAAAATATAATGTTATAATAATATGTAATTACTGTAATATATTTAAAGTTTAAATGATCCTATAATAGTTCCATAATAGTATAAAGTAACACATTTCATAAGCTATATAGTCATACAGAGCCAGAAATTGAATACATTTGTATGTTTTTCTTTATTAGTTTTGTAAAGTAACTAGGTATGTAAAACATTCACAGTGCGTACATATCACTCTTAAGCTAATGAGTAGTCTTGCACAATTTGATTTTCTGTACATGGATTATTTTAGATTCTGAGCGGAGATGTGAATGTATTGATTTCACAATGATGTGTGTTTTTTTATTTTTTATGTTCGTCACTGTCATCACGGTTTGGGGACGTAAAAGTGCTTAGATTTTGTTCAACAGCAACTCTTCTGGTAGGAAAATGAATCTAGTTGGTGCATTCGGGAGGTCAAAACCTAAAATGTCTAATAGTTTTCAAAAGCAGCATTAAAAACAAACAAAATAATTAAGGAAAACCCAGAATTTTTATGAAAAACCAGTTTTAAAAAAAAATCGATTTTGGTATTTGATGTAACTCTAAAAAAATGACCGTAGATACATGTTTCACTGAATGTTTGTGTTAGAATTTTCTATACACCATAAAATTAATTCAAAATATTTTAACTCTTGTTGAATCATTTAGGCATGTGCAATTTTCGATTATTATTTGTTTTTCTAAACTACTGTCGATCAAAAATGTTTCGCTAAGTAAAAAAACTCGAAAATGTAGTACAAGATTTCTCGCTAGTTGTTGTTAATGGGGAAAAAATGAGCTTAAATCCACAATATTTTTTTACGAGTATTTAAATTTAGAATTTTTACAACATTTGTAAAAATCACAAAAATTAACAAATTATTTTAAGTTAGAATCACATAAAAAATTTTCTTTTTACATCTAAGATTTAAAAATTTAATACAAAATTGCTTATAAGTTTTCTACCTTTATCAAAAAAAAAAAATTGACCGTAAAGTCAAATTAAATTTTTATGGGTGATTGAAGTTGAATTGTTTACAATATTGGATGTTTACTCGATTTCTAATGTAGCGACTTTATTGTTTTGTTGTAATTCAAAAACGAATAAGTGTAGACACTTGAAATGTACACCATATGTTTATTTCATTAATTCATATATTCTTGATACCTAATATTTTCAAAATATTTTGACTTGTTTTTAACTGTTAACGGACATTTTCTATTTCCATTTTTTTTAAATATAAATTTTAATTAAATTGTCAGGTTTTTTTGCTACACTGTATAATTAAATGGATTTGGCCAAAATTTATTTTGACTTATATTTATAGTTTAAATAAAAAATCCTATTTCGCATATTTTTGAATATTTTATGGGTTAGGGCATAAAAATGCATGTTTTAATAATTTTTTTTGTGTATAAATGCTTTTTTTAGTAATAATATATACATTTTTTCGGGCAATTTGTTCTAAATTGACATTAAAATATTAAATGTATTTGTATTAACTATGACTTCTATAGTTTCATGGAAACTATTCTATTTTTTCTCGGCATTTAACGTGTAATATTGACTGAAATTGTACAAGATATCTCGATAAAGTTAAATAACAGATACAACTATTACTACTATTAATAAAAAATAACAAACAGTTCTCAACAAAAACAAAAGATTTCAAAGTATGGGTAATATTTCAAAAATATTAACTGCAGGGGAAAAATAGAACGTAGGTAACGACATGACGTATTTCAAGTTAGCCCCAATAACTTCATGGGACATAGGACGTTTCTTTTCTTTACATAAAACTATGTTGGCATCAAACATTAGGTCTTTCAAGTTTAAAATCAAAAGAAATGATAGATTGTACTACTTTAAAGGTAAAATGTGATTTTAAGCAGAAACATAATCTATTTTAATAAGTTTATTTCTTTTATAGATCTTGTATACCTACTAGTCTACAACGAAGATCAAGACTAGTAAGCCAATAATTCATATACTCACATCAATATGTAACAAAAAATATGTAACTAAAATTAATAAAAAAAATTATAATGAACAAATTAAATATAAAAGTTAAATTGTTGTGGTTTTTTTGAAAAATTAGAGCATATTTTAAGAATTTTTAGAGCATATTTTGTTATTTTTTTAGTGTTTATATGTAAGCATATTTTATACTTTTTAAGTGCATTAAATTCACAGCCTTGTAAATTGTACTGATTGAGTAAAATAACATGAAAATCTAATATAAGATTCTTAATATGTTGTTACAATAGCAAAAAATGTTGAAAAACATTAAAAATGCATGTATAATGTATATAAATGTTGACAACATTTATCAAATTGAAAAATGATTTTGTAGTTAAAAATGTATAAAATTTTCAATTTTTATGGCTAAGGATCGAACATTCAAAACAAGGTTCTACTTAAACAGTTTTTTCCGTAACTAAAAAATCTTAAAATAATATAAATACAGTTATGTTTTACAGACATTTTAAGTTCAAATTTGGACAAAATTACATATTAACACAAAGAATAACGATTTTTGTCATTTTGTTGTAATTCGGTTCAAAAACAGCACAATTTTACATAAGTATACATAATATTTTTCCAGTATCGCTAATAATTTAAGAGTAATAGTATGAATAGAATTAATTTAACTTACGGGCTGTCGTTATAATAATAACTCATTATAATTTTGATTAACTTTGTTGTGGCAATTTTAAAAAGGATAATATTATAATCTACTTACAAATTAAAAAGTAAAAAGCTGGTAAGTGGATGTCGTTCTGCCGTATGTTAGGTGTCTAGAAGGTAGCTGTAATCGATGGTATTACATTTGAATTCGATGATATGATATCATTGAATTCAAATTTAATACCATCGATTACAGCTGCCTTCTAGACACCTAACATACAGCGCATACAAAATATTATCCTTTTTAAAAATGCCACAACAAAGTTAATCAAAATTAATCAAAATTATACATTTTTGTTAAAGAAAATTAAAAAACTGTGTAGATTATTTTGAATTAGAAATTCATAACTTCTTTTTTTAAATCTTAAATTGAAAATTCAATAAATTCAAAACAAAAAAGTCAAATTGAATTGAGTTGGATTTTTTTTGGGCATCGGATATTCATTATTCACCCATAAATTAATAAATTATCAAAGAACGATTTTCTTATTTTATTTAAATTCAAAAAGTATTAACTGTAGGTTAGGTTACTTGAGATTCAAACCAAATGTTTTTTTTTATACCTTTCTATACTTGGAAGATTATAAAAATATTTCGACACGTTTTAAGCTGTTTACAGACATTTGAAATTTTCATTTTTTCTAGTTTTTGGTGTATAAATGTAGATAAAATTTTTATCTTTCGGTCTAAAAGCTTGATTTTAATACGAGGTTCCTTAGCATTGTTACAATAGGTAGTGTTTTAAAAATATTAAAATGCATAAACACAATTTTTTTATATCTACTTATGCATTTGAAGTACAAATTTGACAAATTGTATCGAATTGAAAATGTTCTTATTCTTTTGTAGTTAAAAATGTATAAAATGTTCCAAGTTAAAATATATGCATAATATTATGACGAAGTAATATTATAATTATATTATATAGTAAAACTCTTGAATAGTGGATAATCTCCAATTTTTGAGAGAGTAATTGTTTTAATTCATTAAGGGTTATTATAATATTGTTAATAATAAAAATAATATAAATATTTAATAAAAATAAATATGTATTTAACAATGGCCTTTTCTTTGTTGATTTGGTTCCAGGGAAAAAAAAGGTAGTTGGTCAAAATGTCGACAGATAGGTAAGTTCGTTTGAATCTGGGACCTTACCTTACTACCTTTTTTTCCTCGGGACCAGTGGTGCAAATCATTTTATTTTTACACGAGATAAACCTAGCTCACCAGTCGACACTCACCAACCATCATTAATCATTATTAACTTAATGAGATATAGCCTTCAAATAAACAGATAAACATTTTTTTGAAAGTAATTTTTGTTTAATTTTACTTTGTCATTGAATACTTTTGAAGGTATACGCATACGCATAAACACGAGCGGATCTCTGCAGCTCATTCCTGGCTCCCCACACGCATACGAGAAACAATAAGCTTCTATCACAGAACAAACAGAAGGGAATCTTAAGGCTCATCGAAAAACCGTCCGACATTTCTGAATTTTAAACGTGCTGCCACATACCGAGAAATTCCCTTTTTTTAAAGTTTTCTGTGGTTTGTGGCTACACGGTTAGTCAGCAATTCCACTCATAACAACAACAACACATGGGCAACCATAGATAACATAGATTATAAATCGGTTTGATTCACGATTATAGATAGTACTATCTATAATCGTGGTTTGATTATTTGAATATAATAATATATTAAAAATTTGAACGAACAGTGTTGCACGATATAAAGAAAAAAAGAGAAATTCCCGGTACGTGGCAACACGTTTAAAATCTAGAAATGTCGGACGTAGTTTTATCATCTCCCGTAAGAGCCCATGTTAAATGAAATAAGATTCCGTTCTATTTGTTCTGTGCTTCTATCAACATAGGTACCTTATCAATTATTAATACAAGTGATGATAAGCACTTGTCCAAAAATTGTTCGGGAGATATCCGATATTACAATTTACAATATGATATTATAAATTATATTTATTAATTAAAATTGTAATTACAATCTTTAATCTATATCGTATGCTATGTGCCTATAAGTAACGCTGATGTTAATTTTATGTATTGTATTGTAATTATTTGATTGTACCTAATTGTTTTAGCTGAATAAATAAATATTATATTTATTATATATGTCCCCAGACATTTAAATTAACTTGATATTTTTTTAAAAGAACCATTAATATATTATGTTGTTTAAAATTGTAATACGAAACAAAATAACATTGTACATTAAATTACATGGGTTTTTTAAAATTGTAGGATAGAATTGAAAAATTCATTTTTATAATTTATTATACTTGTATAATAGATCTACAAATTAAAAAACCACTGGGTAAAATTAGAATGAATCAAGTATAAGCTTGTACTTTGCTATTGATAAGACCTTACCTTATAAAAATATATTAACTGAGGTGTTATAGGTAGTTAAATGCTTAAAATTACTAATAATCATTGTTATTATATTGTCAATAAGTTAATACTTAGTATTACATCAAAAATAGGGGTAATATTTAATATAATGTTGACCTTAGGTAATTGTTGCTCCATTTGAAATAATTGTTGTTGTCTATTAGAATAGGTACAAAATGTGTTATTGTCAATGCACATCTTGTCATATCAATCTATATGTTACGGGCAAAAGTCGAAATCGGGCAAACCTCAGAAATAACGCGAACTGCCCACAATTCTTTGGCAAAATGTCATATTTCGGCTTTTGACCGAGCAAACCTAGTTATGACCAACCTAATTTGGGCAAAACTGTGTACTGACTTTTATCGTAATGGCAAAACCGTAGTGTCTTATATACGTTCGATAATATTAAATAGTCATTTTTGTCGTACGAATTTATTACGATTATAAATGACCCCACGTATCTTGTTAATTTATCGTATTTTATCAACTCGTTACCTATATTAAAGGTACATAAAATACACCTACTGTAGTTCGTATTTTTGTGAGCAAATTTTTGTACGTCTTTAGCAATGGCTAACGAAATGTGTGTGTCTGATTTTAAAACTAAATTTGAATTAAAACTTAAAGAAATTGCAAAAAGTGAATGCAGTGCTCTAACAAGATATGATGAACTCATAAAAGAGGTAGAACAAGCGAAGTCAATTCGAAGAAAACAACGAACGAATACAGGAGACTAAATAGATTTGACGTACTCACAATCGGTGAGTCTAAAAAGTTAATAGTTCCACCAAGTAAAACCAATGCTGACATTTATTTTGTAAAATGCAATGAAATGTTCGATATATTACACACGGCTCATATAAATTGTGGTCATGGTGGTCGAAACCGAATGGAGCATTCAATAAAACAAAAATACAAAAATATTACCAGGGATATAATTTTATTATATTTACAGTTATGTGAAATATGTAATAAAAAACACTCTCATCCCAAAAAAGGTTTAGTAATAAAACCAATTTTATCTAAAACTTTTAACTCTCGTGCACAGGTCGATCTGATAGATATGAAAAGTAATAAAGATGGTGATTTTAAATTTATCTTGGTTTACCAAGACCATTTTACTAAGTTTGTTTCTTTACGACCTTTAAAAACAAAAACTGCAAGCGAGGTTGCATACAATCTTATAGATATTTTTTGTATATTTGGAGCTCCGTGCATACTACAATCAGACAATGATAGAGAGTGTGTAAATCATATTATAAATGATTTAGTTCTAATGTGGGATGGTTTAAAAATTGTGCACGGGAAGCCACGTCATTCGCAAAGCCAGGGGAGTGTTGAGAGAGCTAACCAGGACATCGAAAAAATCTTGGATGGAAGAAAATCAGTCTAGGAAGTGGAGTGAAGGATTAAGATTTTGTCAATTTGCCAAAAATAGTGCTTATCATGCTGGCATCAAACAACCTCCATATGAACCTATGTTTGGAAAAAAGTTAGTCTTGGATTAAAAATGTCATTTTTACTCAATGATATAATTAATAATGTAAATGACGAAAATGACTTACTTCAATTTGCAGAAAATGAAAATGAAATGGATGTATTAAATGGAAATGAAAATTAAATGGAGGTATTAATTGAAAATGAAAATGAAATGGAGGTTTTAAATGAAAATGAAAAAATTTAAAAAAGCACGGGAAAAGGCTACTGATGGATTAGTTGCGCAAGCAAAAAAAATGAAATTACTGAGTGAAAATCTATTTCCACCTCTAACAGTCGAAACGACAGTGAAAATTCCAGTGCCTTGTGTTGATAGAGGAAAAGTCGATGCTATTAATGTGTTAGGTGTTATATTAAGTGTTACTGATGATGGATTCTATAAAATGGGAACCAAAAATGGAATTTTGTCATCACTTTATGTCAGAAACCAAATATTTCAATGCAAGGAACAATTTATTAGTAGCAATGATGTACCAAATATCGAAATACCACTGAGGACTGCTAGTACTCAAAATGCATTAACTGGAGGACAAGGGTTTATTTTTTGTTCTTGCAAAACTAAGTGCACTACAAGACGATGCAAATGTAAGCAACAAAATATTTTGTGTAGTTCTAAATGCCATGATTCTAATATGTGTAGCAACAAATAAACAAATATATTATTTTTTTATTATTATACTCAATTATATCTGTACAATATTTTTTATAAATAATTTTTATTTTAACATTATAAGAGTACGTAATATCATTATATCTTTATTATTATTTAAGTGTATTCAATTATATCTGTACAATATTTTATGATTATTATTTTTTTATATGTGGTTATTATAAACACTACAGTTTGGCTCAAGTGAGGTTTAAATGTATTAATTAAGTTTATTCAATTATATTTGTATAATAATATTTATTTTACAATTATTTATATTTAATATTATCGAACGTATATAAGACACTACGGTTTTGCCATTACAATAAGTCAATATACGGTTTTGCCCAAATTAGGTCGGTCATAACTAGGTTTGCCCGGTCAAAAGCCGAAATATGACATTTTGCCCAAGGATTGTGGGCAGTTCGCGTTTTGCCCGGGCATTTCTGAGGTTTGCCCGATTTCGACTTTTACCCGTAACACTACACACTGGCGAAGCCGGATAATTCAGCTCGTTACCTATGTATGTATATATATTATATCCGATTATTCATATTATAGTACTGTATAATAATGTAAAAATTTCAAAATAATCCAGCGTAATATATTATAATATGTATACGACATAAATTTATATTAGTACGACTATATTAAGTATTGACGTTAGACCTAAATACTTATTAGTTATAAGCTTAGGTCATATACTATAGATGGAGCCATGCGTATTATTTTGTTGCTGAAATTAGCGACGAGTCTTCGAATAATTAGGTGTTCGATAATAGCATAATTATTCATATATAATCAATATGGTGATTTGATAACAAATTATCTGTGGACAAATATGCGAGATGTTGCGTTTCGTATGCGTACATCGAATACCAAATTCGGTGACTCGTCGCTGATATCGGCAACATATTAATTGTTGTATTGATATAATACGCTGTGGCTCCATTCATAGTATATGATTTTATTTTATTACTTATTAGTGCAGAGGTATTCAAACTTTTTCATCCCACGGCACCTTATATGGTCTTTACAAAATGTTGACGGCTCAAAAATTATAAAATACAAAAAAACAATGTTTATATGAATGTAATATATATTTTATAATTTATACTTATTATTTATTTACCATATTACACACATAAAAAAAATTAAAGCTATATTTAGCGAATGATTGTTGTAGACAATTCAACGTTTCCCAACCGGTGTGCCTCAATGATAATAGCAAACGTTTTTCGTAAAAGTATTTATTGGTTTTCAATTATACTAAGCGGCTCCCTTCGACAACTCCCGCGACGCTCCGGGGAGCCGTGACGTACAGTTTGAATACCTCTGTATTAGTGTCTTAATGATAATAACTATCATCACTCGTATTAATATTTGATAAGGTATGTTGATAGTAGATTATAGTGAGCGCATACGCGTATGGAGCCTGGACCTAGCTACAGTGATCCGCTCGTGTATACACGCACATACCATGGTATCTCTAGAATTGAACTACTTAATCAGTAAAGTAGTGCTAGGGTATACACCGTTACCCTCGTACATCTATAGTATATTTATTTTTCAAAAACGCATACTACCGAAACAATGTTATCGTACGATAAGAAAACATAGATAATTCGGCTATCTATAAAATTGGAGTTTGTGTCATTAAGATAAATTTATGTATCGTTTTATTTAAAAACCAGATAAACAATATTGTTTTAGTACAGAATTGAATTTATATTTTTTTTTCGTTACCCATTTAATAAAGACTTATTGTAATATGACTTAAAAAAATAAATAATGCCTGAAAAAGTTAAAAAATTCACCAACTAAGTTTATTGTTATCGTAGTGTAACCTACTTGAAACACATATATATTTTTAAATTTGCATATTTCACTTTTTTTGTTTTTATATAAAATTAATTATTAGTTATTACTTATTACTGATAATTAAATTACTTATAGTAAATAGTAATTGGTTAGCGAAACACTACATTATTATAACTTAATTTTTTTAAGTTAATGTAAGAACAACACGGCTTATGAGGAACCTTGTATTAAATATTCAAACAGTTATTAAGTGCAATTATTAATTTTTAACTATAAACTAATTTTCAAATTTTTATGATTTTTCAAGTAATTTTGCCAATATTTAAAATTCAAACCCATTTACAAAAATAACTATAATTAAGTAATTTCTATACATTTTTTAAACTACTTTAAAAATTTATATTATAAGAATAATCTATACATATTATTTATACATTGAATTTAATGACAGCTATTAGCTAATATGATATTATAGTATTCATGCATACATAGGCCACCACACACACTGTGTGCAGAGCGTTAAAATTCAACCAGAAACAATTTAGCACTACCGCGGTGACACTATACAAATAGAAGATATAATTTTACCACAAAGACTGCAGTGTGAGGACAAAATGGTTGAAAATAAAAATTTTGAAAAAATGTGACTTACTTCTGTCAATGTATCGGAATGTCCGTCGTCCCCGTCAAGTAGCCGTAGTGACCGTAGTCTAGTACAATGTTATGTAATAGAATACCACGGTGGATAGATTGATAACTATGGTGGTCACTATATGATGTTGAGTGAAGAACCGTAGAACGTGGAAATCTGGTCGGTTTTCGTTTTTTGAGTAAAAATATCGGAATATCCGTTGGACGTGTAACTAACTGTGTCTACTTTAATTCAATTCTCAATGCAGAATAAGCGCCCTTAGTGGGTTGTCAGTATACATATGGTTAATGTGCATCCCCCACTACGACCTTCTAGCATAGCTGTTCCAACTACCCGTCAATAAGGTTGCCACCACCAATGTCACCAATGAAGAGCTGTATAGTGTGTAGAGACACTGGGGCAGGTAGGAAATGTGAAAAGGTCATAAGCGATTATATCTTCACGATTTCAACGGCGGGGGGTCCGACAACGAACAGAGGGTCAGTTAATGTAAATAATGCATGAAATCTCATTTATCTTCTTATTCTTCTCCTTTTTATTATTATTCTTATTCTCATTATTACTAAAATGCTATTATTTGTATTATATTTGTTATTTCTAGTATTTTTACAATAGTATCTATCTATCTATAGATTTTCATACCAATAGTATCTTCGAATTCGGACGTATAGTTTTGGCACAGTCCTGTATGTTCTGCTGTTGGACTGTAAAAAGTATCAATACATTAATAATGGGTTTTTACTACTTATTCCGAATAAATTAAGTATATAGTGTATATAAGTCTTATAGTATTTTTTTGAAAATTATGTACACAGAACAATTGGGTCCTTTTTGACTTTTGTTAGTAAATAGAATGAACTCGGGATCTTTTTAATGAGCGATTTCCTTTTCCTGGGCTTATAAGCATTGAGCATTCATCCGAATGATCCGATACATGTAACAGGTACCTACTTGATTTTTCCTACCTGAACGTGGACGACTCGGTGAAAAATAAAACAACATGTATTTCGTCACTCGCTCATGAGACGAACAGCGTGGTCAGAATAGAATTTGCTCTCGTCCATTGAGTTCGTCGCGTTTACATAGGACAAGTCGGATCTATGAATTCAACCGTTGAGACTCAAAATCTTTACGGACGTGGCTTTCTCGACACTTAACACTATAGTAGTTTTCAGCAAAAGTGACCCTCGACAGTGACGCAGCTAGTGACGCTATTTCAGAAAAACAGTGGCTCTCTACATTGACAGGTAGAGGGCCGGTTATTAATGAGTAATTAAAATTTGTCTCGCTTTTTTTGGTACATATTTAGTAGCCACTGTGTAAAAATATCCACTAGTCGCTAATGTCGAGGGCCACTTTTGCTTACAATTCTATAATCATATCAGACGATCAGATTTTGCAGGCTGGTCAAAGTGTTACTCTTAGCGCGGTGAGTACGTCAAAGCCGAACTGAGCAAATTGACCGACCGCCGTTAAGAGTCACCACGAGCGGACACACACATAGGAGAATCAGGATTTTCACAGTAGTCTCCTCCTCCCCATCAATAACATATTCCAAGGTCTTAAACCCAAAAAGTTTTTAAAAAAAAATAATAATATAATCATATATTTTTACAATGCTGTGATATAATACCGGCTGGCGGCTGTACAGTATTAATGTGTATTTGTACACTCCATTAGAGGCCTCTGTACATAGCTATTTTGTTGTTTATACTATTGTACTAGATCTAAATAATGTATAAAATGTTATTAGAAATAAACGGAAGTCATATTGAATTGGTTCCCGTTTAAAAAGATACTAATTAACTTAAGTCGGATCGATTAATGTTTGTGTTCCGGTAAAATAGTTACTTACTATTTTCGTTTTTAAGAATTCTTTTGCAAAATATTTTCATATGTATGTATAATCGGTACAAAATATCAATGTACCTACACTCTATAGCGTAGACAATAAAATTAACAATAATTTGATGAGGCTCGTTCGTACGCTCAATCTGCAGAAACGCTCTGAGTATTTACGTACTGGCTGACACTGTTAGCTCCCGGATGTGTAAGCACGCTGGTTTTTAGCAACACATACACAAACACGTTTTACCACCCTACCAACAAAAAACCTACTAGACCCATACAAAAAACTCCCTACCGTACCACCCCACACCAATAGCCTATGTTTTCGCGGGTTACCCATAGTAAAAAAATTAAATTAAATTAACAAACATTGAATTATATTAAATTAAATTTAGTTACAGACGAACTTAAAAACTGTTTAAGTTGACAGTCCTTATATTGTAAAATTGAAAAGGAAAATGAGCATAATTAAACGGGAACCTATTCAGCTTAACTCAATAAAATACCTTTTTTAAACGGCAACCAATTCGGTACACGCCAAATAAACATGTTCGAATGGTAAAAATAAACAAACATAATAATATTTAATAGATATATTGATATAATTATAGCAATAATACATTTAAATCATCATTTCAATAATTATATTTTTTGAATTAATTAGCTGTGTAATATTTACATTATATAATTTGACTGTAAAAGGTACATTGCGAGCTAAGCGAGCATTTTTATTTATATTATGTATATAGGCCCTAGTTATATGTAGCCCAAATAAATACATAGCGGTAAAAAGTATCTATACCCTCATGAACGCCACTGTCTGTTTAAAAAAATCTTGAATCATACACTACATAATATTTTTTGAAAACCGCGGACTGCAAACGGCGACCATTAAAATCCAGTCACCCCTTTTGAACCCTAAGGTAAACCATTTATCATATCTTCTGTAAAGAAGTTTCACTTCATTCTCGCGTACTATTGCAATACGCATGATTTTTTTTTTACAGTTATATACCTCAATTCTAACATAATGTAGTTTTATAAAATATTGTGATAAAAAATGTATCTTTACAGTTAAATTAGTATTTGTAGAAATTTAAAAGGTGAAACTACTGCACGTTTTTAAACTATCTATAGAATATTTATTATGGATTAATACAAATAATAATTAGGTATGAATATAAAAGTGTTTCTAAAATAATATATCATAACCAAAACACTTCCTCGAACTAGGTGTAAAAAAACTCCTAAGTAAAAAAAAAAACAGATCTTTCAGCACTATAAAGATGTGATATCATAAATAAATGCTAAGTAAATTGAATTAAAGTACACTTATTTTGTTTCAATAATTGATTTACTTGGCGAGAAATAATATACTTTATATGACGCGGCACACGAAATAACGTGCACAAAATAAACAAAAGGCATTAAAAGTTCACTATAATTAAAATATTTGAATAAACATTTCTACTCAATTTCTCACCAAGTTAACAAATTATTGAAATAAAATAAGTGTACTTTAATTCAATTTACTTAGCATTTATTTATTTACAGTTTTTTTAGAGAATTTATTTTTTATGCAGTAAGAGCATACTTTTCTTTATTTTTCATTCTTTTTTGTAAACTTTAGTTGGCATATTTATAATTCCGAACACGACAATAAGTAATAACCTACTGCCTAGTACACAATAGACTAATTTATATGATAAAATTAAAAACATATAACATAATAACATATTTAATATTTTAATAAGCAATAGTCGATAACGAAATGAAACAAATAATAAATACGCGAATGTGAGATAGCAATAATTTTGTACTGCGCACACGAAAAGAAGTGGGGTAGACTACACGAGATTCGGCCGCTGTGATTCCAGATTTCATTATAATTTCTCATTAAAAAGTCTTAAACATTTCCTTTAATAACATAGTTTCTAAATTTACGATTTCGATGATTTTTGCAAAAGGATCATCTGCACAATTCGTCTGATTACCTATTCCAATTTATTAGGTATTAACTGATTTAGTAGATAATTAGTCAGGTCAGCTTAAAAAAAACACCAATATTTACATTGTTTAAAGAACAACTCTTGCTTTGAGATAATATACAATGTTGAGCCACACCTATATTTTTTTCCTTAGCTCCGTTAGCATAATAAGTAATAACTAACATAATATGTATTATATAGATTGATAAAAATGTAACGACATGCTCTCGCGGGTACACACGAATTGCGTACCAAAACAGGTACCTAAACGAACCTTTTTGAACGAATTGCGTCCCGGACGCAATTCGTGTTACCTTTTCATCTACGGTTAATTATTGTAAGGGGTTCTTAAAGTGATATCGCCATAATAAAGATATGTCAAGTTAAATAAAAAAAAATTAAAATTTAATAATTGTAAAAATATAATAATATCATAATAATATAAATTATAAGTCATAATAACATACTTATTTATAAAAAAAAATTAAAATTGAATTGTAAAAATATAATAATATCATTTTCTGTATTTATATTTATTGGCTAATGTATTAACATAGTCTTTAATTGTAATCTCATTATTGTTTAATTTTATTTTCTAAAAATAGTAAAAATAGTATTCTTTGTCTTATTGCTTTTCTAGGTACTCGTTGTTTTTCTAGACTAAACACGGCTAATACGCCATGTATAGCTCCGGCCCAAAAGTACAAACCACTAAAAACAAGTTTTCACTTTACATTATTATGTTAATGATACCTATTTAATTATTATTGTTTTTTTTTTTTTAAATTTAAAAATATCAAAATCAAAAATAAATTTGGAAACCACTGGAAAGCTCAAAAAAAATGTTAAATTAAAAGGTAACACGAATTGCGTCCGGGACGCAATTCGTTCAAAAAGGTTCGTCTACCTGTTTTGGTACGCAATTCGTGTGCACCGGCTCTCGCATCATTGTAGCAATTCTATAAAATATTACAGATAAATTAATAACGGTCAGATTGTCGTACGTGGAAATCGGAAATCTCATGACCCCAATAAATCATTGTCACAGACAAAAATAGTCTACGTTTATTATACGATCACAGATTAAGACATCGGCACTTACCTATGTTTGCGACGGTAAAGAGCAGGGCGTGTGGCTTTCTTACATGCAGCCACAGAAAAGGTATAGTAAAAAAAAGGTCTTTGATGCAGAAGAGAAATCTACCTCTCGGACGCACAAAACCACTCTTTGATGAAGCCGTCTATCACTGTCTGGTCAGCACAATCGAGTGGTTCCTTCTCCAGTGCATTTGCACCGCCAAACGAAGAAACAACGTCTATATACCGAATTCTGTGAGCGATAACTGGACTTATTATGACGAGCAATAGTGTGGGATCAGTGTGGTTTAATATTAATTGTATTCGAGTATTTTGAATCATTAATTTCTGTCACCAAAAACTTTAAAGCAGTATAAATTTCACAATCGTGAAAGTCACATAGAACATTCAAAATTAAATATTATTTTAAATCATATTTGTTATGTTCTTTAAACATTTTCTAATAATTAAAACCGAAATATTGAACAACAAATGTCCGTGTCGATCTGTTCTGCATCAATATGTTTACACTCAATAACAGCAAGTGCTTATTTCCTTTTTTTTTGCGTTAATTTTAAATCACATTTCCATGATATATCACAATTGTATTTGTTTTACGTACCTTCTTACGATTTATTTTATATAGTACCTGCAGTGTTTCACTAACAAAAAATAAAAGAACAATCTATTTATTATTTCACAATTGCCTTAACGGGATAACGGGATTATAGTCCCGGGATTCTCTTTACTTTTCATTATCTCGTATAAAAAGTGAAATTGAATACAAAGGGATTTTGTGAGACTATGTCTGACTTTACGAGTGACTTAATTGGTCTACTGCAATACATCGGTTAATGGTCCAAAAGAAGATTAATATAACATAAATTGCAATAAAGATTTTAATTAGAATTTCAAACCACGGGTCGTTCAAGTTTAAAGGTTTGATATACTTATATTGACTTGAGTTTTAATTAAAATAAAATAAAAAGATTATCATAGATTTATTCTTTACAAAATAATAAGCTCTTTCACAAACAGTAAGTACTGAAAAGTATAAAGAACATGCCTTTTCCCGTTTATGTATAATATTGCATGTTGATTTAATATACCTACATTTCTAATTTCAAACGACGTTGCAGGATTTTATATTTTAATATGAACAGTGGTATGTAGGTTTATTTTACCAACAAATCTCTTCTTCCAGCCATCAAAAAACCACTAGACTCCATACATAATATTATAAGCTCCGAAAGCTTTATTCGTTTTAAATTAAAATATATTTTATGTAGGTGTTATACAAGTTAGACATCGTAAAATCGACACAGCGAAGATAAGTTAAATTAAATTAGTGATCCCAATATGCCTCGGGTTCGGACAACCATCCTATTTTACTTACCTATTGAATATCATTATTAACGTAGGTTAGCACCTACTAATCTAATAATAATAATTATTATACATTCAAAAGCAATAATGATACATCAGAAAAACATGCATTTCAACACCTTTCCTTAGCTGATTAGTGATTACTATAGTAAGTATAGGACGTTTAAAAAAATATATGCCACTTCTAGTAAGTAGATAGTAAAAAATAATTTATTAGAAAACACGCAAGAGCTGATATGTGATTAAAATTAAAAAACGGGTAAGTGGATAACACTCAGGTTTAGGTACATATTGTGTGTCTAGGGAGTCACTGTAATAGACGTGTGTTAAATTTGACTTGCTTTAATGATATAAAATCATTGTACACGAAAAACAATTCTGAGCGAAGACAGTCTATAATATTTATAGGCTATAATATTTATTACCAAGTAGGTAGGTAATGATAGTATTGTGATTAAAGTAATTTATTTTAATGTATAATACAACGATCGTTAGTACTACAGTAGGTTTAATTCAATTTTGTCGAAACAATTGCATTTGAAAAATTCATTCTGTGCATAAAATATAATAATAATAATAATAATAATAATAATAATTTTAAACTACAACAACATAACTAATATCGTTATTCTTGGTTTTAATATTTAATTTCGACCAAATTTGAACTTAAAATAACTATACAATTTAAGCAGTTTAAAATCTTATAAACAAAATAGTGCATATTATATTATGTTTTTTTTCAACTTCTATTGTAGTCGATGCCTGACATTAATTTTCTTAAGCTTTTTCCCCAAACGAAAAAATTTTATTGACATTTATGGAAAAAAAACTGAAAAAATTGAAAAATTGTGTATTCTGTAAACAGCTCAAAATGAGTTAAAATATTTTGAAAATTGTATCAAGTATATGAGTTGATAATATTAACATATAGTGTAAATTTCAAGTATCTGTAGCCATTCGTTTTTGAATTACAACAAAGTTAGAAAATCGCTATAATATATTATGAGAAATTCAGTGAATATCGAATGTTGTAAGAATTTCAACTTCAACAGCTCATACAAATTTGACTTTCCTGTATAATTTTTTTTTTTAAGGTGAAACAACATGAAAGATATTTTGTATTCAATTTTCAAATTTAAGAAATAAGAAGAAAACTTTTTATGAATTTCTAACTCAAAATAATTTGATTTTTCTTGAACTCTTGTGAATTTTATCAAAATACTAACTTCAGACGCTCATAAAACATCATTGAAGATTTAAGCTCAATTTTTTTTTAATTTCCACTAACAACAACTTACGAAAAAGGTTGAATTACATTTACAAGTTTTTTGTTCAAGCAAAATGTTTTTATGGACATTAATTTTAAAAAAACTAATATAATAGAAAATGTAATCTTATTATATACCGTCTCTCTAAATGTTGGTGTTTCTTAATAATATTAACTCATCCTTTTGCAAATGGCTTATTGAATACGATTACAAATTACGGCTGTAAACCAAATAACCAAATAATGAATTTAAAATTATCTATGATACAAACATTTTTATTTCTTAAATATTAAATAGATTATCATCTCAATCTACAATTGTGTTGTATTCTCGTGTTTGAAAAATAGAAAAAAAAAGTAAAAACAAACCACCTTCCGAAGATATGGCTTGTTATAATAAATTGGGAAACCTAGGATTTCGATTTGATAAAACAATTCTGGTTTCGAATCTTCGGAATACGATCTTATAGACACTAAGAAACGAATAGGTACACGATATAATGTAATGTATAGATCAGTATTGTCTAGTATAGATATATATGACTATATGAATAGTATTGGTGGAGTTAGTGTATCGGGATATAAAAACCGAAATGCTTATGTCTACGAGTTGAGTAGATTTTTACCGAAACTATTGGGAAAACTATTATGTATAACACGATTGTCGTTCAGTTACACCGATCCCTGTATGGAGTGTAATATCAATAAAATACATATCAGACTTGTGTCTTGTACCTATATGTGTTTATAGAAACCTATTATTATACATTGAACAAGAGGTGATACGTGAAATTTGTTTTTGTTATATTTCGCCAAAAATTGTTTTTCGTGAGAGCGGAAAAAAATCAATGCGAGTCCATCGTTTGAAGCTCGATTCGAAACAGGAAGTAAGTGTACTATTATACATGATTCTCGAGAGTTTTAAAAGTTAAAATATATAACGAAAATTCAAAATAATAAAATGTATTATTCATGATTTTTGGTCGAAATGTCAGGTTACCGATATTGAACCTTTTTCGTGATTGACACTTACACACGGTGCGTTCAGCAAAATAAAAAATATAATTTATTTTCTTCACGTATTTAAGGACTTCGGATGAAATACGTTATGATTAATTATGCAATTTGAACAAAACTTCTTAGCCAAGGGTTTGTAGGTATAGAGTTATTAAAAATAAATAATAATAAATTAAAACCGCCCTTGACGAACTCCACACACGCAGAATGTATACCATCTTCGGTACCTATATTGTTGCATTAAATCTGGGTATATCTATGTACATTATCCTATATAGGTACACAAAAAGTATACCCACCCTTTTCAGTAGGTGACTGTGACAATTATAAAGATAAATTTGTATTCTTTTGTACTGTTGCTGTCTGCGTTATTGTGGCATTTATATATTTTTTTATTATATCTTTGTATGTAAACATCAGTGTATTGTTGCATAGCGCGTGCGTGCAATAGTCTGTCATATCGAGAGATGCTTATTGTTATTAATACATTCAAAAACATTTTTAGGATAATATATTATGTACGATACATGGGAGCGGCCCACCACACACACAATCAAATTACTCGAGTGGAGTATTCGGATACAAGGTATTATAAATATTGATTAATTGGTTATTTAATGGTGAAAATGTCTTGTTTCCTGAATACAAACATTATTGCTTAAAAATTGCAAAAATTATCGTTAAAACAACAACCATAGAACAAAAAAAAAAATCAGTATATACAAGAGTCTCAAACATGCAATATCACTTTTCTAATTCCAAAATTATTTAACCAGCATGCGTGGTACATTTTGCAAATTTTTCTAATTTTTGTCATAGGTACAAATTTAGGAAGATTAATATTATGGACGCTTCACAGACCCGTTGTTAAATTTTACAATTACAACCACACTTACACATACCACAGAAAAAAAAGTAAAACGGTAAATGTTTGGACAATTTTAAAACATTTTCAATTTTATTTTTTTATTTTTTCTGAAAAACTGTAATAGTCCACAAAATATATTCAGGAACAAATTCCGCTTCAATATGCAGTTATAATAATACTTTTATAATATTTACGAAATTAACAAATGTACGAGATGGTGAAATCATACTCATTTTACAATACATTAAAGTTAGTATACGCTATACATTGAAAATTAAATTATAATATCTAAACGGTATCAATTGCAATCATACTAAATACGGTGATAAATACATAAATAAATAAATATTTTACTGTTTTCAAATATTTTATATTTCAATATATTTTAAACAATATTGCATAATCACGTAAACTGATCCAAAAACTAAATTTAAAAGCATTAGGTACTAATAAATGTTTAATATAATATTATGTAGCACACAGTACCTATATATTATAATTACGTAAGTAGGTACCTATATAATAATACCCATGCTGGACAACAAGACGGATACGAGAAAAACATGATTTTCACAAGTCACAACTAAGTCGTAGAATAATAATTACATATCTATCAAACAAAATGATTCCAATTTGTTGTTGAAATACACGTATACTAACCATTGATTACAGACAGTATTACTGATTGCCATTTATATAATAGTATAATTTAGCCATACGATATAATATTATCATATTCGTTTAAGGAAAAAATACGATTTAATTAATAATAACATTTGCAAACGGGATAATAAAATAATATCACGCAACGAGTTTGATTAAATATTTAAACCGTTTTATTATTATGCGTTAGCTATATTTATATATACTCTAATTGCATACCTATGTATGCACGCAGACGTCCTTTCGTTGATTTTCTATACTTCTATAGCATCTGATGCGTAATGCGTATAATGAGTTCAAAAAGCATTTACATGAATGATCAATGAATACACCACACTGGCACCCCCAAACAATCAATCATTTAATTTATCATGATACATTAATTTTTTATACGCGGAGAAGACATCTTCCACAAGTATATATTATAATATGTATTGATTAATACGAAATTGATAATATTGGTACACATCCAAATCGTTTTTAATGAAAAGCACAAACAAATTACATACCTATACGATACGCGTGTAATTTCTCTACGAACTCTAATAATGACTTTACACATCTAGTAAAGTGGATTAATTCATTCAATAAATTGATATCCCGGAACGTATATTATTGAACATCGTCCATTTTATTTGAACGATTATTGTAGCGTTTTTTTTATAGTTTGGCCATAGGTGTATATACCATACCAATGTTTAAAAGTATAAAACCTGATAAAAAAAAAAAAAATTCCGACCCCTAAAATTATATGTTATCGTATTCGAGATATTTTAAAAAACCTCGATTTATATCCAGGAATACATGGAACTTTGAAATAACAATATGTTTTTCGTTTTTTCTCGGTCTTTTCCAATACCTAGTTATGATATAAACAAAAAATACGTATAGGTATGTGTATACCACTGACTGTAACAGCCGTAAGTATTTCTTGTTTCATGGTTCGCTTAAGTATATTTATATTTGTCTCATACACATAACACGTGCACAATAGCTATTATATTATTAAAAATCTAAGAACAAAAGTCAAAAACTATACATGCTGTTCCAACATTTAATACATTACTGTTCTTGTCTACAAATCAATAGACAATTAAAATATTTTAATATTTATTATCATGTTTGAAAATATGACGTACTTGAGATGTATGTAATTTATGTAAAGTAAATAAATATAAATAAGGAAGGATCACATTTTTCCTGTAAACAATTGAGAGTGCATTTTCCCAATAATTATAGAATAAATACATGTGGTAAGATAAGTCGTATACATTAACGACGGATACGAGAATACTCCAATAATAGGTACCAATATCCGCACATTTATGTTCAAAAGTGTAATTTGTGACTTTAATTTTTTCAATTTATTGTTTTTCTCATTAATTGTAATGTACACATTGCCATTTGTCAAGATGTATTTATTTATTTATCTCGATGTTCATTTGGTGTATTCGCACATCTCAATGAATCATTATTATTTGCTTATACATACGTATTCAGAATATTGCTCGGAGGACGCTGCCGATCGACCATACACTGCTCGTGTGTACATGCGTACCCATAAAATGCTCCTGGTATCTGAGAGAAACAAATTTAATATACGCACAAGACAAATGTATTATAATTTATAACTATTTTATTAGGTATTTAAAAATTTGCATTTTTAATGAAACATATTTTATAAAAATGTAGAATTAAGAATATACAATTCATTTTCTTCATTTAATTAATTTCAGCAGGGAGTGCTATCATCCCGTCGTCCAAACCACGAGCCACTACTATGGCTTGAGGTATGCTAAGTCTGAACTCAGTAAAAAATAAAAATTATGTCTAATGTGCAAACATTACATATGTGATGGGTAATATACTATTATAATAATAACAATTGTGATGTTTTCGAAATGAAGATTCATTGTCATGCCATTAGTGTAATATTATAATAATCGCGATTTTTATTCGTATTTGACTAGTGATGACTCATTATATTGTTTTTTTTTTTTATTATTGATCCTTAAGCCCAGAGACTATGGTCATTAACAATATATTGTTTAGAGGAATGTACCGTATACGTCTATCTAACAATCAATAAATCAAGAGTCCGCACTACGCAATATCGAAATTATTGTTCTGTGTAGGTAAATATGAAATATTTATTTTATATTTATTTATTTTTTTAAATTTTGGTTTTATGTTTTCATGGGCAATATTACTATCAATATGTATAATGTTCCTTCATTGTTACGTAGACTTATACAGTCAACGGCATATTAAAAGTAAGGGTGTGGAGTCTTCTTAAGCATTTTCAGTTTTGTAATCTTTAACAACAAAAATAGAACAAAACAATATTATTATTAAAAAAAATCAATAATATAACTGTTTTGGATACTATTTGACGTGGTCGTCGTGCTTTTAGGTCTCACTATATCAGTCATTGTTAAGTACTATATGCATATGTATGTATATTGTATACACGTCATAATGTCGTAGTAAAGTTCGCGAACCTCTTTCACATCATCAAATCTGTTTAATACACTTATACACGCGTAGTCATTGCATTCATTTCGCGAAACGGAAATGCTTCATTATGTACGTTTTGTGAAACGGACACTTGAACTTTGTGTGTCACACGGTTTACATTATGAACTGACGAATAAATGACGAATTGTACGATTAACTTCGTCTGTGTGAAATGTTTTATTCGTATGTTATAAGTATATAGCATTATACCACAACAACTGTCAAAGTATTTCAATGTATGTCTCGAGCAACTATCCCGTTCTTCATGCTAAGAACGATTTTTGAGTGTTAATTAATAGTTTTGTATAGAAACTAATAGGAAATTGTCAAGTAACTGTTGAGTTTTGGAGAAAAAGTCAACAAAATATGAAAAATTATTTTGGGAAAAAATGTAAAATACTTAATTGAACACATTTTGAATCCGCTTCTTATTTGTGTGTAAAAAAAAAATCAAAAACACGCACATTGTGAGATAATAATGGATATCGATAAGATATTTGTAAGTTATTGAATATTGAATTGGCACTGTTTTTAAGTAATATTTCAGGATTCACGGGCACCTCAACCCCTAATGGTTGTAGCAAAATCGGAAAAACAAATACATGTCTCACGTGGTGATTACTCTGGAGAACGACGACCATGCACAAATATATTTTATGACCCGCTATGCCTCATATTTTAGTTAGTCGCCACTGCACAATAATAAAATATAAACGTTTTTTATCTTACCCAATTCGTCATATTTTGTCTGTCTGTTGTGTATTTAAATACCTATAACATAATACACTACATAGGTACTATTCAGAATATTGCATTATCCGATTAACATTCTACTCGATACGCATTATTTATGGTGTTTGTGTAGTGCAAATCGCATTATCTTATGGTTAGGCGCTTGCACGACATTGTAATGCCGTAAATATAGCATAATGATCTGATTACGGCTTTTAAAAATCGCGAGACTCGATGTTCCGGTTGAAATAACCAATACAATATCGTACCCATACGACGTAATATATTATAGGTAGGTTCCCTAATAGAAACAATGAGAACCGTTATAGTAATATATTATTACAATGGTTAAATACCTGCAACTAATTTACACAGTAACTATCATTTCATTACACGGGTTTATTTCATTTTATAATTCCGGTGACCGTACCGATCGGCGAATTGACTATAATTATTATTATTGATTAATATTGATTTTTTGAACACAACAAAAAAAATAATTAGTTTTTTATCGTTAGAGTGTATAACCATTGAGTACTTACTTATCCGTACCACTAGCAATGCTTGTCTTGGAGGATTGAGGACTCAGGAGTCCTAGACCAAGTGTTCAAATATTTTTGTGTACCCTACTGTTTTTGAATTAAGACGCATGAAATCGTTCTTTATTCAAGATTGTCCATAACAGTTTAAGCTACAAAATTAATTTTTATGTAAAAAAATACTATTTACAAAATGTGTTTAAGTATTGTACACGAACACGTCATGATAGGTACCCGATGGTCAATGATTGATAATTATGATTTATGTGTATAATAATTAATTTTAATATGTGAATTATGGCTATAAGGTAACTTATAATCATAAGTAACAAAATAAATTTAGAAATCTATATTATTGCAACCACAAAAATAAGAGAAGATTATCGAAAGATAAAATCGAAGACAGTGTTATAAATTAAAAATACTCCCCATTTAGAAGTTTAGTAAATTATAAGATTAATAAAAAAATGTTTGTTTGCGACGTTAAATTTCTTCTGTTGGTAGGCTAGACATATTCAGCTTAGTTCTTACATTTTTCTTGTTGTGATTAGAATTTGGGACTGATTTTAGACATTTTAGACGAAAAATATACATACCTAACATATTATAAGTATATAGAATATGTAAGTAGGTAACTAAATCATTCAATAAAAATAACTGACTTAATTAAAATATATACAATTATATTTTATTGATCAATTATTCATTAATTTAAAAAAATAGTACCTGTAGTATTACCTCAATAATTGCTTGCAAAAGTCTACCATCTAAGGACAGCGCCTATGGTTAAACTTTTAGTTGTTAAGTAAGTATAGTTAGTTATTAAAATATGTTCGTCTGTTTGTAGTAATACGTTTATTGTATAATACAGATGACATGGGGGAGGTAAAGCCCCCAAGATTACATTAATTATATTAATTTGCTATAAGTACCCGAATTTGCTATGTGTCATACTGTCATCAAGGTACCTCTACTAATTATTTTCATGTCAAGCAATTACTGATATTCGTGTGTTACGATAATACAAGTTTGGCAGATAAATGGAATAAATGAAATCACTGTTGTTGTTTTTATCAATGTCAATAAGAAAAATATTTCAGACCGGATTGATTTTTAATTTCGGTAACATAATATTATTTCGAATGAAATTATTAAACAATTAGTTTTTAATTTCAATTGTATACAATTTATAGTTATAACTTATAACTATGTACCAAGATATATATGTATATATATATATATAATATATCCACCTTGCTATATAGACATTAAGTATCTAATGTTTAAAACTTATCGTTTGAATTAAGATTGTAAAAACAATTTCTGTTAAAGAAACAAAAAACAGTAAATTAAATTATTATTAAATCATCTGAACAAATAACGACTGCAGATTTCATAAACAATCAATACACAGAAATCCCCGTGTGATATGGTTGTAAACTTCTAAAACAATGTCTAAAAATGAACTATAGATTATTATGGGTTTTACTCTATTGCAGAGTTTGAAAAAGTTTCAATAACGTTTAATTTAAGTTAGACAGGCGCTTTCAGAGTGTTAAAAATGTATTATCATCACGAGTAGGTATAAAAACAGTTTTTGAATAAATACAGTAAAATATATGGATGAAAAGGGGTGACTGGGTGAGTATGCTATTGATACGTATTTAATATAATAGGAACTCGTGTATAATAGTTTTAAATTTTAATCGATTATTTGACAGTGTGTGACCATGTATAGGTAGGACACGTCATGTATTCTATTGTTGAGGTTGCTGGTGTAAGAAAATTGTTTAATCATGCTTTTAAGTTATATAATTTATTTTATAATAATATAGCCAAAGTCTATTACATTAGATTATATACTTATTACTTATATATTATATACCCAAATAGATTGTACTTATACACTTATTTCTCATTTTTTAGTTTGTAGCTCCTAGGTAGTAGCCATGGCAGTAGGTATACTTATAATAGTTAAAAATTCTCAGCCGAGTAATGTGTGCTTTTTCGGAAAATTACTTTTCTCTCTCCATTTATATAATATTTATTATAAAGATATATCCTACATATTTTTATAGCCTTATGCGGGTACCTAATTTCTAGAACTCGTTTGGGTAAGTTACATTTAACTACATTTCTATATTAATGACAAAAAAATAAACACGAGTAGGACTAGATGTCTTTTAAGTCTTGGCTATACATTTTTTGAAAACATTTTTTAAAGTTATTATTATTCATTCGCAAAAGTCAAATACCTATGTTGTGAAATATAATATTTTCCCAAAGTAAGAAGCACGTGTAACGGTGTTCCTATATTAACGTTAAATGTAAAAATAAAGTAACACTAAAATGTAAGATATTACAGAAAGTGAAACGTGAAAATTAAATAAGCAATAATGTTTGAATTTTGTATAACTATTATTTTTTTGTAAATATAAGTCCTCCTAGTTATAATTAACTAACACATTGAGGGTATCGAGGTGTGTATTTTTTTTATTATAAGTACCTAGGTACTTAAATAATATATTTTTTTTTTTATTATTAGAAATAAGGCTTCAATATCACAGGTCACTAGCCTAGTGTAAATTAAAAGTGAGAGAAAAACAAAAAAAAAAAAATTACGGATTAAATTGTGTCTTAGTGGCTACAGAGAATGGTTTTAACACTGTTAGAGTTTGTTTAAGACGTGTATTTTAGTTCGAAATTTGATGATTTTGATGGTGTTGTTTTCCTTGAGAGATTCTTCAATGTTCGGTGGTATCGCTAGTTCGTTTCTTAAGTTCCGGCACTTCGTGCAATCTTGGATGATGTGTTGGACTGAAAGGTCAGCGTGGTATTCATCGCAGGCGGATGGAGGATTTTTTTTCATGAAAAAAGGGCGGGTTGCGGAGGAGTGTCCGATTCTGCATCTTGTGATGGCGACTTCCTGTCGTCTGTTGAGGTAGTAAGATGGGATTTATTTTTTTTGTAACTTTCTTGATTGTTTTAAGTTTATTAGTGGGAGGAATGGCATCCCAAAATAGTATATATAATGCTCAAAAAATCAACTCGTTGGCTAACACACGAGAGAATGTGTTATATTTCCACAGTAAGTAAATAGGTACCTACCGGTTACCCGGTACAATAACTATAACTAAAAAGTAGTTAAACAATTACGAAAACATGGTGTGTCTAACACGAAAATTCAGATTTTTATCGAAACTAGTTTCATATTATTATTTCGACGATTGCTGTAACACTTTTCAACACACTTTGTAAAACGTTGGTGTGTAAAACGTTTAATTCAATGTTCAAATTACTTTATAGCTTATATAGCACCATTATGGTAGCCATATTATGATATAATATTGCGTACATGTTTGTCAAGTTTCAGTTTATAGTGTTTGTCGGCCGTAAAATTATAAACCTCAAAAAATAAACATAAAAAAAAACATTTATGATTGTGCCTATATGTATCTGGGTTTAGTCAGTTGGTATAATCGATTTATTGTGACACTAAGATCTATAAAATGTATTTATTATTTATACATACGAAAAAATTGTTTTTCTAAAAATTAGAGACCTAGATCTCTGTATTTTGTATGACCCCTTTGGAAAAGTCATCTAGGTAAACTAAAATTTGCTAATTAAATAGAGCATTTAGAAATTTAATTTTCGACTCCAGCCTATATAATAACATAATAAAGGACATAATGTTAAATAGGTATCATATCATTTGTATAAACAAAACAGATTTATATTAGGTACCTAAAATACAATTTTGAAAAAAGTTTACCTTTCGCGGAGAAATCGACACAGACGATTTTCCTAAACGCATATTATGTAAGTGTCACACAGTAGTACAACAAGCTAGTTTTCGGGAGTTCGCCCGGATAACCATAATATTATATGACGTGTAATCATCAAACTATACACGGTACTAATATATTATAGTCATATATTAATAACATTTCTATACTTTTGCTTATTAAAATTTTAATTTATTTGTTTTAAGTTATATTTAATCATTTTTTAAAGCACTCAGTAATTATTCAGAAAATTATTAAAAACACTTTGAAAAAGTTAGAATTTACTGTCGATTTGTTTATATAAATAATTTGTTAAAATAATCCCAGTAAAATAAATACTATAATAATACGTTATATAATATAGTTTTTATTTTTATAAAACCATTTTTAAGGATTATTATCCTTAGTATAAACATTTTAATAACTTAAGAATCATTCCTTAGAACTTTGATTTAGATACATCACCATTTACAGAAACATCAATATAAATTGTATCCGAGGCCGTTAGTTTGAAAGAAAAATTTCAATATACATAATAATTACTTGACTGATCAAATTACTGATTAAATTACTTTATCAATAGCATAGTTGTTGAGGAACGTTACACTAGCACCACAACCTAAACCAAATTCTTCAAAATTGGTTCCATGCGTTAGTAACCGATTAGTAACCATTCGTAACCGAAAATTCGGAATTCGTAACCTAAACCGGGTACCAGGAAAACCTTAGTTGTTGTACAATGTACATATTAATAGACGTAGTGGTTAATGTGCACATTACCTGTATCGCCATATTTATGTATTAGTACCTGCCTCACATAGTCCACAATACTCGGATATATTATTCGCATTCACCGGTAATGTGCAAAACCGAATAGCTGAAACGTTATCCTTACATCACCTTATGTAAATATTATAATGTCGAATATTTTGTTTTTTTTTTTTACGACAAGATTTTTCTAGCCTAGGCTATCCGCGTTTACAGATATGTACAGATTTAAAGTTTTGAAAAGGTATTTCAACATAAATAATATTAAATATCAGTGATAATAAATACAATGCCAAATATAAAAATGTATAATACACCTATGTAGGTACTAGAATAATATTATTTGTATATATCATATTGTATCGTATTATCCGGTTAACTGCTTTTCATTTAGCGACGATAATAATAACTACAAACCGTTTTGCCGGTTTCGCACATCCCATTGTTTCTTTTGTTTTGTTTTGTCTTTTTTTTTTTGTCCGCCGTGGGCGAAACGACAGTCCACAACAGATTCTATTCATATATAGCTAGGTAGGCAGGTATTCATAATAACATCTATAATATACCTAGAAGAACGGACAACCTCCGTCGTGTTCAGAACGGTCGCGGGCGAGCCGCATATCTGAGCGTATTCGCAAAAATACAAAAACGGTTATTCGTCCGTGTTTGTGTGTGTGTGTATGTGTGTGTGTGTGTGTGTGTAGCCGTGTAGGTATACATAATTTCGCCTCTTAACGTTATGCTCAACACTACCGTTACTTACATAATATTATATTTTATAAGATTGGTCGTGCCGCGGCGGCCGGTGCGCGATGATGAATGAGATACATTCAAGAGATAATAGTACCACAGTCCTTTGGCGGGTGGGTGGGTAGATAGTTAGGTATAGGTGTAATATAATAGCCGTACAGACATGGGTCGATGTGTAAATACATATATGTGTCGTGAGCCGGGTGGAGGGGGAGGAAACAATACGTATAATATTATGGATAATAAATAATATTACAACGGTGATGAAAAATAATAATGATTATAATAAGTATTGTTTCGAACATTTGGGATATATTATATTATGGTACGACGCGTTCTACAGGTTGTGTTGCGTTTAATTGATCGATTGATTTATTTGTTTTTTTCTCAATATCGTTAAATGCACATTTGTCATAACTTGTACGTGTTGCCAATATGTCCTATAACTGCGGTGCGATTTGGAATTCAAAATTTCAGTAATTTACAACGACGATGATGACTGATGTTATACAACTATAAATACATGTGAGCACAAAAATAACATAATGTTAGTGTATTAATATTTAATTTGATTTCTTTAATTTGTTATACCTCTATAATCTATATATACGCGTATTAGCTGTATAGTATATGATTACAACACATGCCTTACCATATACCAGTGCGATTCTTCACGCAATTATTTTTAAGTATTTTTTATTTAATTTGTATAGGTGTCCCCCGCCATCAAAAATATACGAACAGTTTCGGTAATTTTTGAGAATTTTAATTTTAACTGCATGAATATTCAGGTGTATAATAAATCTGATAATAAATAAGCACATAAAATAATATTTTCCCACGACAGACGCGTCCTCGGTACTGTATTTCCGTTATAATGGAAACGTAGGTATAGCTTTAGTATTACGTAATTTGATGGATACGTCATTTTAAATAAATAAACATTACTACACCGATAATATAATAAATGATAATAATCAAGGCCAGACAAAATTAGTTAATACTAAATCGTAAGTCGAATTTTGGTCGATTGAAATAAAAGTAACCAATTGATTTATTGATTTATAAACACATTTTCTTCCTGAAATTAACATGTAAAAATAACATTGAAAAAAATTAATTTGAAGGAGTATCATTTAGATCCCAATGCATTTATTTATTATTATTTAAAAGTTATAAATATTCGTGTGTAATTTTATTATATTGTTTTATTTTACATAAAACCTAATGCCTTTCAAAGTGAAATTGTTTTCAAAAGTTTTTTGAGTAGTTAGATTTTAGTTTTTGTTTTTAGTATTTCAAACGTTAAGTTGTTAATTGTTTTGATAATATGATGTGTTATGCTTTTAGCTCGTCAAAAGAATGACAATATGCCAGTGTCAATAATTTATGTATATAAAGTATAAACCCAATAATATAATAATACTTAGCTACTTACCTATTTAATATTTACAAATAAACTTGAATATTATATAAGTGCTAGAGACTGGGCAGAGTTTGTGTGATTATTAATATTATTTGTTGAAAATTCTTTAAGTTACTTAAATTATATAAAATTACCAATTTTGTTAGAATTAGTTATCTAGCACCTATACCAATAAATGTAACAGTTGTATTCTAACTTTTTAACCAATTAGTGTCAAACTAACAAATAATATCGAGTGTGAATCAAAAATCGGATACAATGTGACAAATCGCTTTACGATTTGCATCGTTCGCGAGTTATGGTAATTGAATTACAAAAACTGTACAACACAATATTATTGTTTTGTGTTTATTTTCTTTTACAAATTCCTCAATTGCCTCTTCTCTAACCGCGATAATGTACTCACTATGCTGTGCGAATTATACTTAATGGTTACCTTTATGTTCCACGATTGTAAGCCAACCACTCAATTACTAATAACGTCGTATTTGCATTATCACACGAGCGTTATATTCTGTACTCGTCGCGAACATTGTACAAAAATATTATTATTGTTATTATACGCTATATTGATATAACTGGGTTAAAAATGCATTGTTGTTTTTCGACATCCTTTTTGAGACGATTTCGGTGGATCAGTTCATATAGTACCTACCTATATATTATAGTGTTCGACCAGTAATTTCGGTCGACAGTGACGGTGTCAGTGCCTCGTACCTAAATATATACCGGGGAATTCATGCATATGAAAAATGTCTATATTATTATGCTTTATTACAAAGTGTGACGTATTGTGTCAAAATCGTCGAGTAAAAAGAAAAGCGGTAGTCAATACAATATTATATTCATAATAATAGTAGGTTTACTAGTATAGGAGTAGCGCGTACTTTCACAATTTCGATCGATTTTATTGCAGACAGTCAATAGATATGGACCAAAGTTATCGGTGTATAACATGTTTACATCAGCCGTTTGGAAATTCTGTGACGTTGCTGCGACTACGCATTAGCCACCATATATACCTACATTTCATTAATATATTATTATATAATATTGGAATCGCTGTATAATTATCATACGCAGTTATGATATTAAATTTCGTAATCGAAGGATGAATACGATGGACGTAGTATTATAAATGTAAATTATAAATTATATTAATTCAAAATATGCCTCTTATGATAGCTATATTAGTAATAAGAAAAATGTAATATGATTTCTGGACTATTAGACTATTAGAGTCAACACTCATGAGTTATAAGTTATAACACATTTATACGGAAATTAATTTTCTTAAAACAAAAGCTTGCACGTTTTCGGTATTAATATTATCAATATTAAGTTTCGGGTTCGATGAAATTTACCAAAATACAGTGATTAATGGTATTATAAGTTGTTTTCAGTATACTCCAACGACTTCAGTAGATTTTGAATTGTCTTTTTCAATATACCTATGTATGTGAATGTGAAATGTATGAATTATTTATTTATTCAGACGTTATTGCTTCGTAAAAGAAAATCTCGAATCGCATTTAATAATGAATATTAAATAAACATTTTCAATTTTGTAATGTATATGTGTTTAAATTATTGTAAAAGCTTTACAATTTTTAAAATAATATAACAATGAATTATAAAAGATCTTTTGTGTATTGCGTCTACGTGTTTGCGTCTTGGACCTACCTATTTGTGTATTATTGTGGTTTTCACCGCCCATCATTTAGCAGTTTTCATATGTGGCAATTATTTCGATAATTGCATATACGATTCCGTTATAGCCGTTGACTTCAATGTTAAAATCGACTTGTTTGAATGGAAAAAGATTAGTAATGATCATGATTAAAAGTACGATCGAACAATTTGCTGTGGACATATCCCCGGTTTAAAAGGTTACAAATATAATGAAATATGCAGCTATGTTAATAAAATATATATTGGTACATTGGATTATTGTTGCCGATTTTTCATTTCAAAATGAAGTTTACGAAACAAGAACTCTCTGAATTTTATAAAAAATATATCAAGTATACAGTGTATTTAATAAGCTTTGTATTGTTAAAAAAATAAATTCAAGTGTAGGTAATACAAAGTTGTAAAAACGATGGGACCAACACACAATGGTATTATATTTTTATTATGCTGTTGCTATCGTTATAAGTTATAAGTATCTAGTGTATTATGAATTGAAAAATAAAAATAAGTACCAAAAATCTTAATAAAAAATGTCCCGCACTTAAGCTTAATAATACTATGGTTCGTCTTAAAATAAAATATAATAAATATTCCATAATAAGTCCGTTCGGTTTTATAACCATAAGTTATTGTTTTTACCACATAATATATTTTTATATCACACTAATATTATTTATTCTTTGGTAAAACACCTAGAGTTTTCGTTTTCATTACCAAAAAGTGTTGTTTTTTTAAAATTTTCCCCATGAATAATTTTTACCGACTTCCAGCAAAATCAAAAAAACCTATACTAATATCATTTTCTGGAGTATACCTATGTATGCTCATATCCATGTCAGGTCTAAACGAAAACCAAATGTACCTACTCGCTGTCAATTCAACCACTACGATTTTGTAGATTTAACTAAAGACATGATAAATCTGAGGTACTATGGTTAAATAATATGAAACTGTTATACTTATCTTACCTAATTATTTTGATTTTATAGTGATGTGTGGTTTTTTATTTTTGGTTTTTTTATGTCTGTCATCACGGTTTGGGGCAGTAAAAGTGCTTCGATTTTCTTCAACAGCAACTTTTACTGACCCAAACCGTGACGACAGACGCAAAAACAAAAATAAAATAAAAAACACACATCATTGTAAAATCACTCCGCTCGGAATCTTAACTCTAAACTTCCGAATAACTGTTAACTATTAAAAACCTAAATACCTGATTATTCTCATTATCAAACACCGTGGTAATAGGGTGCCCCCTTTAAACCCGGGGACCCGATACTAAGGCGAATAACCATAATATTCACCATCGATGTTACGCAACTGGCTTGTCGCATGACGGCCGTGTTCGTTCTTTTCGTTAAGTGTGGTGTCAAGTATACATAACCACCTACCAACTGCTACCGACTCTGGTTTAAAGGCATTGTGGTGAGGCCGAGTTCATGAACATTTGGATCGGAATTATTTTTAGTTGCTCTTGAACGTTAGCTTTGTTATATTATTATTTATTACGGCGGCGAATGGAGAAGACTCGTACCTACTATTACGGCTGTGCCGGATGACGCACTTTCACGTGCAAATGTATGTGTGTGTGTGTGTGTGTTCGTATATAGTAATAACAACGACTACGATGACGATATAATAATAATAATAATGTCGTACGCTTGCCGAGCGAACGTATATGGAACACTGCAAGAGAGGCGGAAAAAGTGTGAGAGAGGTAGTAGGTAAGAAAAAACTCCGCCCGCAAGTAATATGCGTTCTGCCCGCGGACGTCCGAGTAATATTGTTATAACTCGTATAATGCGCTTGTGTGTGTGTGTGTGTGTGTGTTATATTATTATATTATTATTGGCTATTGCGCCACGGTCGAGGTTATCAGCCTCGTGAAATTGCGCGAGTGCTTGTATTACTCGAACACCGCCGCGATGTAGGACATTGACATTGCTTTCTCGCGAGAGCAAAATAACAATAATAATAAAGAAAGAAAGAAAGAAAGAATGAAAGAATGAAAGAAAGAAAAGATGAAAAAAAACTCTCTCCGGCGGCGCGTCTGCCCTTCACTTTTGGCACGACCGTCATCGTCGGTGCCGCGTGCACTGCGTAACATTTCTTCGCGCGACCGAACCCGGAAAATCGTGAGAACTGAGAATCGTAATAACAATAATGTTCATAACGTTTATTATAAAGCGGGTAGAACTGCGGATGTATTGGACCCTGATGGTGTGACACCGAAAGGGAACAGTGGTTTTGAGATGGGTACTGGGTTTTGAAAAATTGAGAATGAAATTATAATTTCGTATATGCCATAACGTCAACGATGAAGCGATTATCTATTTACCGACATTGTAGATAAAAACCATCGGGTAATGTTGAAAACTTTATAATTTATTAACATTGACGGAATGCCGATTCTATGTTAGGATTGTAAATAACAACTACATTTCATTGACATTGACCGTCCATAGGTGTTTAGGCAATGTTACGTAATTATATAGTTACATAGATACTTACATGTCTTTATTAGTATATCTCTATTAGTTCAGTAGTGTTGTGGTTATTAGGCTATCTGCCATCTGTATTGTGCACAGCGAGAGCATTGTCGATAAAGACACATGATATAATATATATTTTATCATATCATAAATTGAGAATAATAATAATATTATTGTTATAAGTGAATAAAATGTACGTTGTACAATTTGTAGAAATATTTTGTGAAAAAATATCAATTAAAAAAAATTAAAACAAGTATTTATAAACCAAGAGGCATACAGTTTATTACATGAATCAATGAAGGAGGGTCCAAGATACAAAAATAATTGTCTGGATATTATCACCGCCCTGATAATATGCTCTTTGTATGATAGTCATAATGTCGATAGTCGATAGTTCCTCAAACCCCTCCGAAGAGCCAATAATAGACTCCACACTCTCGAAGTCTCGTCACACTCTAGCACATACCCAAGGCATCTGCACTGCCTTGTCGCTTTAATATGTTTTCATTCCATTTTCTTCGTTTTCTTGTAACATGTTTGTTTTCTAAAAATGATTTTTAAACTTTCAAACCTTATACAATTACGCACACATACTACGAAGTATAATATGTACATAATGTATGCGTACCTACCTATATCATAAGTTATTACAATTTTAAATATCACCCGAATTTGATTACGAATTCCAACGTCTAAGATATGTAATATTAAATTATTATTTATTATGTTGTGCTTTATATTCCTGACACGGCGAGAAATCGTCCAAACGCGTTTGTAAAATAATATTCCGTATAGGTAGGTATGGAAATCGTTCGCGAATCGCGTGATATTGACCTATATTGATATTATTTATTATTAAACTATATAATATGTAAGCACAACATGTTGGACGGCAGTATAATACCAATTTACACGTATGTTTTGCATATTATATTTATTAAATTTAAATAAAATATAATAATTGAGTACAATTTTTAGTAAAATGTATGTAATAATATGGAGAACGTCTATAACCCTTAATATTTTACTGAGCATTAAGTTTCGAGTGGGAAACGCATTTAAGCATGTGATTGTATGAACACCATTTTTGCACACGGATGGTAAAATATAAATTTAGCTATATCACTTTACATTATTTGTTTTGATAGGTAACTTAACTGAGTAGTTTTTTATTCATTTTAAAAAGTAATTTTTAGGTTTATGATATTAAAATACAAAAATGTATGACGAATGACGATACCTACCTATTGTTTAGTGGTTTATTCATTTATGTATACAGAGGTGAACTGCGGAAGTATATCGGCCCAGGTAAATTCAAATTAAAAAATAATTATTAGTAAAACTATTAGGTAAATTCATTATTTCGATTAGAATTTAAATTGATGCGAAGGCAAATATTTTTTTAGGAAATTCTTTATTTGAATTTGGAACTATTGACCAAAATACAACAGGTTAGTAATTTAAATTTAATGCACCTATATATGTTTATGGTATGGACTTTCCACCCTTTCCTAGCACTTAGGTATCTGAATTTATTCTAAAACTTTGTTTCAAATTGGGATTTATTACATTAAATTTGAATATTTAGAGTTTTTCATAAATGGGGATTATTACACAACAATATTACATTAGTCAATAACCAAAAAGGATATATTATGACAGTCGATAGGTGATAGCTAACACGATAATATATAATACATACTGTTATAGTTATCAAAATAATTATTTTAAATTTTCATAACTTGACGACGAATATTTTTTATTATTAGTATTATTATTAAAAAGGCATAACTATACAGTCTATACACTAATGTTAGTACAATAGGTACATTTTTATAACAGTTTAAAATAACGGGAAATTAGTAATTACAGAGTGGAAAGGTACTCAGTAGTAGGTACCTTCCGATATTTTTCTTTTTAAATTGATAATTAATAGTAATAAGTTAGTGGATATAAATTTATTTAAACGTCTTATACCTAATGATGTGCCGATGATAATCTACTACCTATATAATATTATGTGCAATGCCAATTTCCATAAAAATAAAAATAACTATTTGTGTTATATATTTTCCCAGTTTTGTGCATTGTATGGTATTAAACTCTGTTTACGCTAATAGTTATCGGTACTTTATACGCATATTAAAGTTGCGAAAATTGAATTCATTGCAAAATTCAAATTCAATAGCCACGTGTATGTTTGCGCTATATATGATATTACTGTATATTATGATGACATAATAAAAATATATTCGATTGACTAGCGAATTTCCTCAATTTCTCGAGTTGTGGAAAAACCCATTTGGTTGAAACGAACGATATTTTCCTCGTAAGTCGTGCGATAGTTATACGAATACAAACAATGATATATTAAACATATATTGCGCCACCCAATAACTTTACATGTGAGTGTGTTTATAATAATACGTACACATTGCACATTCTATATCATATTGTGTGGAGATATTCAACAATACTGCACAGAAGAACGCACATATTCTGTTTTCTTTTTGTTATTTCTCTCAGTTCCAAATGTGTTGTGTTTTTTTTATTTATTTGTTTTTCTGCGCCAGTTTGGCAGACGTGTGGACGTGTGTCGCGGCAGTATAATATTATATTACGATTTTCGAGTTTGGAAGAGCTTAGGGCAGAGACGCGCACGAACCATGATACACAACTATCGTACGTGAACTGCAAAAAAAGTAAACAAATAAAAACGAACGTGTATTCCTATATAGGTAGGTACAGATCAAAACGTCGCCGATCTGTGCGTCATGCACGTCACGCGCACAAACATTGGTAGATACCTAGATTTCACCTTAATCTACAATCCCTTAGATAGGAAATATTTTATCAGAAAAAACCGATAAATACGTAAATTGTTTTGAATTACAAAATGTACTATTTCTTCAATAATGCAATGTATATAAGTAATACAAAATATTTAATTATTGTTTGAAATATGAAATATAAATTACTATTGTCAAAGTCAACGGTGATATATTTGTGATTTTTCCTTGCAACATTAAAATATTGAGAACATTAATTCTTCAAGTATGAACAGAAACACACGTCACACATAGTGGTAATCGGTAGAAACCAATAAACCTGCAGCCCATCTCGCGAAAATGATTTAACTATGTTCATAGTAGTTCATTATATTATACCTAACAACTAATCACCTAGCAAAACTTTAATGGATTTGTTTAAAACACTTTAAACTTGAATACTTAACAAATGCACAAGTAGAGGGGGTTGTGGGGCTGAGCCCCACAAAAGATCTGGAGACTTTACATCACACGGCACATTAGAATACATGAAAAATTCTTATCTCTACATCAAAATCTTCAGCCCTCTCAAATCTCATAACACTTAATTTACTAATATTGAAAGTTTCACCGTGAAACATATCGCACTCAGCATAGACCATTTTACATTCGTGGATATATAGTGAGAATAATTTTCACATTACAAGAAATTAAGGAACTCAACACAATTGCATATATAATTACGACGGATAGGCGTGTGTTGTGTGTAACGGCATGCGTGTATCCTATATAATATAATTTAAATGTATAAATGTATAATAAATACCTACAACAGCGATTTACTGTACAAGTGTTATAAGTTACATCGACATATTATATTTGTATAAAATATAAATATCATAAGTGTTATACACCTATTCTTGTTCGTGGTAATAGCGTTAAAATAATGGTCATGCTAATACAAAATAAAAAAGGTGGCCAAGTGGGTGGGTATCTACTGATCTGCTGTACAGTATAAGTGTCGAGTGGGTCACTGTAATGAATGTGTTAAATTTGAATTCATTTATATAAAATAATTGTAGATTACGAAAAACGAATATGAGCAGAGACAGAGTACAGGCAACAGACCTATATAAATTACTGTAAGTATATTTTATGATATTATTGCTATTAAAATATAGGTACCTAATTTATGTATTAGTTATACAGTTATACCTATATTGGCTACATTGAATACATTTTTGTCAAAAATATTGCATTTGAAAATACATCATTGTGTGTATAAAATATAATAATATAGTTTAATATAAACTATACATTATTGTATTTGCTCTAAAAGTTTCAAGTACCTGAGAACTGTATTTTAAAATTAGAACAAAATAATTAAAATCGTTATTCTTTGTTTGAATATCTAATTTCATCCAAATTGCAACTTAAAATTTATATTAAAAAGTTAGTTTTTATATATTTTTTTAGATTTTTCAGTATGAACTTCATATTACAATCTTTGTTTTAAATTTTCAATGATTAGCTATAAAAAATTAAAAATTGTATAATTTTTTAATGAAGTACTAAACAATTTGTTAAAGTTTGTGATTTTGACGAATTTTGTAAAAATTCCAACTTTAAACGCTTATAAAAAAATATTGTATATGTATTTTCGATATTTGTTAGTTTGGAAATTAACAAGTTCTGAGGAACATGGCATTACATATTCAAACTGTTTTACCAATCAAAAAAATAAAGAGAAAACAAAAATTGAATACTGCAGTGTCTATAAACTGTCTCAAAAAGAATCAAAATATTTTGAAAATATTATATTGCATGAAAAATGTTCATATAATCATATTTGGTAAAAATTCAAAGTATCAATGATTATTTAACAGTATACAAAAACGAAATCGATTTTGTGGAAAACTGATACAATGAAAAATTAGGTAATATTATAGGGATTACAGGGAATTTTAAATTTTAAATTATGACCTTTAAAATTTACCAACTAAATTCAATTTTCTACCAGAAATCAGCCCTTAAGTTGAAAATCAAAGCATTTTTTTCACTTTATTTTCACTCATTTGCACAGACTCAAAAAAAATCATTATTGTATAACAATACACACAATGGCCCGCTCAAATAAATATAAAATGATTTTCGGGATGGTTCGTTTTTCTGAATTGTATTCAAATGTTATTATTTTATTAGTTTATAACACTTAAGTAATCCGGTTTTGATTTCCCACCTCCCTTCCTACAAATTATTTCAGATAATATAATATTTCTAATAACTATATAAAATCTGTAATAACTAATAAGTAATGACCGTTTTGCACTTATTAAATAACAAAGAATATTACTATTATGGGTATTGGGCGAAGACCACCTCTCTCATGAGTTTGGTTGTTTACTGGCATAGTAGACAAACAGTAAGTAATAATAATTTAATATTATCATCTGCTTTATAATTTAAAACTTAATATTTCAGATAAAGAAAAATATCGAGTGTTTTAGTATTAGATCATATATCACTAAAAATAAATATTCATAGAATTGGATCATAAAAAATGTTGCCGTAAGTAGTAGGTATAGATTAATTAAATGATTTGAATAATGCATATAAAAATAGATTTTATTACTCAGAAAATTATTGCAATGCATTAATAAATGTCATCATAATGTTTTTCTATTTAAAAATTTGCCATCATAAAAAAAAATTTTGTTACAATTATATCTTAAAAATCACTACCCTACCTTTTTATTCATAAATTAATAATTATAAATATATATATATATATATGTGTGTTTTTAATAAAACAATTTAAGGTGATAGAATTGAAAGATAAGTATGTTAAAAAAAAAATTAGCGCATCAACTTTAATTGATTTTTCCAAGTGCTTTCAGCTGACAAGTTTTTTTGCAGGTGTCTACATAAATCAGTAAAAGAAACTATAAGATTCAATTCGCAACTATTGTTACTCGTTATGGTATTTTATACAGGTACAAAAATGTACAATTAAGTCAATAGTGAGAATTAGTAGGTAGGTAGTAAAAACAATGTAAAAAAATGTGATTAGTTTGAACTTGAACCATCTATTTGAGAAACGACGTAAGTCACAACATTTTACAAATTGACATATTGAGTGGAATGTGTTTCAAATGATAGACAATCATTTGGGAACATTGGCAAAAAAATATATATAATTTTACCACTGTAAATAGTCAGTATGAAAGAGAAATAACTATGTATCACTGGTAGCGTAAAAATAGTTTTTTCTTTTTCTTTCAGAATTACCTTTTATGGACTTACGTCGTATCTCAAATAGATGGTTCACTTATGCTTAATTGTTCGTTATTAGTTGAGTCTTGAATTAACATATTAACACTTAAAGATTATTATGAGTTCCTCACTCTAAATTAAATCTTCTTGTAATTTTTACGATCTATGTTCTTGGTCCAAACGTCAAGAATTTATGATGTTTTACGATTGCGATAATTGATGTTTTTGGTGTCACATAATATTATTATCTTGTCAGGATTAAAGTATAATTTGCCAGTAAAAAATAAAAATTACAATGATCTCATATTATGCTACTGCCTACTTGGTATGCCTTACGTATTAATAATAAATCCTACAGTTTTACAATTCTGCCTGAGTGCGGATCACCACATTTCTAACGACCTCGGTAAGACGGAATAAGAATTATATTAAAAATATTCCTCCGAAAATTGGCGCGAAAAATGAAACAAAATTATTGGTAAGTACATACGATAGAGGTCAACCAGTAGGTAAAGATACAACAAAGGCGTGAATATTATTTTCATTGTAAGTACAGACAGACGCCTATATCAATGTTGTATATTATAATAATTAATAGTCAAAAACATGTCTCCTGAATTTCGTAGGTCGATACATACAAAACTGCCTTGATGATTCTGTGAATATTTTGTATATTATGGTAATACCAGGCGCCATCTATCAACGTTTTTCTAGCTTATTATTTTGTTCGAGATTATGAGATTTACAAAAAGAGCACGTCGTACTCGCCTTACACACGTAGCTAGGCACTATAGTCCGCGTCACGAAATGTGGCGGGTGGCCGCCGCAGTACCCCGAACCTCACCCACCGCGTAGACAGTGGTTCTCATTCTATTGTTGCGATTCGGTACGGCGGCGGCGCAGCACGAATATTAACGGCGCTATTGTTCATTTTCAAACATTAGACATCCCTATAGACCACATTCCTTCTTTATATGTTTTAAAACCTGTTAGAGACCCTATAGAGGGACAGATGGTTATTATGGATGGTGGGACATGTATGGTATGTTTAATTGTATTCGTATCTGCTTGTGGCATGTTTTCTTTGCATTATAGTATATTCACTGTTGCTTTGCACACGTCGGTTTGCTGTCGTAGTAATACGTTACAAATATATTTGTTTTTTTAAAAACCTAGTGTTTTGTATATTTATTATTTTTATTTAACATTAAAATGTCATTTAAAGATAAAGATCTACATAGCCAAAGTAAAAAAATAGTTTATAGTGTATATTTATTTTTTAAAAAACTATCGGAATCAGAAGAAATTGACGCCAAATTTTTTATAAAAACGCAAGACATTACTGCCGAGGCTTGCGGAGTATCGAAACGCTCCATTCAACGTATTTGCTCCGAAGTGAAGAAAAATGATCAATTACCTGAGACGGGCCCTTCTTTTTCATCTCCACGTAAATCATACAAGCGGGCAAAATATGTCTCAGAGTTGGATGATTTCAACAGTGATGTTGTTAGGAGGACAGTTCATGAATTTTACGACAGAAGTGAGTATCCTACATCAGAATTAATACTTAATGCCGTCAAGAGCAAAATTAATTACTCGGGAAGTTTAAGTTCAATTCAAAGACTCCTTAGGAATTTAAAATTTTCTTATAAAAAATGTAGCGATGGTCGTAAATTTTTGATGGAGCGTAACGATATTGTTGCGCTTAGATGTAAATTTTTGAGACAAATTTGTACAATCCGCCAAAATAAAGATACACGACCAATTGTATATCTTGATGAAACCTGGGTCAATCAAAATCATTCGCGGACCATTGCATGGCAACATGATAGTATGGTGGGTCCGAAAATCCCTATTGGAAAAGGTGGACGCCTTATTGTTGTTCATGCAGGATGTGCCAAATATGGGTTCATTCAGAATTCAAAATTAGTTTTCCGCAGTAATACTGGCAATTCTACGGATTACCACAGCCAAATGAATTCTGAAGTATTCAAATCTTGGTTCACCCAAATGCTGAACAGCCTTGAAGAACCGTCCGTGATAGTTATGGATAATGCATCTTATCATTCAACCCTCATCGATAACTTTCCCAAAAGTAATACGCGAAAAGCAGATGTGCAGGCTTGGTTGACCAAAAAAAATGTCGATTTTTCACCATTAGAAAATTTAGCTGAACTTAGACAGAAAGTTAAAGCGTTAATACCATTTGAAAAAAAATATGAATTGGATGTATTGGCATTGGAAATGGGCCACGAAGTTATTCGACTTCCACCGTACCATTGCCAATACAATCCAATTGAGCTGATATGGGCCCAGGTAAAAAATCAAGTGGCGACAAAAAATAAAACATGCAAAATGGTCGATATAGAAAAGTTGACTCACGAAGCATTGGATTCGGTAACTCAACATGATTGGGAGAAGTGCGTGAGACATGCAGAGACATTGCAAGATGAAGACAACGAAAAAGAAATTATGAGAGACAGTATGTTGGAGCCAATCATATTGACTTTGTTACCTGATGACAGCGATTGGGGGGAGTCCAGTGACGAAGAAGGAAATTCGGAATAAAATTCGCAATAACATTTTATAATTATATTTTTACTTGTGTATTTATTTTTTTATTCTGCTATCATAATGTATGTGTTATGTTTGTTTTGTTTTTATTATCAATTTATAAAAAATATAATAAGATAACTGATGAAACCTTCATTCAAATTGTATTGGAATATATTTTTTATAGTAAATAATCAATGGTAAAATACGTTGATACGTAGTGTTGTGATTATAATTTACGATACGTATTATCACTTAAATACAATTTGGAGGTAAAATAGTAAGTTCATTTTAAGGTTAATATAGAGGCGTATTTGAAAAAGCGCGGTAAATTATATTGTTGTTTGATAACCACTTAAGCAAATAGTCCGCTTGGATCGCAGCGGGCACCCGCCACATTTCGTGACGCGGACTATAGTCAAATTTTCGCTGAACTGCAGTTTCAACAGTGTAATAGTGTGCTGTTAGTTTTGTTATTAGAGTGCTGAAAAAATGTATCTATTGTCAAACTTTTAGGTAACAACATTATCTGTATTCCCTCGTTTTTTACGATGTTTTTTAATTTTTAATTATATTATTAACATTATCAAATATTAATAATTCACATAAACGTCATATAGCTCACTTAAAAATTTAAATATCGTAAAAACGATCGAGAGAACATAGATAATGTTCTTACCTAAAAGTTTGATATTAGGTCTATTAACTTTAATATCAAAACTATCAGCACACTATTTGAACTAGTGAACGAAAATTTTGCTATGTCGTAAGTTTGTAAGAAAGAGACAACAAACGCATGTGTAACATCCTCTTCGAATAATAACACACATATATATATATATAGCCGTGCGCAGACTTCAATTTCCGGTCTAGCCTAACCAACAATTAATGCCCCAATACTTGGACAGTGCCCCGCCTATATATATTTTTTTAAACACATTAATTTATATTATAATTGTAAATTAAAAACTTAGTAAATAAAATCAAGTTGTAGGTGCACTCAACATTAATGAGCTAATTTCTTGACATATATTTTTAAAATTTAATGATATAAATACAATATTATGTATAAAAAGAAGAAAATACAATACCTATTTTCATAACCACTTCGTTGACTTGACATTTTTAAACAAACATTTATGAAATGCCCAATATTGTGAAGAATAAAATAAATGATAGATTATAACAATATCTCATAGGTATTATAATTTAACGGCACTATAATATAAATAATACCAAACAGTTAACACTGCAATAACATAGTAAACACCTAACAGTCACAAAATACTGACCAGACGGCAAACAAGTGACAAACTGAAAACTATAAATATTAAATAGTGAATCTTCAATCGTCAATGGATTAGATTATTGCAGAGCCAATAATATATCTTTTATTTGAAGGCAACTTATCGTAATTAAACGTATGGATTTTTCCACGAGCCTTCTGGTGCAAATCGTCATATCTTAATATTAAATAAACGCAATGTTTATAAAAATAAAACGATATATTATGTATAACCAACCTATTATTATAATGTCCATAGTCATAGACCAGAGCACAAAATATTACTTTACACAACGTTTTTGTTAAATGAATAAATCAATAAAATCGATTTAGTGGTACACAAATATTTTTAATTTTATTTCACTATTACGACAAATAAAATCATCAAATTGTCATGATCTCCTCGAACATAATATTGTTATAATTAAATATTTATATATACCTACATAAATTTGAAACTATATCATGCCCCTTAAAAGATTCCTGTCGATCCCCAGTGCGCACGCCTAATATAATATATGGATTGGTGTGGCGCGGTCGTACTCGCATCTGTGGAAACGCTCTGAGTGTACGTACCGGCTGGTGTTGCTAGTTCCCGGATGGGTGACCACCCGGGATTTGTATCAACATATCCTTGCCACACATACACATACACGTGTTACAACTCAACCAACACAAAAAAAAACGTATTAAAAATATATAAAAGACAGACTTACAGTAATACAGTCGTACGTACAAGTTGATTATAAAATAAAATACCTATAGTCTTAGCTGAAAGAGTGTCGATCCTATACTTCAATTTTGAGTTTACAATAGTTTTTAATTTAAAGTAAAACATCGTGAGTTTATTTTGGATTTTTTGAGAATTTAGTGAGAATTAACATCATGTTCAAATATTACACGGCCAGTAGGATAAACCAGCTAACACGCATAATTATTTTATAGTGGTGACTGGTGAGCGTTTATATATTATTACATTATCTCCGTTAATCCCTAATTGTTTGTTTTATTCTTCTCAAAACCCGTAAGCCGTATAGTATTTTATCATTTTATATTTTACGTAACAATTTATAATAATAAAATAATAAAAGACTATAAATAATTTGAATAACAATACACAAAAGGACAAACGCCAAAAGTAATATAAAATGTACCTAATCTAACTACTAGTTTTAGCCTTGGTCAGTTAGTTATAGCCTTTGGGCATACATAAAAATAAATTATGTAATATGCAGATAATAAACACTAATAAATCAACACCTACCCATTAACATAGATACAGCAAATACATAAAGTATAGTCATAGGTCACATTTTTTTATATTTTATTCAATTTTTATACATTTGTTGTATTTAAATTTTAAATTGATTAGGTGTTTATTTGTTTATTGTGACATAAGCACTAGATGTAGGTATATTATTTAATAATTTATTTATATTACCCGAAGAATGGTTCAAGGTTGAAACTAGAGGTTAGATTAAATGTATAATACTTTTAGCGTAATAGCGTTTGTGTATTTTTATTTGAATTACCTATTTGGCTATTTATGCTCAAATTTATAATTTTCTAATAGGTATCTAATGCCTGTATAACGATGATAAGTATAACTTTAATTAATGGTTACAACTAAAGACAAGATTTATATGCATTTTAAATTTTAAAATATTCATGCAAACCAAAAAAAGTCAAAATATGCAAGAAAAAGATGCAAAACATGAAAAATAAAATTTCATTTTTATAACATTTTTTATTTGCTTTTAATTTTTCAGTGATAATTATTTATTAGTTTTATTAAAATTTTCATAAACAAAAAGTAAGATGTATAATATAACAAATATGTAATACAATAATGTAATTTGTTAAATTGTAACTTAATTTTTAATCATTAATACATTGTAAAAAATATTTTATTGAAATTAAATAGTAGATACATTGGTGATAAACTGATATAAATAGGAAAAAAGTGTGAACAATTTAATGTAGTATGTTAATTGGAGAAACAATAACCTTACCTATTTTTAGCGTCCGAATATTTTTTGAGATGTAAAACATTTGATATTAATATTATATAAACGTACCTAATGCACAATACAATTTTGATATTTCAATCGCAAGTAATGATTTGTAGACACTCATTGACTGCATGTATATGATGTTGAAAATAGCAACATGCGTTTTATGCAAATTCCGGTCTTTACTCATTATTGTAAAATTGATACATTTATCGCTTTGCTTAGAATCTAAAAGGATACCTAACAAAAGACATTGAAATTTTAATTTGGTATTATATTATAATACAAAGTGGATAATGTAAATACAAAGATGTTAAGTAAAACATTAAATAAATAGCAATTTTCTAATATCAATTAAATGTTAGGATTAAAAAATATTGTTGAAACCCCCATAGAAAAAATTTGAAAATACGTCACTGGTAATTCATAAGCTGTTGGAGGTGGTACATGCGCCTTTATCGAAGTATAAGCACTTATTTTTTCTGTAAATATGGTATACTTTAATCAATATATTCATATTTATCAATTATATAAATTAATAAAATAAACATAAGGTGTAAATTTCAAGTACCTGCAGTTATTCGTATTTGAATTAAAACAAAATAAGAAAATCGCTATACGAGAAATGGAGTGAATAGGTATCTAATGTTGTAAGAATTTTAACTTCAAACGTTCATACAAATTTAATTTGACTTTCCAGTACAATTTTTTATTGATGAAGGTGGACAATCTTATAAGGAATCTGGTATTACATTTCACAATCTTAGATATAAAAATATTTTTATGAATTTTTAACTCAAAATAATTTGCAAATTTTCGTGATTTGTACAAATTGGTTCAATAGTTCCATCATTTAATCAAATGTTGAAATGTGCATTATAAGCTGTTTTTGGCATTAATGGTTAAAGTTTGCTCTACTCATGCGTAAGCCCATACTTCATGTGGACACTTAGCTTCTTCGCTTATATAATATACATATCTACCAAATAATTGGAAAATATATCTGTGTCATTTTTTCTGTCGGATGTAATGATAGCCATCAGTTGACGTATACCGAAATAGTTATTCACTAACGTATTAGTTATTTAATAAACATTATGGTTTTGTACAAAATAAAATTTTATTGAAAAAGTATACAATCATAAAGATTCTGCTTTAATAAGTTAAAAGTGTTTTATAACTTACAAACGGGCACAGCTTATATTATGCCTTTTTAGCATAGATTACGGGGTGAAGTTTACAAAAAAGGTCATTTGGGCTCAGTTTACGTACACTCTAAAATTCCTTGGATATTCTTAACCCCGGTAAGACATTTTAGGAGGTATAGGTATCCTAGGAAAATCATACCTTCGGGGGGTATGATTACCAGGGGTATGATTCGCCTGTTACTCCGCTACGATAAAAATAATACAATTTTACAAATTCGTGGCTTGCCCCGAATTTCCATTCAGTTAGACTACTTAATGTACATAGTGATACTTGTATAGTGTATAATATATTATATTATTGTTAGGTATCTATTATGCCTGTTGTTGAAGGTAGGCGTCTACGTTAAACTGAATCATAAAGCGAAATAATTTACAAATGTTTTAATTTTCCCACTCTAATCTACAGCTATGGTCGAAAAATCTTCTATTCGATTCGGTTCTAGCTAATATTTAGGCACCTAAGTACACGTAGGTAATGTATAATAATATGTTACCACTGAGGATTAGTCATGGGTGTGTATGGCGTTTATTTGATTTTTTGTTTTTTTTTAATCTTTTGTTCGATAATTTTTCTACCATAAAGTCTTCTTTAAGCTGTCATAACCGTGAAGTTTTTGTTTTGAATTTATTTGCATTTGTCAACGTTTATCATTTTTGGGTTAATTTTTACATTTTCAGGTTTTATATTTTAAACGCTTTTCTTGAAATGTCATAAAAATTACAGTCACTATTCATACACAGTTCATTGTGGCTAAAATCCGATTATAAAAATGTATATTTAACCTCAATGGTTCAGTCCTAAGTTTCAATATTGTTATACATTTATATCTACCTATTCTAAACTGTCAACAAAAATACATGTCAAAATTTGAAATTTTTAGTGCCCTATATTTTTCTATGTATACCTACTTACCTACTTATTCACTTTAGATTTAGCTTAGATTTTTAAGACACTAAATAATATTTCATGTAAAATATTGTAAGCAATATTATTGTGTAGTCAATATTCAGCAAATTCAAAAAAATTGTCTTAAAGAATTGTTCTGTTTTTTCAATATTGTGGTTTGGAGTTAAATGACAGTAATAAAGAGCTCGAGAAAGAAGCTATCTAAAATTCTAAAATGTACAATATATTATGTAAAATCAAAGTTATTGAGACCAACTTTCTTATTATTTAACACCATGGGTGTTATATATTAAGTAGTTGATAATAATAATAGATCTGTGAGGCATTTCAGCTATAAAAATTAGAAATATTCGTAATTCTGATGTTACACTGTTAACTACATTGATATTGAAACATAGTATAGGGTTTTAAATCAAAATGAATTGATTTTATGTTTTTTATATTGTTTTCACAATATTTATTTAATTGTTTTGTTTTTTTAAATTTGTTTTTTAGCACCTTCTTTTTCTATTTAAAATATCCATTTTACATATTTTAGATTTGAATTTCGAATTTTAATTACAAGAAACCCACGAAATTCCATATTCATTGTTATGCGAGGCTATGAATAACAGGCCCACTTTTAAATTATAAAAAATTAACTGAAATCATTATTTTCCGTAAATATCTAAATTTTTCCAAATTTGAACTTAAAAACTATTAAAATCTATTGAAAAACAAATACTTATGAGAAACCTTAGTGTAATATTTCTATTCTAAGCAATTTTGAACTAAAAAATAATTTCACATTTTTATGATTTTTATGAATTATGACAAAATTTTAAATATAGAAAAAAGTCATACCAGATATTTTTGTTTGATTTAGAAAAAATTGTGGAGAATCTCGTTATACATTTTCAAATCTTACTTATAAAAAGAAATAATTTTATGAATAATATCCAATTAAATAAATCTAATACAATATTAAATAATACCCAAATATTGAACTAAAAAATGTAAACGTTATAAACATTTATCTAATGACTAACAACTAACAAGGTTTTTGTTTCGAAGCCGACGCTATTCCAGGCGCTGTCGACGAGCCGTATTTATTCAACAGCCGTCGGCCATCAGCCACCAACCACAGCATGTGTTCCTGTTACTATATTCTTATTTTTAGCGGAATAATACCGCTTAAAACGCATTGTAGCAACAGAGCCAAACCGTTCCCCGGCCTTCTATTTGTTCTTTTTGAAAATCACTATCTGAGAGTAATAGAACATCTAGCCTTTGGGATACTTAAATAAGTATAAGACATTATGTCGATCGTCGATATCTCGATCAAAAAAATGTAAAAATATACACCTAACGATCTAAAAAGTTGTCGAGCAAAAAAAAAAACAGATTATAGGTACGTTTATATAATATTAATATCAAATGTTTTACATCTCAAAAAATATTCGGACGCTAAAAATAGGTAAGGTTATTGTTTCTCCAATTAACATACTACATTAAATTGTTCACACTTTTTTCCTATTTATATCAGTTTATCACCAATGTATCTACTATATTTTAATTTTAATAAAATATTTTTTACAATGTATCAATGATTAAAAATTAAGTTACAATTTAACAAATTACATTATTGTATTACATATTTGTTATATTATACATCTTACTTTTTGTTTATGAAAATTTTAATAAAACTAATAAATAATTATCACTGCAAAATTAAAATAAAATATAATAAAAATGAAATTTTATTTTTCATGTTTTGCATCTTTTTCTTGCATATTTTGATTTTTTTTTTGGTGCATGTTTGCATGAATATTTTAAAATTTAAAATGCATATAAATCAGATAATTTATGATGAGTGTTTTTCTTTTTATTTGTGTCTGTGTACACGATAAGTAGTCAAAATAATGCATTGATTGTCATCTTCAGTATCTTTAAAGGTGGGAAAGGGATTCTAGTTGGTACATTCAAGAGGTCTACATTTAAAATTCCCAAAAATTTTTAAAAGCGCAGGGAAGAACAATCAAAAAATTAAGAAAAACAGAAATTTTTATTATTTTTAATACGTAAAAATTACATAGTAGGTATATTACGTCCATACAATGATAGATATCTTATTTGTGTGTATAAATGTATTGCCTATCTATAAAATTAATGTAAATTAATTAAAAATCTACAGTAATTGATTTTTATATTAATAATATTTTTTAATAAAAAGCTAGGTGTCACTTAAATATATCTTGTTCATACGCAGGGAGATAAAGAGAGTATCTCATGAGAGAAGGCAACTTTATTAGAATGTTATATATCATATTATATGTATTATAAGAGTATCAGTAGAGCTATTATATTTCCTTGAGTCTCAACTATTTTGGCATTTAAATGACTAGTTTTTATAGAATTTTTAATTTGGAGTATGAATTATTGATACACATTTTATTACAAATGCAAGGTCAAATCTCAACTCTCAAGCAGCAGCCAAATAATATACCTTCACTAAAGTTTACATAATATACTTTACAACCACAGATTAAATAAACTATAAAGAATGTACAATAGTATGTATATTTAATCTATGCTACATCGTACCATTTAGAATATAAAATGCAATCTAAAATCATATAAATTTTAAATACATCAACATATTACAGTTATCAGCAAAGCGACAGAAAATTAACATTACATACTAAATATAAAATATAATTCTAGTTCTAGTTCCTACAAACAAAATAATATTTTACAATTTTTTCCACACTTGACACAAATTTGAAAATTTTTTTATCCTTCTAAATGGGCTTTGGGTAAATGTTAAATACAGATTACATTTATTTTACTTTCAATAATTTACAGAAGGTTTTGGATTTATTAACTGGTTCTTTTCAGTCCGGTCTTAGTCTTTAGTAATAATTGGTAAATGTATTATTTTTAGAACAAAAGATTTGTGTAGTTGGTGTATAGTTGTAAGTACTGTCCATGTGTCCACGTGTCCTATGTTAATATACTATAAATATTTTGTATGAATGTTTAATTTTTATTTATGTATTTCATTCAACAGATATGTAATAAAATATCTTTAACAATAAATTAAATCAAAAAACCCAAGTAAGTTAGTTAAATACTTAAAAGTTTTATTTTGTTTAATGAATGCCTGCTCAATGAATTTGGTTGACAATTGTATACTTATTTTAGCTTTGATCTACAATTTAATATTTTAATGTAAGTTTCAATAAATGGTTTTCAAAATAAACTTGATATAATTTATTGTTTTTTAGCACATTTTAATAACAGCATGGGTTTAGGTTACTTTTTAAGATAACCTAGTATTACTTTGCACCAGTGTAAAAACTGTTTATTTCTTTTACAATAAATATATATGTAAAAAATCTTTAAATATTAATAATTATTCTTAAACTAATTCGTTATGGTTTTGTAAACTTTTGTTGTAGTAGATAATCTGAAATGATACTGTCTATCTTTGGACATTGGGTGAATAGAATTTGTTAGATCAATTATCATAGTTATTGAATTTAATATAACATGATAATAAATTTATTTAGTATAGGGATTCCTATGTTTAGTTGGTGACCTTCCCAGTTGAGAAACACTGTTGTATCCTAGTCAACTTGAAAATTGTTTACATAATGTTATATTAATTAGCATGCATAGTAATCAAAAGGTAATAATTATATTTAGGGATTTATGGTTAACAAATCTACACTTAAAAAGATCTGAGCACAATTCTATGTGACTTAATTCTTAAAGAATAAGTTAAAGTGAGTAACTGCAATAAAATTATGGTCCCAATTTTCACTAAATGAGACTATACTGTGAAAATATATATAATTATATTCAGTACTTCACACTCCATCATCTAAAAAGAAAAAACAAATTAAACTATAATCAAATACAAAATCATCATAAACAATTTTAATGGTCATGCTTCATTTAAGTATGGGACTCTATTCGCTTACCATGATAAAACCACATTGTTTCTTTTGGACTTCTTTTGCCAAGTTGTACGTATAAATGATCAGCTACAGGTTTTTTCTGTTAAACATAATACAATTTTACAATTAATACATATTTCATCTAGTTGGTACTTTAAAAAGGTCATTTTTCTCTAAGCTCAATTTTTTTCCAAGGGTACGAAAGAACTTGATATTTAGTCATAAATCAAAGTTTTATTTTTATAATAATTTACGTAAGGGCACATTTTGAAGTTTAGCCAGGCCCCAATATTTGGTTGTTACTGCACTATGTGTAGTGTATACTCACAATTATAGTCTGTCGAGTGTCAAACTGTCTACAGTTAACTACACTCAACAAAACAATATTTTACTATTATAGAGGTAACAATGTAATAAATATAAATAATATCCAGAATGAAGGATTTAAATGTTTGAAAACAAAATTATAATAGAATCTGATACAATTTTGAGGACAAGACCTTGTGAGAAATCTTCCGGCAGTCATCGCCGCTCACAAAGTCACAAGTCACAATCATAAACATAATAGTATGTCTAAAGAATATACTCACAATAGGTAATAATATTGTTGTTATCAATACAATAATAACACGTAGTGTTATGAAATAAAAGACAAAGATTTATGACTTTGAATATTGTAAGTTGCAATAATTCATTAACATAAGATAACCCAAAATATTGCAATTTAATATATAACAAAATACTAAACAATAACAATGGAGGACGGGGTAGTCCCTACCACTCGACCAGGATCATCAAGTTTGGAGTAAATTCTAAAAATTTTTCTTATTTTGTGTGATCTAAATGTATGAAACCCATTAATTACTGTTTGGTTCTCACTTTAATTAATCCATAATTCACAACTAGCTAGTCATCATTTTAAAAATAACATGCTCAAATACATTTAGGTAACCTCTAGTAATATTATTATACATAAACTGATAAATAAAGAATACATTCTGATACTTTTCAAGTACATATTATAAAAATAAAGTGAACAAGTGGGTACTGCTCTGCTATACATTTAGTTGTATAGTGGGTCACTGTACGTCTGCACGACTGTACTAGATGTCATAAAATCGAATTCAATTAAAGTTATTATAATTTATAAGTATCAAGCATCCGAGAATAATATTTTTATGTTACAACAAAATATCTAAAATTGTTATTAATTGATTAAATATCTGACTACGTCAAAATTTGAACTTAAATGTCGGAGAGAAATCGTATTTATGGATATTTCATATTTTTTGGTTACCGTATGAACCGTATGAGAAAATAGTCCAAATAAATAGGTCATATAAAAATGAGATGAAAGTTTAAAGTTTCTATGGTTATTAGTAGAGACTGGATTTGTGTGGGCTTAACATTTTAAAAATAAAATGTTTTCATGCTTAATAGTTTATAATTTCATCAAAATAATCTTTTATATGCATAAATATTCTTTTTTGGAAAAATATGATTTTTCATAAAAATGTATTACATAAATTCTGAAAAAAACAAATAAATGTAACAGTTTATAAAAATACTATCTATATTATGTCACTATTTAAAATTAGTTAAACTTTGCAGAATATCTTAATATTTATGAAATGTTTGTGAAATCACCTTTTCTTTGCAGCTGCTTAACATAGACATAATTGAAAGACAGACAGACTGAGCAGTTAATGCTGGTGACCAATCAGTATTAAGAATAGATAAACATATATGCCCATTACTGTACACATGTGGATGAACTGGAATGTTTTGGCCTATAAATGTAACCTTGAAAAAAAAATATGTAAATGTATTAAGTATTATAATATATTGTAAATTATATACTATTACTTCGGGCGATTCAAAAGGATAATTGGTATCAAATTTGAACTGTAGCTGGAACTGTTCTCCGTCATACAAAGTACCTTCAACACCTTTCATGTTTACAATCCAACTAAAAAGTAAAATTAAATATGAGATAACAATACAATATTTTTGATATTCTATGTACAAATTATTAAATTAATGTACATGAATATTTTTTTCAGTCAAACTGTCAAGCTAATTGAATTTGAAAAAAGCATACTCGCACTAAGTTGTTTTACTTATGAAAATGTCAATACTCAATTAATGATAGTAACATAATAAGAAAATCCAAGTTTTAATTTTTTAAATAATTAAAATTAAAAGTTTCTTCTATAAAACTTTTTATTTGGTAAAATAACTTTAATTTGTTGGAATATAATATATTTATCATGTCCGGCACTAATCTGCATATTGATAAGATAAAGGTATTAACCCTTATAATATTATATTATGAACTTTACTAAATAATTTGGATAATTTAAATGTTTAGAATTGTAGAGTATTTCTGTTACAGAACAAGTAATAAATATATTAATATTACATATTATCTAAATCTGCATAATAGCCATATGATCTACACAAAATTGTAAATTATAATTTGATAAAGAGTATTACAATTAGAATCAATTAATTTTAAAAATAAAATAATTACCTACCTAAGCATCTATGAAAACTGGTAACTTTATTAATATTCTCGCAGAACACAGATTACATAAATGTAATATACATTACCAAATAAATATTGATTTAACACATAAGCAATGATTATTTTTTTACTAACATTTTGAGATTTTCTTCAGCTTGATCAGCATTTACAAACATTCCTTGAGGAGGTTCTTTCACGAATAATTTCAATTCCCTTAGAAGTCTTTTCTATGTAAAAACGAAAATTGATAACATTTATTTTATACAATAAAGATGTAATTTTAACAATGTATATGGATATACATACTTCATATAGAGTTCTATCCATCTCACGACGATTTCCGATACCAAAATAGTTAATTAATTTTATGTTTTAGTACTAATAATAAATTATTGTATTGATTTATCAACAAAAATTTAGGAATTAATATAGAACAGAAATGTCATAATGGTAATTTAAGTATTAAAACCCCTAGCTATTAGCCATGATAAAATTGATGAAATAGAATGTTATGTATTTGGTTTGCTCAACCGCAACTGGTGTTCCTTTTCATACAGCGTAATTGAATCAACACCAAAACGTCATAATATCTAAGATCGTCAGTCAAACAATAATAATAATGACCAAAGTCGAGATCCTTCACAATACATTATAATATACTAAGGTTATTTAACAAGAACAACAGCGTAATACACGTATATTTATCCGAGTTAGGAAAAATTAGCCCGTCACTCCGTCACTACTTCACAAGATCGATAAGAGAGGAAGAGCCTGTTATCGACTATCATTGCTAAATAAAATGTTATCAACTACTCTGTAGCTAGCGCTACAACAGGCCTGTCGCCACTATGTGGCTTTCCCGGGCTTGACCGAATCGATCGCTTGTGGCCACAGATATAGAATCTAATATTTAAATTCTCATGTAGTTATGTCCTATTTGATATAATATATTTTTCTATGAGCTATGAAGTATGTTTTTATGTATGTTTAATAATTGTTGTGGTCTGTAGTCATTACGATTTATGATTATTGGATTACTCATTCGTTATCAATTCTGCATAATGTAAACATAGCCGTCTTCACAAATGGCTGCTCCAGACACACGTTTAATAACATCTAGTATATGGTCGTCCGCTATCTAGTATGTTTATATATCTGTGATTGTGGTCTAGAACGCGTTGTCTTCTCTTATCACTTGAGCAGTTAAGCCCACTGCTGAGCGTATTGCCATAGACTTTGCCCTTTGCAGCCACTCGAGAGGAGAGTATTAAATAGTATTTGCCAATAATTACTATAAGTCTATAAACACAATGCTAGAAACACACTAACACACTAGTGTCTGATTTATAAGTTTTTGACTTAAAAAACTGTTGTTGATAGTTCTTGAGAGAACTCAAAAACTCAAAAGATATAATCGTCCCGTATTTGTATGAAATGTCTCGGTGTCCCGACAAAAGGTCCAAAGTAACACCTTTGTCCAGTATTTTGAATCCATCCTGTATGAACCTACCTTATTTAAAAAAAAAATTAATTAAAAAATGTGATGTTTTCTTATCATTTAGTTTTTTAAAATGTATGATAATTGACAAATGATAATAATATCTAAATCTGCTGTTCACAACCTGTGGTACGCGGACAACTCGTGGGTGGTACACAGAGGCATTTTTTGATTAAAAAAACAAGATTTTAATAAAAATAGTAGCTAAATATAATATGACCTGCAAAGGACCGTCATTGCATTACCGTCTATAAATCGACTGAGCCATAACGAAAATACCGCAGAGCAATTTAGATAATGATAGTCTATATATTCCTATAATATATAATAATATTTAGCATTATGTTACTGGTTGTGCATTAGAATGCTTAGGTATGTAGTTCTGTAGCTTAAATAAATAAAATAAATTATAAAAAAGGCTTTATAAATGTAATATATATATATATATATATGTATATATAGAACTGTCATTCTATTGGATGATAAGAAAAAAAAAAAGGTTTTAAAGTGGTTGTGTGGAAAAATTTTCAAAGTGTGTAAGTGGCAGGTACTCGGATACAAAAAGGTTGGGAACCCCTGATCTAAATCACAAATCCTTATTATTTATTTTAAAATGATATGAAAAAGAAATGTTACATCTAGGTAAAATGTAATTTTAGTAGTAATTTTAGTTACCAATTGTTTACTAAGAATTTATATAAGAAAAATCACATAATATTTAGTTTTGTAGCATGATAATTATTAACATAGGTCTCAATATCTAATATTTTAATATTTTTTTAGGTGCGAAAAACTTAATACCTATTTAAAAATTAAATATTAACTTTTATATGGTCGGCTTAAAACTTTTGAATGACATCCGTCACATCCGTCCATCAATACTAAAATGCATATAAATTGCAAGTACATAAAGGATTGAAGTAAAATGTTCCGTATTTAAGGGGCCTCGCTATACCATATATTTAAGGAGCAACATTTAGGCAATTTCCAATCTTTTCGTCGCCGCCCGGGATCTATGTGTTAGTCGTAAGTGAATATTAGTGTGCGTGTGGTTCAATGCGGGTACCGCTTCCTTCCGCACCATCAACGCACGCACTCGCACTCACATGTCAATACGTATATTATCATCACAAAAAATTGTTTTTTTTTTCACTCTAACATACGATTCTAATTCTAACAATGCGTCTCAATGGTTACCTTGATTTGCATTCTGACAGAATATTCTTTTTTTTCACAACATGTACAAGGGATCCACCGAGGCACATTTTTAAAATTGGACTTGGTTAGTTAAATATTTAAGCTTGAAGATTTGCAGTATTTTATTTTTTACAATATTTATTGTAATTAAAATTAAAAAACTTAAAAATATAGCTAGGTCATTCCCTCGTACATATTGTGGAGAATCTAAAAATTTTTACAGAATAAAAATCGTGATAATTGTCGACACGTATCGTTGGAATTAGAAACAGTAGTTTTTGACAAAAAAAAATATGTGGTGACGAGGCCCCTTAAAAGAAATCTCGGATCCCTGCAAGAGTTACAATCTGACGAAATAGGTCAGTAGCCGTGGCCATTTCGCCGAGAGGACAATTCGCCATAGCCGTTTCGGCGTATGGACATTATGCAAGAAATAGATGATTGTTTTTTTTATTAATATCCATTTTAATACAAACTTTATAGTAGAACATAACTTACCTATAATTCATATTTTAAATTAATTATAGTGTGTTCCCACAGTTGTCGACTTCCAAGTGTCGAAGGTAATACGAAGATTTATGACTTTGAATATTACAAGTTATTATAATTGATTAAAATGGGATAACAAAAAATATTGCAAATTTAATATACAACAAAATTTTAAACAATAACAATGAAGGGGTGGCAGTCCCTACCACACGACCTGAATCCGCAAGTTTGGAGTAAATTCTAAAATTTTTTCTAATTTTTTGTAATCCAAATGCATGAAAAGCATTAATTACTGTTCGGTTCTTACATTAATTCATTTATCATTTACAACTACCTAGTAAACATTTTTAAAAATAACATGTTCTAATAGGTACATTTAGGGAACCTCTCGTAATATTATTATACCTACACTGATAATAAAGAATGCATTCCGATACTAATTAGTAATTATCAAATACATATTATAAAAAATAACAAGTAAGGAAACACAAGAAATAAATTACACAAATAGTCAGTAACTGACAACTGTTCAGAATAATAAGCATATAATAATACCCATATTTGGCATTTAAACAAACCAGTGTTCAAAAATATTTAATAATATTAAACTACCAAGAAATACAGACATCAATTTATAGGTTTTTGCTATTACGTTTAGACAATTTGACAACCTCCGGAACTTCGGTATTGGTTGATAATCTATTTTGTATACATGTTTGATCAGAAGCTAAAATATAGGTACTCGGCGTAATATTATATTCAACGCCGTAAAATGTTTTAAGTAGGCTACCCATGTAGCCCATTATCGGGTGGACAAAATGTGTTTCGCCTTTATTCGGTTCTTGTCTAGACCACTATGATACTGTGTAGTAAAAAGTCTATGGAGTGCACGCATGTAACACATAAAACACCGCACTGTCCGCACGTCTAGTTGTGAAATGATATTCCACATTTTATGAGACATAATTTAAATTTTAAACGCATCAGTCGTATGGAAAACGCTGAACGCTGATGTTACGTCTTTTATTTACAACAAATTCCAGTACACCGGATCCATGATAAGAAATTATAGCTGATAACCAGTACGAATTTTGAGTTCATAGGCCCAATGGTGTTAAACAGCTGTTGGACGCCGCGTCGATCCAAAATCGTGAAATTCGTGTGCGAGAGAGGCTCGAGAGAGGAGCGTCGTTTCTCTGTCCGCCATGTTGGTTTCAAGCTCTGCGCTCGGTGTAGATAGACAATGTCGAGTCCATAACATGTTTACGGTTCTCGCCAGGCGGAATGACACGTCAGCGGCGCCGGGCAACGGCAGCGGCGGCGGAATAACGAAAAACCAGGGGTTCTTCGTATTTAGACGCAAGGAATTACTATATCATAATACGGCATATCGTACATATTATGCATATATATAGTATTTGATATATGTACCGCATGACAACGAATTGTGGCTTAAATTAATAAATATCCAACTGGATTAGTATATTCCATAGTTTCCAAATCACATTAATCTATTAATATTGTCATTGTCAGCTGAGGTCGTTAATTTAATACAATAATTTACGAACGACTTGATGAGGCTCGAAGCCGAGACTAGTTTGGTATACACCGACTGAAAAGCGCAGCCGCATCTGTCAACGACTGTAATATTTATGACCAGTGACGACGGCTTACGAACGTTGGATCAGAGTGCGCTTTGAGCGAATGTTCTTATCAAATCTGACAAAAAGTAGCGTCCTAGCGACGCTCTCCTCTAACCACTATAGTACTGTCTACTGCTAACCGGCTAGAGATCGATTGTGGTATGTCGCGACCTATTTTCGTATGTGTACACTGTGAACTACACTCTGTTCAAAGCGAGATCAGTACCGGGCGGCGACCAGTTTTCCTTTTCGACGGTTAGTCCCCACTACGGTGACCCGACGCTTTTTTCCGTGTCGTTTTCGATTGCCATGTACGACGTGTGTACTTTATAATTATTATTTACTTGATAAGAACTTTTGGCGCCGTTGTGTTTTAGCCTTTCTCCAGACGTGGTCCGGTGATCTCTGTCGATCGTTTTCTAGATAATATAACACGACAATTACAAACGACCTTAAACCACCGTAAACGTGAACTCCAAATTCCGAGCAACCAACGGGCTGTAGTGTCAGTGTTCAACTGCCGTCCGCCGGTCATTTTTTGTTTTAACTACTCAGTTCTTATCGTTTTTTCTTCTTTCTGATCATCTCGCGATCTGTGTCAACTGTTTTTGCAATCACGTAGGTAGTCGTGTTTGCGAGCGCGTTAGTTTGTCTATCCGATTGATGTGAGAAAGTAACTACTCATATTTCTTCACGACGAGGCAGGTTTTTCTTTATCGTATCAGTAATTTATTCGGATATTTCTGGTTCCTACTGCAAACGCTGTCCCGATTGCTCACGCAGGTAACCATAGAACTTCGTTTTTATTTAATCTAACACAGTAATAATTGATACCTTTAATCTGTATTCAATATTTATGTATCTTAAGGTTGACTCTAAGTACTAAATAGAAAAAAATGTTAACATTGCTTTTTGCACTAATTTAGGTTTGTCTTGTGTTTTGTGTGTGGCATGCCATTGACTGTTTTTGATTTATTTGTATCATACGTGGCTTACCAGCACGATGTCAGGATCAACAAAAAACAATGACCTGAGGTACACTTATAACATAATTGTTAAATTATTAATATCACGTTTTCAACTGCTCCAATAACAAATGCTATTATGTAGCCAATGCACACTTATGCAACTTATCACTGATGTATCATATGTAGCTTATGATTTAGTGTTAATTTAATCATTAGTAAAACATAAATAAATCGTTGTATAAATCAATTTGTTATTCTCTACATATTATTTCATGGAATATTACTTACTAGAAGTCTAGAACTCTGCTGTTTGCAAGTAATAAGTATATCTTTTTTTGGTTACTTGAAATGTAATTTTAATTTATATTATTTTTCAACAAAAATCCATAGTATTATTGGGTACCTATGTATACTGTCTATCAGTGTTTGGAAGGAACGAGTTCTAAAAGGAAGTGACTTCTGGGACAAATTCCTTTTTTAAAAAGGACACATCTAACAAATTCTTTTTTATAAAAAAGAATGAGAAAATTAAAGTTATTTTTTTTCAAGGAAAAATAACAAATATTTTTGTTCCTTTCGAGTTCCAATTTACACAGATATGTAAATAATTTAAATTTAAATTTTATTTTTCTTAGTGTGTATATTGCTAATTAGTGATCGTTATTGAGTATCAAAGTTAATATAGTATAATATAATATTAATTTTTACTGTTTAAAAAATAATAAATATAAATAAAAGATATGAAAAAATAACATTTATGATTAAATAAGAATTTTTATTTTATTTGGAACTAAAAAAAAGAGCTCGTTCATTTTCCAAAGAACGACAAAGGAAAAAAATTTTTTTAAGGGACAAGGAATGGAACAAATTCTTTTTATAAGAAACTTGCCAAATCTTGCTGTCTATAGAAAGAACTTGGTTTTTTCAAACATGAAAAGCGAACAGTCACTTATAGTAATAGCTTATTGCATGTATTTGTTAAAAAAAAACATAACATTGTAATTGTGTACAATAATACAATACCATATAAAAATAATTTCTAACAATAAAAATACAGGTAAAATATAGGCAGTTTTAATGATTCATAACCAGAGAACTGACTTTATTAAAAAAAAAATCAAATTATGTACATACCTAAATATATGCTTATTTTTATCAAAATATGAAAAAAGAAATGTTAAATATGTTACAAAATTTGGAGACTATTTCATACTCTCTGAACAAATATTTAATATCGACTGGTGTAATGAGAACAGACTTCATATTAGCTACATAAAATGATGTGAATTAAACGTTTTATGATTCTGTATGGTTTGGTCCTGTATGTATGTCTAATTATCCTGGATACATATGCAAAGTTTCTGTAACTAAATTTCCTATGTCCTTATGCTCTTTCTAATTTATTTTGCACCTCTTCGACAATGTGTAAACTTTCACAAAAGCATAGTCTGGGTTTCCTGTTTTAATGTACATATCAAAAAACCAAAATTGGCTGCAATATATGTTAAATTATTTTTAAATAACATTTTTCATCAAATTGTTTACTTTATTGATAGCGGTGGTAGTTATTAGTTTTGAAATTATCATTAAAAATTACTCATCTTGTAATTTTAAGAAATGTTAAGCTTTCTTTCCTATTTAACTGATTGATGTTGTATTTAATAGCAGCATATCAATACACGGATGCCAATCAAATAAAGCAGATAATGTTTGTTGTTATTAAAAATCCACGAAGAAATCAAAAATTACTAAAATCTTTACCAAATATGTAAAAAAATTGCATTTATTTCAATTATTCTAATCTAAATGGTATACATTTGTTATCAGATTAAAAATATCTCATTCCAATAAAAATACGTATTTACAATAAGATCTGTTCCTTAGCAATAACCAATAACTAATAACTTAAAAATGAATTATAGGTTACTTAAAAATTAAAATGATTAATTTAATTTAGCATGATGTTTTTATTAATACCGATAAAACTTCAAATGAAATATAGAATTAAAAACAAATTTAAATGTTGAATAGAATTTTTAATCTAATCAACATAGCTTTTTAAATATGTGGCTATTATAAATATATGTTTGATAATAATAATATTATTACTTACCTTTATAATTATAAACATAAGCATAAATGTTGTACCTAATTCAATATGTTTTAATTCATAATATTGTCATAAAATACCTTTAGGAAATTGTTAATTTTTTTTTATACTGTCTTGACTTAGAAAAATATATATTTGTTTTTATAGAATGAAAAAGCGTAGCATGGCTGGTAACATAGCACTTGGCTTATACGTTTTGGCTTTAGTGTTTGTGCTCGTTTCATTTTTTTCGGCCAGTTGGTTAGTCAGCGATGAGAGAATCACAGGTAAATATATTTTTTTTCAACCTATTTTTTTAATTTTTAATTTTGTCATATTTTTTTAACTTTTTTTAGGTGCAAAATTAGAAAGATTTGGTTTGTGGACTCATTGTTTTCGCTCATTAGCTGATCCTAATGACCCAGCAGAGCGAAGATATTTTGTTGGATGCCACTGGATATTTGACCCTTTCACCAAAGGATATGATGAAATCAAAGGATTTTTGTTGCCATGTAAGTAAATTAATATTGTTCAGTTTCTCAACATTTTAAATTCTTTAATTTGTTTTTGTAGTTTACATTGTGGCAACTCAGTTCTTTTACACAATTACATTCCTAGGAACATTAGTATCAGCTGTTGGTTCATCAATGTTTCTTTTATGTTGTACACCCGAAGAAAAACATTTTGTACAAATAACTTTTGCATTGGGAGTAACATTGATTATATCTGGTAAATTCAATGTTTATTATATATTGTTATAAATATTCATAATTTGTTACTCTATATACATATTTTATTTTATTTTAGGTGTATGTGCCGCAATATCAGTGTTAATATTTGCTTTGTTTGCCAACCGTCCAGGTTGGATGCCTGGCCACGACAACAACTTCTTTGGTTGGGCATTTGGTGTGGCTATTGCAAGTTTTTTTACTTTACTTGGAGCTGGAGCATTTTATTTGGTAGAAACAAACATACAAGTGAAAAAAAGAAAATATTTGAAAGAATCACAAACTAAATTTGATATAGAGTTCAAAGGATAACCTAAAATTTATTTTTCATTTTTAATAAAAAATATTTTCAATTTTGACCATTAGGATATGTTGTTGATTGTAACTTTCAGTCAGACAAATATTAAATTCTACCATTTCCAAAATCTAGTACCTAGCAGCAGTTATTTTTTATGAAACTAATAATCTCATTTTGTTTTAATGAACTCTTTTATCTATTTTAAATCATTTAAATCTTAGTATGGTAAAATGTGAGTAAATACAATTTTGACTGTATTAAGTAACTGACTCCGTCCATTTAAAACTAGTATTATTGAAATAATAATCATTTTGAAGAATTTACACTTTATTTAGTTTTAATATTTGAATGATTCACATCTGTATTAAGTAACTGAAAAATAAAAAAGTATTATCATTTTAAGATATTATTTTGTATACATTTAATTTTTACTTTTAAGCAAGCCTTAATTTAATGTAACTTTATTCTTGCATTGTTAAAATATGTAGTTTTAATGACACCCTGTGCTACAGTTATAAGATTTATCGCTGTAAGAGATGAACACCATTCTTTTATTCATCTTGTATCTAATTATTTAAGATTTATATTTGGTTGATATTTTTATAGTTTATTTTAATTTATCGTAGAAACTAGATACATTGACTTTTCGATGGTGGATAGGCAAAAGGTCATAAATGACATATTTTGTTATTCTTTGTAATATAGACCAGCATTCTGTATCTGTTCAACTAACACTGATGTTTCTCCAAATTTTAACAGCTGTTTGTCATAAGCGACATTAATAATTTGTAATAGTTAATTTGTATGCATATAAACTAAGCTACCAAATTTTTAATGATTTCATTTTTTGCTCCTGAACAATTAAAAATATTTAAAAAATGTCATTTAATACCAAATTACTGCTCATTGATTCTAAATTAAGGGTTCTTTTAACATCATTGCTTATCAGAAATAATGAAATAGTTTTAATTTTCTAAAACGCTAAATTTGTATATTTGTTTTTTTAAGAGTGCTTATTTTGAATAATACAGCTATTTTCAAGCAATATAACAGCTCATAATTGAGCTAATACTAATTAAGTAATAACTACAATTTTCTAGAGAAATTTCTTTTAACTATTTAAACTTTAATTTTAGATAATGATTGATTTAATTGTTATTACAATATTAAAGGTTGCTTTATGATAATTGTTTTAAATCTATACTATGACATCTGGTATTGTGTTAATGAAGAATTTAATTTGCTTTAATAGTATTAACCAAATATTATGTTGTAATTTGTATTTTCCATAAACCATTAAAATTGTTTATCTTTGTATCTTCAAAGTAATATAATAAGTAACATCATATTATACAATATCATTCTAATTATAGTTCTATTAAATTTATTTTATACCATTTTTATCATAGCATCACATTTATTATTAATATTCATAATAATTCTTTAAGAGCTTAATTGAATGTAAGAAGTTTATTACAAATAATTAAAACTAATGTATAAATAAATTTATATTTATGAACTGTATTAAAAACTGCCTTTTGTTACAAAACATAAGATTCATTATTTTATAATTTAGATTCATTATCTGAAAATAAAACAAATTTTAATACCTACCTATTAACTGTATTATACTTAGTATTTAATTTATGTATTATTCATTAATATAATGTTGCGTTCATCCTACATACTTTTGAGGGCATCAAGCAGGATGGACTGCGTCGTATGTATATAGCTGATATGTATTAGCTCATTAATTTTTGTAAGCATAACAATAATACTACATACTTAAAACAAAACTTAATCAAGTGTATACATGTGTAACATGAATGAGATTTTCCGAGATTCAAAAATGGAATATAGTAATAGCACATAACCTGCGGGCGGAATTACACGTCCTTTATAATTGTAATATAATATTACAAAACACGGGGTGAGATATGATAATGATTGTTAATATATAAAATACCAAAGGTGATTTACTTAAATCGAATAGCGCTGCGGTATCTGAGGCCCTAGTAGTCATTCTAATTTGGAGGTAAGGCACAGAGGTAGCCTTTATTATGTGTCACTCTTGAACAGGCAATACCACAATATTATGTCTAAATAATTAATTTTATAATATTTCATTCAAAAATACTTTTTTTATGTTTCTACTCAACTGTTTATAAATTAAGAATGATAAAATAAAATAAAATATCAATTGTTTAATTTTAATTTCAATTTACATTCTAATATATTTCAATATTGTATCAGAAAAAAGGTTACATATTAAGAGTATACCACTATTCTAACGAAATACAATATCAATTCTACTTCTTTTTAAGTTTAGTATAATATCAAAAAATATTTTAGTTATAAACCACGATCTATTATACTTAAGTACAAAAAAAAAATAGTTACTTAATCTTACTTCTTAAACTAATAAGATTGATAAAAAAATATTCGTTTCACATTTAATTACTACTTTTAACAATACTTTTTCAAACATTAAAATGTTCAAGTATAACATATTAGTATAATCATTTTCTAACAAAATAAAATATCAATCTTTTTTTTTAAATTTAAATTTATAAGAAAAAAATTTTATTTATTAAGTCTGATCAATTAATGAAATAATAATATAAATTAGTATAAAAAAGGCACTGTTTTCTATGAAAATAAAATATCATTATTCATAACTACACGTATATTTAATTCTTAAAACTAAAATTATTCATTAAAAATAATAGCCTTTACAGTTTTTCATCTCACATTGACATTTAATACCACTCTCTTTCAAAGAATCTTTACTTCTCCTGATAAAGTAATCAATAGTAAGTTGTTCCCCAGCAAAAATATTTCTTTTAGCAAATAAGGCCAATTGTGGAAAATATGAACCCAAGCAATCAATCCACACAGTGTGCATACTCAAGTTTGCCTCACATGAATGATTAATGAATCTTGTGAAATTGCCATAATGTGTACTATCAACAACACATTTAAAATTATTTGTATCGTTGAAGTCAATTTCCCATGTGTAATCGATAGAAGATGAAGAATTTTGTAAACGTTGATTATATTCTTTAACTGTAATAATTTCACCAGCATATATGCCTACAAACTGACCCTTTTCAATGGTTTCATAAGACTTTAATGCCCAGCCAGGGAACCTAGATTTATAAATACAAACTTTCACATTGCTACCATGTTGAACTACTCTATTAATACAAGATGACATACATTTACATTCCTTATTACATTCAAATATTGGACAATCAGAGAATACTATTAATTTCTTGTACATATCATAAGCATGAGAGATCTTGTTGCAATAATCAGTAGAAGATTGACAGGCTTTTTTACAAAGACAACCTGATGGAGGATTTCCTGGGACGATAATTTTGGCTTCAGTAGTACAATTAGGTATGTACACAAATGAATTCGGTGGTTCTTCAAGGTCCATGTTATTTTCTACTTTAATATTTTGACCATTGAAATTTATTGAAATTACATTTATATCTATTTCCCACTGTCTGAGACTTTGAAATTGCAGTTGTCTAAAAAAGTCTAAAGATATTGTTGACAAATATGATCTTATGAACTTTTTTCGCAATGTTTCATCATGTTCAGGGTATTCAAGAGTATTCAATAAATGAGAAACACAATCAAGAGAATATGATGGGAAAGATAATCCAGTCGGAGTTCTGAATGCTTCAAACAATTCTGTAATAATGTGTCTATTTAACATTAGATGCATTATATTTATGGGTGTTTTAAAAACTCGTTTTTTATCAAAACAATCAATAATGTGTTGTTGCGATTTATGTAGAGCTGCATAACATTCCCATGTATTAAATCCTACTGACCAATTTTTCCACTTGACTAAAAAAAACGATTTACCACCTAAAACTCGTCTAGCTTCAAGAATTTCAAGAATTTCATCGCTATTATACATCACAATAGTATCATCACAAGAACGTTCATATATCAAACTTTGTATTTTGGGGTTTGAATTCATATAATTATATACTTTTGCTTGTTCAAAATTCAATGTTGACAGTATAGGGTCTATTGGCGAATCATTTTGTGTATTATTTGATGATGCTTCAATATTTTCCGAACGGCTGCCATTACTTATTGAAACAATGTTATCATCAGCACAATCGCTGTCATCTATATCTTCCCAATCGCTGTCATCTATATCTTCCCAATCGCTGTCATTGTCATCACTTAATATGGCAGCATCATTATGGTCATCATTATTTTTCAAACTGTTGACATCACTTAAAAAGACAGAATCATGATCGTCATCAATATCTTCCCAATCGCTGTCGTCAATTAAAAAGTTAGGATCATTGTTGTAATGCATATTTTCTAAACCCTTGTCATCACATAATAAAACATTGTCATTATTGTCACCATCATTGTCATCAATATCTTCCCAATCGCTGTCATTGTCATCACTTAATATGTCATTCATTTCCAAACTGTTGCCATCACTAAATAAGACTTCTCTCATTGTGCTATCATTATGGTTTAGATTTTCTTCACTACATCTGATATTTTTATTTTTGGATGAAATGATATCACATTCTGATTTTTGGTTACCTGTCTTCACTGCCATCGTTTTACTACATGCACTATTCTGGATATTATCATAGTTGGAGTCTGTAACAAAGTAAATATAAAAAAAACTGTCACTTTAAATTTTAAAAACAATCCAGAATGATAATTAACATCATGCAAGCAACAAACTACAGTATAAAAATCCTTGTTATAATTATGTATATAATTTATAAGTTATGCTAAATTTTTAATTTTTAAGAAAATCCAATTTCTATTACTGGCTGTGAACTGTGATACAGTGGTACAAAATTCACTAAAAAAACAATGAAAATATTAGGTAGCAAGAATAATTTAATTTATTCTTTGAATCTTCAAAATATGAAAAATTAGATTCAAGAATAAATTTACATTATCGCACAAGTGAAGGTTAGCCGTAACCATTTGAAATATGTCAAGTTGGTATATAAAAAAAGGAATCGCGACTTAGGTGCTTTAGATGTTTAATATTACACTTTAAACTTTAGTTTTCACACAGAATATGTCATAATTGCCAATCTATTTCTTGTTATTTATTAATATTATATTTTAGATACAATTTAAATAATTATGTAAAATGCTAGAAAAACTCAACAAATTACATTTAAAGGACCATTCAAATTCTAATGTTAACAAAAAGTAATAAAATATGTACAATATAGCTACACAGAAAATACTTAAGAATAATTTTATCATTTTTATACACAAAATATATCTTTTCTGTTTATGTATATTGTATAATATATTTTATAATAATTTATCTAATATTTTATATTATAAAATATATATAATACATAAGTATTTCAAAACTTTATGTGACCCATCAAAAATATAATTGTGAGCCACTTTTGGGTTGCGACTCGCAATTTGGGAATTTTTAGCTTATATAATAAGGACAATGATCAGGGCTCTGAAGTTCATGCATTTGCATATACATTTGCAATGCTAGAGGTCATATAAATTAATTTCAAGATACCACAGTTAAATATGTGAAGTCTTATTTTGCATATTTGGAGGTTCTTGGCCTATTTGGCATAATTATGCATATTTCTATTTTATCAGGCATTTTATACATGATTTTGAAAAGTCTATTCATATTATTATATATTTATATCGATTTGCATTTTTTTATGGAAATACTATTGAAGAATCAACATTAAACAGAAAAAAAAAACCATAGTTTATAATTTCTCATTATAATATTATATATATCTTTTGGGAATTCGGTCGCAACATAAAATTATTAAATTAAATAGCTATACAGTAGTAAAAACTTCATGATTACTTTATAATTACATTTTATAATTAAAATACTTTAAAATTTTTATAAGTCAGCATTTTTTATGTGCATAGTTTTAGATATTTAGTGCATACAAATGCGACTTTTTAAGGGATATTTCAATGCATATTTTGCAAATTTTGAGTGCATAAAGGCATGCTTATTTAGGCGTTTATTTAGGGCATGAACTTACGAGCCCTGGTAATGATCATGGATCAAATTGTGTTTTTATTCTGTAAAGATAATTTATAAATAACTATACAAGACAAGAAACATAATAAAATAATAATTATACAATGCATAGTTGTAGTGTCGTTGATATATCACAAAGTAGTCCATAAAGTACTAGTGGTCAATATTCTCCACATAGCCATGCCGTAAATGTTTATTTTTTTTATCATAAATTGTGATTAAAATTTGCATTAATTCTTATTTTTCAATAAATTGTTGTTTTAGGTATTTGTTATTGTTTATTTATTTTGAAATAATAAAATTAATGGAATTTATTGAATTGTGATTTTTGGAATTTTTAAATAGCATCAGACTTTTTTTTTTAAATTTTGAACTGCCTACTTAAAGAGTTCTGTGGCAAAACAAACTTTTGTTTTTCAAATGAGAACCTTCCCTTTGTTGCTGAAAAATTACTTAGTGGACCACTTTTTGAAAATGTTGATTTACATAATTCAAAATTTGATCTTATAGTTACTCAGTTATTAAAAAAATGTTCATACTAAAAATAAAAGTCCTGAACAATGGTTCTACAAAAATATAAACTAAAATATGTAATATTAGATATAGTATTTATTCCTGTATTTATAATACTTGGGCCATTTTTACAAATGATTAATGTTGATATATTAATTTTAATCACTGAAACATTTTTAAATCACCATAACCTCTATAATATTTTGCAAACCAGTCATCATAGACCAATAATCCTTAATAAACAAATTTTAGCAATAAAACTAAACACATTAATATTAATCTGGATAAGTCAAAATAATGTTCAGAAAAATTATCCAATAAATAATTTACATTAAAAAGGGGTGCTCTTATTCAAAACACAAAAGTTTGTATTGCTACAGAATATTCTAAAAGTAGTACAACAAATCTCAAAAATTTGAAAAAGTGGACTTTAAGAAAAAGAGGTTAAGTATGTCTGGATAATCAAAATATAAAAGTTGTTACTGTGGCTTCTATTCTAATACTCTAATATCACATCCGGAATTACAAATAATATGAGTGCACATTTTGATGCCAATTGGTCAACATTTGTTTATTTCTATATAGGCCACCAAAAAAAAATCTGTTCTATAGCCAACTACCATCATAATCTATCCATTAACCTTTTGTGTTTTGCTTCAGTTGAAATATTTTCAATTTTTTTTTGTCAAAATCGATCAATTATTAAGTTCTTTTATTGAAATCTTGATATAAACCTCAATCATACACTTTGCCTCTAATATTTATTGGTTAGTAGCTGTTACTCAATTTTACATTTATATAGAATAGCTTTATTAGCCTAAATGACAAAATAGGTATAAATACAATGCAGACAATTGTATGCAATCATAATTTGTTTAATCACATTTTTACCATTTGGCCGTGCGTAGTACTGTGAACAATAAAGAAAATTTGTTTGAATTAGGGATTATTTTCTAGGTCCTGTAGTTGTTTTCAGTTGTTCTATTCGTAGAAATGTGTTTGTTATATGTGTATCCATAAGAGATATTGACCAATGGTGAATTTTTGTTTCATTTAAATGTAATATTTAATGAACTAGGATATTTTAAAGCTAAGTGGTTGAGTAATATCTGAACGGAAATAATAATGCATTGATTTGTGTGCAGATTATTAAACATTGTGCAGTATATGTTGAGAAAAAGGGATGTTTATACCAGAAATAATATATATGGTTATCTGTAACCAATGTCAACTATTAAAATTTTTTTTTTTTTGCCTAAATACTTGTTTAGAATGTTTAGGAAGAGTGCTAAAGGGGAAATAGAAAGCTAAAATCAGTACAGAAACCTTCAAAAGATAATCAGGAATAACTGAACATAAATTCAGAAAAATCTGTTGTGTAGTTTTTCCAGTTAAATGCGTACCGGGGAAAGTGATCAGCTGCCATCATGATTATTTTTGATAGTACCTTATGTTATGAAAGAATTTTTCAACATTTCATCATAATTTTATAGATTGCACCCTTATGAAAAAGTAAGTTGTAACAAAATTCTAGTGGGCCTAGTGGTAAGGTTTTTAAAAACCACAAAGTATAGTTCCTTTTAAACCTTATAGTTTATATATTTTTTTAAACTTATTTAAATAGCAGTACGCAAAAATACAAAAATTACAAAAAATAAACACATAAGCATTAATATATAGGTAGGATAACTTAACTATATAATATAAAGTCAATGCTATAAGTAATCAGAAAAAGGTAGGCAAGTTAGTACCACTCTACTATACAGATGGTATCTATTTGGGCACTGATATAAAATCATTGGGTAAAAAAAACCATTTTGAGCACAGACAATTTGTCAACCTATATTGGGGGATTTATATTATTGCTATTAAAGTAATTTATTTTACTATTAGTAAGACAGTGAATTGAATTAATTGTTGTCAAAAACATTGCATTTGAAAATGTCATTGTGTCTATTAGATAATATAATATACTTATTTACTTTAAAAGTTTTTTTACTACTAGATTTTATTTTCTTAGAAACTACAAGCCCATGACAAAATTACATGTATAAAAATAAAATGAAATACCCGCGCAGGCAAGTAAAATGATTAATTATATTATTATTAAATCAAATAAACCAAATAATGATTCATTCTAATTTTTTTATAAATTTTTTTGTGTAGCAATGCTGAGAACATTAATTAAATATTCTATTCATTGTATAAGATTAAAAGGAAAATAATACTTTGTTTGGAGGGTAAGAAAAAGCTACATTTGTAGCCAATGAAATGGTTTGAATCATATATTCTGACCCAACATAAATTACCAATCAGCCCTTGTCGATAATGTACTAATTTAAATAATAAGCTTTTGAGTAAGATATTAAGTAGAAGCCCCTGAATAGAAACATGGATAATTGATACAATTGTGTTAAGGTTCACACACACTGGAGCGGCGAACGTAAAATTGTTGTCTTAACGATGCCGCAGTGGTGGCGGTAAATTGTGTCTGGACTCATTTTACTGCTGCAGTGTGTGGGGACTCTTATTGATACACAATGTCTATCAAGGCCGTATATTATTAATAATAATAAAAATATATATTAATTACTCGAAATGATGACACATAAATATGAGAAGTTGTTATGCCTTACCATCGTTTATTGTAGTCTGAGGACCAATTACTTCAAATGAACATGTTGGATCAGAAATATTCTAGAAAGAAATGAAGTAAATTATTAATAAGGCGTTTGTCGCTACAAACAAAAGTGGACATTTACCAAATTCATAGTGTCTTGCTCCACAAGTTTGGTGGACGGGAGATTGTCGGACATGGTGGTTGTTGGTTATGTCGCTAAGCACAGCGGAGCGGCGTTTCACAACGGGCGTAAATAACTAAATTCCCGAAAAAAAATTCGTAGATACCTATCTAGAATCAAACAATTATCGACATACGAGAAAATCACAGCAGAAATTTTATTTCATAACACAGGTACGTTAAGAGCACAATGCGAACGACGTTAAAAAGCCGGCATCGGTTTCACTACACGAGCGTTGAGAGAAAAAAACATTAACGAAGCAAGAGCAAAGAAACACAGCTACAGGTTAGAATTTTAGGATGGTCGACAATGGCGCCAATAATACGTTGTCACGATGTTTGTGTGCATCAGGTAGGTGTGCAGTGTGTGCACCCTCGAAAACTAGCGGCTTGTTGCGTACTAATCAAAACATGAAAATTACTAGCGCTTACAGTGAAAATGCGGTGTACTACAGACGTTGGTGCGTTACTTTTTCAAAAATCCCGCTCTTTTTTAAATAAAATAATAATAATTACGTACAAACGATGATTTATGATTATTGTAAAAATAATTACTTACATTGTAACCATATTATCATCAACCATGTTGTCTTTTAATAAATAAATACATTTTAATTATACTATTGGTAACTGAAAACATTAAGAAATCGGTTGTGTACTAAAAAAATTTGTGCATACTGCATGTGCATATAGTTACATAAATGTACTGATATTGTACCTGCTGGTACATTGTACTCTCGATTATCCGCGGAATATGGTGTCAGGCTCAGGACATCCACGGATAACCGAATTCCGCGGACAATCCTCAAAGTAATGCAATGTAATATACGTTATCGCGTAATCGACTATCGCAACCCAATTAAACCGATAAATATGATACATATATTATGTACATTCGAGGGTCTATACTCTATAGTATTAAAGGAACATAATACAATGTACATAAAAAAGGTATAAAATTAAACGAGCGTATTGTATTTTACGTCTTTAACGAGTAATCGGCTATCACAAATTATCACCCAATTAAACAGATAATGATTTATAATGTGCATAAATCTATGTATCATGAATGTATGTAGCCATGTAGGTATATATTTTTGTATACATATTAGGTATGTAGATGATTCCGCGGAAGACGGCGGATATTCGAGAGTACACTGTCTATGCCGTTAAAACCAAAAGGTATGGTCTAAATTATTCTTAATTTTAAACTTAACATCATGAAACATTGAAACATATATTAATTATCTACAATCAACTGTGTAGGCTACAGAATATAGATAATGTGCTCACTTATACAATACTACTATGAACCAGAAAAAAAACTCCCTTCAAATTTAGAAATATAAATAAGTACCTACCTAGTTGATATAGGTATGTCTAAAATCATAGTTCTTTTACAATATTTGTTTGTCCGTGATTAAGATTTACATTACTTTAAAGCTATAACCATAACTGATGTGTTCATGTATCCATTGATTATATGTATTGTGTAATTTATAGACCGTTGTTTTACGCCATGTCCATTTGTATTAACTGTAATAAATTCTTATACTAATGAAGGATTAAGCTGTAGTGTACTATAATCCCACATATAGGTAGGTATGCGTTGTCTCCATCTGACTAACGCTTAACAATAGGTATATCAAAATGTAAATCGAGCAATTCTAATTTTGTGTCGTTAGCTTAGAGTGAATAATTGATATATCATTGAAATTTAATTAACATTATCTGTGTTATATACCTAGTTGGTTTCTTACGATGTTTGAATTTTTAAGTAGAATTACGAATAATTTATGAGTATATAAAATATTAACTTATAAACACAAATTTGGAACTGCTTGACGTACATTTTGGACGGAGACAACATGTGTGAGTATGACGTCCTCAGAGGACGCTACACGGGCATTCGTTGTCTCCGTCTTACAAGTGCATAACAATATAACATGGGTAGCAAATTTACGCTCAGCAGATCACGTTTAACTTCGTTCGTTTAAAAATTAGACTAACCTAACTGGTTATTAAAATTGATGGTAAGAACATTTTCTGTGTTTGTTTGAGAGTCTTTTTACAAAAGGTAGTAACATAAAAAATGATTTATCGTAAAAACCCACATACAAACACAGATAATGTTCTTACCAACAAGTTTCAGAATAAGTCGATTCACTCTAATTTTTAAACTAATAAAGCTGAACGTGATAGTCTGAGTGTGAGTTTTTATTATACACAAATACGAAGACAATAAATGTTCGTGTAGTGTTCTCTATATAAAATCATAAGTTACCGAAAATATGCATTTATACACCCTGCAAGATCGTATGTCATGTTGCAGTTATTACGGTCACATTTGCTCATAAAGGCATAAAGGTACTTACCGGTTACCATATTATTTTTATCATTCATTTTATTTATATAATTATTAATTACCATCCTATGTGACATGTGTTATGTATGTACATATTAATTTTTAATTAGTACACATTAATATTGTAATCATTAATTAATAATCATTAATCTGTGCTCATATGATTACATTATATTATTTTAACCCTTTGAAGTGTGAATTATTATTATACCATTATCACCCACAGAATGAATAATATAATATAATAATTAATTTACAATTTTTGAAAAGTAATAATGACGTATATTTACGTAATACTGTAATAACGCAAAAAATAGAATAAAAGTAAAATTATTAAAGAATAAAATAATATGGAGAATCATCGTAAATATTAGTACGACGCCTGCTGACACTAATATTTAAAATGATCTAAATTTACGCTATTATACCTTCCTCCTGATCGTCGGAGGGCTCTCGTCTCTCGAGGTCGTGTATTCGAGAATTTGATCAAATACACTGTACGATATAAATGTAAATGGTATACGCATATAACTTAATATAATGCAGTCAATAATACCATATTTTATATTATATTATGTCTTACCTGACTCGCATCTGTCTCTGGGTTATGCAGTAGGAGTTTTAGGTGACACAAATTAATTATTTAAAATACTCGAATAAAAATAAAGAGACACACTGAATATTGCTCGTCAAAAGGAGTCCAGTTGTCGCTTGTAGAATTCGGTATAGAGAGGTTGTTAATCTGTTTGGTGGTGCGCCTGCACTCGTGAGAAGTTGTTGAATTGGAGAGGTGCTCACGCACTGCCGAAGGGACGATGCGGTTGTGCCGACCAGAGAGTGATGGGCGGCTTCATCAAAAGGTTGTTTTGTACATCCGATTTCTCTTCTGTGACAAGGACCTTTTTTACCATACCTTTTCTCCGGCGGCGTGTAAGAAAGCCACATGCCCTACGCTCTACAGTTGCAAACATAGGTACTTGTCGATTTTCTTAATCCCTGATCGAATAATATAATTAGACTATTTTGTCTGAGACGATGATTTATTGGGGTCTGGAGATTTCCGATTTCTACGTGTGACAGTCTGGCCGTTATTTATTTATTTTTTATATTTTAAATAATTGTTACAATGATGTGTGAGCATATCATTACAATACGTAATTCACATACGTTGCAAAAAATCATTGACAGATGGGTGATGGCCGCACATATTTCATTATATGTTCAAAATCTATACAAACATAATTACAATCACTAAAATTCGATTATAGTACTTCCGTCGAAAAGTGAGCCGCGAGCGTTACGCTCCTATAGTAGTGTATTTAAGCGTAATCGCATATAGGTAATCGGGAAGACCTGATGAATTCGGCCACCCGGAGCATTGGTATCGCGGCCCACTTTTCGCTGACCGTACTATGACACCAGAAGTCCATAAGACCATAACTCAACAATGACGTAAATATACGTAATTTCTCTACAGAACGTACATACTAAATTACATAAATATACGTAAATTATTTCCCCAAAGGGGAAGAATATTGAATTATTTTTTATATGTACACACATAAATACTATTACGGGAGCATCTGCGAATTTATCATTTTCGGGATATATTATTATATTTTTATGTAATGTTTATTTACCATCTGATTTTCTTAACATTTACTAATTTTTATACATTACCTATATGTAATAGATTTTGAGCGGAGCGATGAATGTATTGATTTTACAATGATGTGTGTTTTTTTATTTCTGTGTCTATCATCACGGTTTGTGGCAGTAAAAGTGATTCGTTTTCTTCATCAGCAACTTTTCTGGAAGGAAAGTAAATCTAGTTTGTGCATTCGGAAAGTCAAAATTTAAAATTCAAAAAGGTTTTCAAAAGCAACTGGAGAAGCAAGGAACAATTAAGGAAAAACGTAAATTTTCGAGTAAAACCAGTTTTTGAAAAAATCGATTTTGGTTTTTGTACAACTCTAAAAATATGACCATAGATACATGAAATGTTCACTGAAAGTTAGTGTTAGTATTTTCTACACCATACAATTTTCATAATATTTTGACTCTTGTCGAAATACTAATAGGCATATGAAAATTTCGTTTATCATTAGTTTTTTTTCAACTAATGTCTATAAAAAAAATGTTAACCCTGTCAATACACTTGAAAATATAATAAAAAGTTCCTTATAAGTTATTGTTCGTGGAAATTAAAAAAAGAGTGGACCATATTTTTTTTATAACCGACTGAATTTCAAATTTAAGTTTAAAATCACCAGAATTAGCAAATTATTTTGAGTTATAAATTCATAAAAATGTTCCTTTTAATATCAAAGTATTAAAATGTAATACAAGAATCCTCATAAGTTTGTCTACCTGTATCAAAAGATGTCTACCGGAAACTCAAATTACATTTTTATGAGCGCTAAGTTGAAATTTTTAGAACTTCGGATATTCATTAGATTTCTCATGTCGCGATTTTTTGATTTTTTTGTAATTCAAAAACGAAGACTTGTAGATACTTGAAATTTACACCAAATGTTTATTTTATTAATTCACATACTTTTATACAAATTTCAAAATATTTTGATTCGTTTCGAGCTGTTTTAGGACATTTTCAATTTTCTTTACTTTTGTGTGTACATGTCAATAAAATTGTATTTGATGGACCAAAAAGCGTGAAAATTTAACGCAAGGCTCCTGTTATATTTTATAATATCGGTTGAAAAATATTAAAATACATATTCACTTTTTTGTTTTATAATCATTTTCTCAAATAGTAAATTTAAAAATGATTTTGTGGTTACAAATTTATTAAATGTTCAACTTTTAAAGCTAAGTATTGAAAATTTAAAACAAGGTTCTATGTAAGTAGTTAATTTTGCAACCAAAAAATCTAAAAATAAACAGAAACACATATTATATAGTTATTTCAAGTTCAAATCTATACGAAATTACATGGGTATTAACACAAAACAATAACAATTTTAATCATTTTGTTGTAATTTGGTTATAAAACAACACAATTTTACATAAGTATATACAACATTTTTACAGCATCACTGATAATTTAAGAATAATATTAATTTTACTTACCGGCTAGACTACGTCCGTTTTAATAATAAGTATTGACAATGTAAAATATCCTAGACTGACATACCGTCTCCGCTCATAATCGTTTTTCGTATACAATGATATATATATATATATATATATCATTGAATGCAAATTTAATACCATTAATTATAGCGACGCTCTAGACACCTAATATACAGCAGAACTTACCCGCATTTTTTGAAGTTAAGCGTAAGAGGTAAATCGAAAAATTTTGTTCGACCATTTATCATATATGTGATGACGCAACTAGCCCTAACATTTGTGAGGGGGTTGTTGGAGTCCTTAGAGGCTTAGACAATTATCAAGAGGGTGGAGCGAATCTATAAATTAAAATTTAAAGTGGAATAATCTGTCTAACATAAGAACATTAAGGTTGTAAAAGGATAGGGCCTAATTTTTTTATAATAGTAGGCAAAATGGATCCCAATCCACAATTGTGCTCAATGTTTTCAAAGCTACAAAATATTAATTTAATTTAAATAGTGAATGACGTATATTATGTGTTTTTATTTTTTAATAATAATACGTACAATTTCTATAACTAAAGCTACAAGGTGTTAATTATATTGAAATTTAAAAAAAACAGTTACAAGGATTCTACTGGATTCGAAGAAGTTTGATTGTAAACTTATATTCTTATATTATGGTGTTTATTCGTGATAGAATATATTTATACATGATATAAAGCCATATTGTGTACTTAATTGTTGAGCTAACATTTTTTATGAAGGCTAAAAAAAAAGGCCGCATTGAGCATAATATATCACTTAAAGGCAGGCGCGGATCCAGCCTACATTAACGGGAGGGGCGGATTATAAATATCTAAATATATTTACTATTTACCTACTGGTAAATACGAGTATATATTTATATGCATATACATTATAAATATGCAATAATTGCTTATTAAATATAATGAATATTTTTTTTCTTAAGCTGAATTGAATGCTTTTATTGAATTATTTACCCTCAATCGGTCATAATATTGTCATCAACAATTTATAAATGGGTTTTAATAAAATAAAATACGACGATTTGTGACTGAATAATGTTACATTGCATTTACATAGGGTAATACAAAATATTAAATTTAAATAAAAAGGCCAACGGGGGGGGGGGGGTCTGTCGCCAATACCTCCCTCGACTGGATCCGAGCCTGCGTAAAGGCATCTTAAATTACTTAGGTACGTAGGACTTAACTACCCATAATTATTGGTTGAGTATAGTTGAAATTTTAGTAAATTAGGTAGGTATTACTTATATATTATTTTTTTCTCAAAACAAGTCAATTACTGTAACATAATGAAGGTATTAAAAAATAAAGTTGTATTTATTTTACATGTAAAACAATTATTATACGTTAGATATACCTATCTAATATCTTATGATAATTTCATATTATCAAGTATTCTGATGTTTACTATTCAAATAACTGCGTGTCTGTTGGGTGTTCACCCGAATCCGAAGTGCGGCCAATTTTTTATTGATGTTTTTCATCCACTGGCGATGGTAACCGGTAGTGAACGTGCCGGAGTCAAACGTTGTTGGATCTGCGGCCTCAGTCACCTCCGCCAACGAGTTCAGTGGCTTATCCATTACGACTACCGCCGTTGGTTTACACTCTTCCGGAACAACCTTGACAAACAGCCCAGTGTCGGCGTTCGGGTTTTCCTCAAAGTCCACCGTCACTGTTACGAACGTTGTTTAGGCGACAAAAGTAGGTACGATGTTAATATTACAGTATTTTTTTAGTGTTCCTAACTTTAAATCATTTAGACTCCGATATATATACCTAAAAGATTTGAACTTTTGACATTTGTTTATAGGATGAGGTTGATAACATGGTAACTGGTAAGATATCTACCAATTTTTCATTATACAATAATTATGTTACACATAACAGCTATGCAATTATTATAGCAATTAAATAAAAAACCTGATATAGTAATCCTAATACTAGGTACCTCAGAAAAACGAAACCGCAGGTATAGATGATATAATTTTTCAATATTTATAGATAGGTCAAACTTGAAGAGCCTCTATAAGGGAGCGTTACATAAACATTTTTTGGTATTGCATAAAATAAAATTCAATATTTTATATTTATTTGTACATAAGTGGTAAATAGGTTTAGTAAAAAATTAAACACAACACAATTTTAGGTCTCTCTAATCAACAATAAATATCTTTACTAAATATTATTCATTATAAATATAACTTTTTGAAATTGATGGCCCATAGGCGCAATTGGGGAGGGGGATGCTTGAAGGTGCTTAGCGCCCCCAATTTTGAAATTAGCACCCTCAATATTTTTCATATTTATTTTTATTTTAATAGTCATTATGCAGGCATCCACAACCATAAGATAATATGAAAAAAGGGGCTTCAGCACCCCCACTTTTTTATTGAAATTGCGCCCCTGTTAATACCATTAAATGGTATTTAAAATATTAAATGTAAATATGAACGTATTAAATAAAGTATACCATGCTTACAAAAAAATAAGTTCCTATGCTTCAATAAAGGTGTTAGGTACTAACTCAAAGAGGGGGGAGGGTCCAACAATTTTTTTTAATTCCATCATTTTATTGGTATTAGAAAATTGTTATTTATTTATCGTCAAATTTGTTTTACTTAACGTCTTTGTATAAACATTATCTATACTCTGTATTATTATATAATATCAAATTATGATTTCAATATCTTTAGTTATCCTTTTAGATTCTGAGTTAAGCGATAAACGTATTAATTTTACAATGTGTGTTTGAAAAATACTGATACTATTGAGTTAATTTGTTGTAATTTAGAAATGTTATTCGGGGGTATCTACTTGAAACTTTTAGAGTATATTATTATATTTTACACACATTATGATTTTTCAAATATATTTTTTTGAAAAAAATAAATTAAACCTACCTAAGTACCAATTTTTAATGCCCTAATGGTAAAATAAATTACTATAATCACAATTATATCATTCAACAACATAGTGTATTACTATTTAATATTATAGACAGGTCGTCTTCGCTCAGAATCTTTATTCGGTATACAATGATTTACAAATGACAATTTGCAATGCATTCTTTTATACATTTTAAAGTGGAAAGGTAAAGTGGAATGGAAGGAATGGAAAAACTGTATAAAATAAAATCAGGTTTAGTATCAGAATATTTGTAACAGGAACTTATACGGTGATCGTGATATCCAGTGATCTGTCGCCGTCGACAATTGCCGCCGCCGACGACATAGAAACTGACAAACCAAGGTACATCCATGCATACGACCCTGGTCCAACGGGACCTAAATTCACTGTACGATCCAGTGGTGCCGAGCTCTATCGTTTAGCCATTATGTTAATATTTAATACAGACATCTTGTTCATGTGGAAATTATTGTCCCATGCCACTTATACTAAAACCATGTAGCGCACAATTGTTGCAAATGTTACTCAACGATAACACCCCTAAAACGCATTGAAAATGCCTTAAGGTCTCCACTGGATTTTACCATTTTTGGATACAAAACGTACGAACGTAATATAAAAATTAAAATAATGAATGATAAGATTGAGAATCGACTATTTACTTTATCTAATAAAGTAAAGGTAATTGAAACGAAGGCTTTACAACGACGTGACTACAATAACCATTGATATTTAGTGTTTACTAAACATATTCAAAATATTCAAAATAAATAAAATCTAATGTAACGTACGTTTTTCTTTTATCGATCTGCACTATACGATGTGCCCGACGTCTGGACGAATAAGGACATACGTTTTTTCATCAGCCTTAGGATTGGGAATTATCTCCCCGGAAATTTTTTATTTTTATATTTAAGATTTTAAAATTAAATACAAGATTCCTTAGAAATTTGTCTACCTTTACCAAAAAAAAATTCCACAGGTTAATCAAATAAAATTGTTATGAGCGTTTGAGGATGACATTTTTACAAATTGAATATTCGATTACTCATGTAGCGATCTTCTTATTTTATTGTAATTAAAAAACGAATAACTTTAGATATTTGAAATTTACGCCGCATGTTTATTTTATCAGTTCATATACTTGATAACATTTTCAAAATATTTTGTCTCGTTTTGAGCTTTTTACGGACATTTTCAATTTTCAATTTTGTAGGTTTTTTTTCTATAAATGTTAATACAATTTTATTTTATTTTTTACATTATTTTGTTGTTAAATATTTATAAAATATTTAATTTAATTTGTAAAATATTTAACTTGTATAGCTAAGTGTCGTAAAATTAAAACAAATTTGATGTAATGTACTTAATTTTGTAACTAAAAAATCTAAAAATAAAAAAGTTATTTTGTTGTTATTTAAAAATAGTATTTATGGGTACTTATCTAATTGAAACTTTTAGAGTATATTTTATACAGAATGAAATTTTTGGCGAAAATGAATTGAACTGTAGTACTAATGCTTAAGAGGAAGCCACACCCGCCACATATTCTAGTACCATTAGCCCTACCCCCTCTCCCAAGCCATAAATACACCACTAGATGCAAAGTTCAACAATTATAATATACCTTTTACGATATCACCAAGGAGCATAGGCGCTAAGTTGGCGATAACGCTCGTCGACGGGTTCAGTCCTGGAATAGAATTGATTTCGATCAAATACGGGATAAAGTTGTCCGTGATCAAGAAATCAGCTCCGAACAACTGAAAAGTTTTGTTGCGGTACAACGAAGAGTCCTTAGAGGACTGCAACACAGCGTAAACACTCTCGCTCATTCCGGGAAATATCAATTCATCCCATACATATTCTTGTCCAATTTTTCTATAACATAAAATCATAAGACTTCAATTACACGAAAATACAAACAAAATCATAATATACTATTTTATTTACCCAAGTTATTTAATTTTGAGCACAGGAAAATCGTTATAAAACAATACAATTTATTGATAAAAATAATAATTGGGCTATGGACTCTACCCGTTAGAGACTAGATAGGCTAAAAAAAATGTTAAAATATACAACTATCATTTTTGCACTGAAAAATTCTCAAATAGGTGTAATATGTTACCACTAATGCCTGATCACTAGGTAAAGTTAGGGTTTTCTAGTTAATGTTCGGATTTACTGTTTGAACTCAGTAAAATCGTAATATTACCTATTCGGGCTTTTACTAAGTCTTGGATGTACAAATCGAGTTATTAAAATCTGAATAATACATGACACATAAAAAAAAAATAGTTATACATTATTAATACAACTATGAATCAAACTAATATTTTTTTATAATTTTTTTTCAATAAAAAATAATGTATTTTAAAAACAGAATTGTTTAACTAAAACAAACTAACTAAATAAAAGTTGATTAATATTTAATACATAGCGATGTACAGTATTGATTGGTTGAGCTAATCAAGACCTCGTTGTTTAAATAACTGATAACTATCAATAATTTTCTTCAATAATCTATAGTTGTCATTTTTACTTATCGGGTATTTATCAGATTTTACTTCCTTCATTTTTACATCCAATTATGCAGCCATGCTGGTAACAAACAAGGAGTTTAGCAAGGGCCCGAATTAAATTATGATTTTCAGCTTTTACTCAGTATAGGTACAACCAGTAAATCCTAACCAAACTAGTAAAACCTAGTTTTAAACAGAGATCAAGCATGTAAATGCTAAGGTAATTACCATAAGGTAAGTATACAAATATAAAAAAACTGAAACATTAAAATGTATGTGTTGAAAATAATCATTATATATTAATAAGAATGTAAATAAACATTTAAAATTATTTATTAGTATAGGAGTAAATATGTAAAGGTATTATAAAATTTTACGCTGTGCTGTACCTATGCCAGGTCATACACCATAGTATATCAACCGAATATTGGATTCGAAAAAACATTTGAGCGGAGACAGCCCGTCATAAAATTACAAGTTACAACCTAAGTAGGTATAATTTATCATATTAGTCAGTCTACAGAATATTTTATATTATTATATTTATATATTTATATGTTGGGTTGGTTTAATTTTTGCTTACATTATTGTATAATATGTTATTATTTTAATATTAATTTTTCGGTTCCAGTATAGATTACTTATGAGTAACTAGGTCACCTCTCCCTTCCCCTACAGGTTGGCTATTTTAGCCCCGAGGGATTTTGGAGCCGAGCCCCTATCCAACGAGAGGTCCGGATTACCTCGAGCTTGGCAACCAGAGCCGGTAGGCGAAGGGAGCCAATATGCATACTTATATTACTTTAACTGGCCATCGGGTCTGGCGACTCATAATTTGAAAACTAATGGTTTTTTCATATTAATATTATTATGGTAAGTATTAAAACGTTAATTTACCTAGTCTCAAAAGAAAAGAAAATTGAAAAATTCATTTTAGACTTGCGCGAGACAATATAGCACGTACAGCGTGCATGCGCTTAAACGTAAAATCTCAAACTTTGGATGGCTATAACTTCCAAAATAAATATTTTTTTTTTTTGCCTAATTGTTCTTAACTTGTTGAAATAGATATATGTTTCAAAATAAAATCAAAATGCATGCTGGGTAGCTAAAGTGATTTTGCTCCAATACATTATACAACCCTAAATACCTTATAAATACAATTTGTTAAATATGTAAAATTTAAGAAAAAAATGTCCAGTAGATTAGTCTACCTACTATATGAAACTAATTTCTATGGATAGGTAGCACCAAGTTATAGGTTTTGAATGATTATTGAAAATATGTGAACTAATGAGTGGATCAACGGCAAGGAAGCAATTCGTATTCGTCAAGTCAATACAAAACTGTTCGTTATTATAATAACATAGGTATTGTTATTTTTATATTTCGTTATAATAACAAATATACATTATCCATCATCCGATAGATTTTTATCAGAATTATGAGTAGTAATTTTCAAACGATAATTTAGGAAAAAATTTATTTGGTGGAAACAAAACATAACCTTTTTAGTTTTTTCATTTTGACGAAAATGGAACTTTAGTCAAGCGGCAGAAACGTTGCACACGTTATTTTACGCACACGAATATGCATATATTATTAACAATAGTGACCACACAAAATGTAATACAATTTTTTTTCACTTAATCAGGCAATTTTGCTTATTTTAATTGTACCTACCTACGTCACAATGCTTATTTCAATGTCCATACTGAAATAATATTTGATCACAGCACAATTTTAAAATTATTTTCAGTTGATTACATTATTTTGGATGACTAATTTTGATAATTTTAAATCTCATTTAGGTATTACAATTCATAGTAAAAATATTGGTATCGTCATTCTCACTATATTGTGTTCTATGGCGAGTTTTAATATATTTTCATAATAACAATTGTGTTAAGCGTTGCAGAGTAGGTACTGTTTGAATTAGAATGAATAGGTTTTAACTCAAATTTCAAATTACTATGGTCTTGAGATACCTTAAGCCTATATGGTGCGGTGTCTTACTGACGTATACGGTATACCAGTTATACCTCAAATGATTCTGAAGTTCTCTGTAATCCCACATGCACTCTTCGGGCACTCGTGGATTTCTATATTTTCTATATTTCATTTGCAATCTAACGTTGCTGAGATGAATCGATTCATGCATATTTTTCATGGAGAAACTGTTTGCACAAAAACGGACGTAACCTTCTCTGTAAAAAAAATGTTGTTATTTTTTAAACATTCTTTATGATAATTGATGCTCTGACTATTTATAATAGAACCCTTCTATATGATATATTATGCAACTATATAATATAAATATATACTGTCAAAACACCATATCATAGCATAGCTACGTACTCAAACTATGCATACTAACTTGTACATCCACACAACTATAGGATTCATATTAGTCACTAAAAACCATTGTCGTAAATCAATTTTACATGTATTAATCAAAAGGGGTCTTTCTAGAAACATAAATTATATAAGAAGTGTTATTCTTCAATTTCGAAATTTAAAGGATTATTTTTACCTATATATTTCTGTAGAATATAATTATTTTTCAAGACACCTGCTTCAGTGATTTTTTGTTTTATCGTAAACAAGTCTCTAGATAACATAATGCCGTGACCAGAACAGCTTGAAGTGGGTTTTATGATCCATGTGTTAGTTATTCCGTCGATATAGTGTTGGGGACAATATATTTTCACGTGTTCCAGTAAATATTTACATTTCGCATAAACATCTAGCTATAAAATAACTCTGATTGAATATTACAATATACTTTTTGTGAGACTGGTCTGTGAGTGTGTAGGTAATAACTAATAACTAATAACCTAATAATAGTAAATGATAATCATATTGTGTGGGAGCACCGCCCCCTCCTATCCACGAACAAGTAATATTTCAACAGTAGATTATAATACTCTAAACCAATTTATGAATGTATAATACCTTCGCTCCTTATATAAATCTAGGTACTTTACTGGTAGGCTGTTTTATTTTAAAAATGAAGATATGTTGGAATTCATAAACAGTTAATCCAATTTCGAAATATACTCGGAATATCACCTATTCAATTTTAACTACTCTTATTGTTATTATATTTAGTAGGTCACTGTAACGGGTTTGTACAATTTGAATTCAATGATAATAGGCACCTATGAGTTGTGATGCATGGTTCTAGGTCAAAATATCTCAACAAAAATATCTCTGGTCGAAATATCTCCTACAAAATATCTCGGATACTAAATACCTCGAGACAAAAATATCTCTTATTAAAATGTACACAACGAATTTTGTTTTAAAATGCCTCTACAATTTATTGTAAGTCAAAAAGGAAACAATTTATTATTACATAATGGACCTTTATACATTTTAGAAAAAAGGTGTGAATAAATTAATTTGGTGTTGTACTGAGTAAAAAAAAAGTACAACGATTACGATGAACGATTGTTTAAAGTGGTAGGTCAATACAACGAAATGACATCTCTGAAATATTTAAGGGGGATTGCCACAATCTTAGATTTTAAATACATTTTTTTATTATTTTTCTATATATTTAAGGCAAACATTACTATTTTATTATTGTGACATATTATTATACATTGTTAAGATAACAATAACATATTTTCAAATATTATTTTTGACCAACTTTTAGTTATTATTGTTATAAAAACATTAATATTAACATAAAATATAATACCTACATATTAAAATATTTTCAGGAGATATTTTTACTGGAAATATTTTGTTATGGAGACATTTTAAATCGAAGACATTTTCGTCTAGAGATATTTAGTATCTGATATATTTTAAATAAAGATATTTTTAAGGAGATATTTTGACCGGTCACCATAATTGCATACCAAAAATGATACTGAGTGAAGACTGTCGTCTGTCTTCTAAGGATATATTGTAATAAATTTATATCGCTATTAATAGTTTATATAGTATTATGATTTATAGTAGATTGGGTAATTTTAATATAAAATTATCACGTACATTACTTATAGCCTATAGAACCTAATTATGAATACATAATTAACTGTTATTAACACATAAGTCTATACCGACTTATCGCAAATATAAGTAAATAGGTTTCAGATTTTTGATGCAAAAATGTGTATATACCTACCAATAGATAGTGGCGTAGCGAACTTCATTAAAGTCAATGACACAATAATTTATATTAGTCATCAATAATCATAAATACTTATATTCGTAATTACGTATTTGCGTACAGTAATCGTAAGTATTAAATTAACTGTAAAATGCCAATAGTCTCCAGGACACCCAACCATCACCTTTTAAAATAAGACACATGAACCAAATAAAGTCCTTCGTTACTAAACTGCCAATATATTGTTTGTCAATACCATTTCACTCAACAAAAAAACTGCTCTTACACGACCTAATTACACAGGGTATGATATATTGTAGATACTAGATTTACACTCATCTTTTTATTAAATTCCGAGAGTAAAACTTATGAAGAATCTATACGAAATTTTCAAGCTTTTTGAAGGAGCTTAAATGTGTCAATCAAAGTTTGTTAGAAAATTGATATTAAAAAAAAAATTGAAAATTGAAAATACTGACATTATAATAATTTGTTTTTGAATTAGGTACAACAAAATAACAAAATCGATTTTAAGTGAAAATTCCAGTTTTCACTAATTATATTTTTGTTCCCCCTAATTTCCTCATGAAAAAAGTACTGGACCTTTTTAATTTATTCATTTTACAATCATGTGTATTTTTTATAAATATTTTTTTTGTGTGTCTATTATCGCCTATTGGGGCAGTTATTGGCAGATTTTAAGTAGGTAACAATATTTCAATTTTCTACAGCGGCATATTTTCTGGTATACATTTTTAAAAATATTTTCAATTAAATTTTGTTTGGTGAAAAACTTAAATACCTATTTAATACGTTAAATACTTCTCATAAGTTGTTCGTTTATCAATTTCTTTTATTTGATACAATCTAAGTATTAATTTGAGTTAGAAATTCATAAAAATTGTATTTTTATATCTAAGATTTGAATATAATACATGATTTCTCGGAAGTTTTTCTATGTTTGACAAATAAAAAGAGGTTTACTGAAAAGTCACATTTCTTACGAATGTTTGAAATTCTATTTTTTACGATGGCGTCATTGGATATTCATCGGTAATTTTATGCTCAGATTTAAACAAAATTAGTTATTAGGAATACATTTTTTAGTTATTTTATCATACCTAGTTTAAAAGTATTATCCCTAGCTACTTAGGTACTTGAAATTGTAATAATTGTTAAATAATTATTAAATTTTAATTTTGAAGTTAAATTTCTTTACGTAGGGTAGTGAGGAAAAAAAGCGAACGGGCGGCCGTACGAACATGGACATGTGGTTGTGGGCAGCCGCGGATTGTCGAAGCTGTTTTTGTAAACGGCTATGAGTTAGGTTGGTTGGGTTATTAAACAAAGAATACTCAACAATAATATTAATGAGATAAATACCTATTTAGATAAAAACGAAATGATCGTCCGGGATAATTTCATACGGTCGTCGGGGCGGCGGTGCGAAGCGTATCAGTACCTCATGTACATAATATTACGTATTATAAATTATAATGTTGGTCGGTGAAAACAATTTTTAAAAAAAATATAAAAAATATAATTTACATTGTTTCTTTTCTTTCTTTATTATCCTCATTATTCCAGTCTATCCATGCCTTTCTTTCTTTTTCACTCACTCACGTGTACCGTTCAAAAGAAGCTTAACTTCCCGCGCGCGTACTGGTAACACACACACTGGTTTTTTTTTGTACAATGACATTTTTTAACACTATATACGTTGCAGTGGCCAGTGCAGACCCACTCGAAATCTAATGTACAGTAAAGTGTTACTCACTTGCCTGTCTATTGAACTTTCACCCCCTCCACTATATTAACAATTATTTTATCATAAATATATTGAATAATGTTCATACAATTGCACAAATCCTTTTCCAATTTACCTACTTCTAATTCATATGTATACTCGTGATCAAATTTAGCATTGTTATCTAAGATCAGTTTTGTGTAATGTATCATAAATTCGTTCCACACTTCTTGTTTTTTATTTTTAAAATTCCACAAATCCATTTTTGTACTACCAGTTATTTGTTTATTCAAAAATATTGATATACATCGTTTCACAAAATCAATCATTTTGTATGGTATCTGAGGAATAAAACAGGTTACTATGCTTGTACACTACAACATAATACATATAAATAAATTGAAACTTACATTTCCATTTAAAGTAAAAATTCTTTTATTATTCTCAATCGCTTTTACAATAATCCTGAGTGTGCTTATTAATGCTGTTGTGATGTAATCTTCCACAAATGCATCCTTGTCTTCTTCGGATCGAATAAAATGACATCTTGGAAACATCAAATTTGTCTCAGAATTTTTGTAAGATTCCAAAGATTTTGCCAAACCATTCTGTATTTCAAAAAACATTGATATAGGTATTTTAACCATATAGTTAATTATTTAGCATACTATTGCAGAAAAGTTAAGGCATTCGCCAAACTATATTTGTTATAGTATGTATTTTTTTTTAAAAATGTGAACACTTTAAATCAACTGCATTATTATCTGATTCAATTTTTAAAATTTTATTTTTATAGATTACATATACATCTATTTCATAAAATTCGTTACAATAAAAACTTTCGTAACTAAATTTTAGTTTTGTATTTTTTCTAAAAATCTTCATTATGTTTTTTAACAAAAATAGTACCTACTGGTATGAATTTTATTAAAAAATAATTTTTAATAGCTTGTAACAACTAATAGAAATAAAATTATTTGTCCACTCTAAAAAAATCAACCGATTGTCCACATCAAACAACTAATATCATGAGATTAATGTACATAAGTATCAATATTACTAGGTATCTAATTGTCTGTGATACATACAACACTCATCAATATTCATCATCATACTAACCCTAGATCTTCAACGTATGTACCTACTTTGTATCAAACAATAATGTTGATGAATAGTGAGAAAGAATTAATTTATACGAAAATAATAATACGCAAGTAGGTAACTACACAGTACTTAAAAACCGGCAAAAGTTTGATTTGAGTAGGAACACAATATATTTAATTGTGGGCAATGGTAGGTAGTGTAATTTTAAGTTATTTAAAGTTACAACTTCACTTATCTTAATAATTATAAAATAATCGCATGTAACATTACCTATAAAATAAATGTATGTGGCTTGGCGCGGAGCGTTGGCTGCTACCGGTCGCGGAATGCGACTATGAGTAAGTAACAGCCACAGCTACTAGCTCCCGGATGGGTGACCACCCGGGTTCATAGCAGTTAAAAACGTTGCCACACATATACGTGTTTGCTACCTACCATAACAACCGCAACAATCGTAAAAACAAACCTACCATTCCAACCTTACCCCTACAACTGCTAATGGCCTTAGTCGCCGGTTTTAAGTTCAATAAAAAAAATAAAAAATAAATGTATATAATTTATTAAATATTAAATTGTTTGCGTTGCTCCCAAGAAACACGCTATAAAAAAAAGGATTGCAGGTTTGCCAGGTTAATCCATTACACAGGAGTTACAAATTTTAGTTTGAGTTTAAGCTTACTTTCATTTTTCGAAATACTATTTTATAAGATTTATTTAGATAATTTCCATTCATATCTATATCACCTGTATCATGAGTTCTAAGCGGTTGCATTTAGTATTTTAGTTTCAACTTATTTATTTCCTACACTTTCCACCATTTGGTATTTATCTATATGTCCTAATACATTGTGTGTGCCAGTAAAAGAAACGTTTTAATAGTTACTAACCTACCTCATATTTAGATTCTGCGTTATACTAGTGATCGAAAATGTACCTACAAATTACAATCTAGGTAAATATATACATTGATACATACCCTACATGATGTGTTATCTAATGAGTACAAGTATAGGTAGTTTTAAAAGTTGAAAATGTATAAATATTTAATATTCATATAGGCCATGCCACCGAGGTGACTAAAAATAATTTATCAACAATTAATCTAGATATTTAATAACTTTTAGGTAGGTAAATAAGTAGGTATGTATATAGGTAAGTAGGTAAGTACCTACTTTGGTGCAAAACACGTGTCTCGTCATCTGACTGACAGAAGTCAATTCACTTAAAGTGGACCAATGAATCAATCTTTTTTTAGTGACGAAAATAAAATCCGATCTTTTATCTTTAAGAATACTCCACGATTGCACATTTTTCCGGCGTTCCATGACAGCTTCATTTTGATCAATTGACGATAGTATCGGAGGAGATTCCATCCAATTAACCATGTATGCTTGAAACATAAATTGTACATATACGATACAAAAATTAGAAGGATTCTATTTCTATTCTAAAAAAATGTTTACGTGATGATTTTACAAAATACGAATAATTTATCGGCGGTTTACACGGGTCTCGTTTTTCCACCCAACCACGGTTCTTCAGCTCCAGAGTAATTTTTGGGAAATAACCTAATACAGAAAATATTTTTTGATCCTGCAAACAATTAATAACAATCTCAACTATTAAATTGTATAATATTATCTATATAGGTAGGTACGTTAATAATATAATTTAATGATGCATATTATATTATTATAATGACTAATGGGCATTTCAATAATATTTTATTTCAGAGGTTCCCAAACTTCTTATTGTGCGACCCATTTTGAATTTTTTTTAAAATATAGCGACCCACAATATCAATGAATGACCTTTTTTTTTTTTTACCATACAACAGAAAATTAAACTATTTTATTACATTTTATGTAATTACGAAAAAAATGTATAATAAGTATAATATATAGTATTTGACACGGCCGCTGGTAAACTCGTAATTGTCATACTCACAGATAAGGATTGACGATAAAACTGAATTTGAACTTTGAACATCAACGAAAAGTAATAGATGATTATATTTTTGTACTATTTAAAAAAATAGTGCGACCCACCAAAAGTATAATCGCGACCCACTTTTGGGTCGCGACCCACAGTTTGGGAACCTCTGTTTTATTTAGTGGACATATTACTTTATAAGTTATACAAATAGGTACCATATTAATAAAATATATTTTAGATTCTTAGCAGAGCGATTTTAAAAAGATGTGTTCTATTTTATTTTTATTATTTTTTTGTGTCTGTCATTGTTCATTATCTTTAGGGGCCGTACAAATGCATACATTTCTTACTTTAGAATCTTATCTGGTAGAAAAGTGAATCTAATTGGAGAGCATCAAAAGTAAAAAATTCCATCAGTTATTTTCAGAAACGTAGAGAAAAAAAAAGAAAAATTAAGAAAAAACGGGAGTATTTACTTAAAACCAGTTTTTGAAAATTTTTTTTTTTTTTTTTCTTTTTTTTTTTCTTTATTAGTAGTACACAATCTGTACACAATCGGCACAATAAGAGTATGAGCTGAGACACAATAAAAAAACATGAAATTATGAGCTAAGAAGCCACCCACCGATGACACTTATGGGTTTTGAAAATTCAAAATTATTTTTGAACATTGGTGGAACTCAAATACGAATAACCGTGGGTATTTAAAAAAATTTCCAAACGTTTATATGACCATTTTTTATACATGATTAAAATGTAATAATATTTTAACTCTTTTTAAGCTATTTATTTTAGGCATAAGAAATATTAATTTTTTTAGTTTTTTTTTTCAATTATTGTCGATAAATAATTTTTTGCATGGTCAAAAACCTAGTAGATATTATAATTGTAATTACTAACTTGTTTAAAAATATTAAAGGTACATAGGCACAATTTTTTATTATAAGCATTTTAAGTTCAAATTTAGACTACATTTGTAAAAATCACGAACATTTTCAAATTATTCTGTAGTTAAAAAATTGTAAAATATTTAATTGTTTTAGCTGAGGATTGAACACTAAATTTACGACAAGGTTTCTCATAACTAGTAAATACTGTTATTGTAACCAAAGCATTTAAAAATATATAAACACAGTTATTTTTATAGATATTTGAAGCTAAAATTTAAATAAAATTAATTACCTATTTAAACAAAGAATAACAATTTCTGTTATTTCGTTGTTATTAAAAAAATATTATTCGTGGGTAATTGTAGCTATTAAAGTACATAATTATATTTTATACACATAATGACATTATCAAATGCTTGGGAAAAAAATTATTCAACCTACTGTATTACTAACAGCAAAATAAATTACTTTAATAGCAATAATATCATAAAATATAGTTATTATAGCAATATAGGCTGACAGGTTAGGTTTGAGAGGTTTACGCCAAAAATCGTTTTTCGTATACGATAGTTATGGTTTTGTATAATATCATTGTATTCAAATTTAATGCATCCATTACGCAGTGACCCACTTAACACATTATTTACAACAAAGGAGTACCCACTTGCTTACTTTAAAAAAAAATTATTATTCTTACTGTCTATTGTTATTAAAATGGTTAATTCTTTAATCTATACTTCCATACCTTTACAGCTTGCAACGTTTGATTAGTGAAACTCGTCATAGATTCGCTGTCTAATGTTGTGTTTAATGTATTGACATAATCTAATAAATTATTATTGCATTCTTTCATTAATGCTTTATGGAGTTCTTGAATATAGTTTTTAAAATTTAGTTGGTATCTTGAGTTTATGCTGCTCATTTTTGACAATTCTGGGTTTTGGTATTGTTCTTTTAATCCCAGAATTCGTTTAGGGCAGTCTTGTTTAACAATTGTTTTTGTATTGTTTGTGGTTGAACTTTGTTTTACTTCATTAATTAAGTCAGTATTCGAAATATAATTATAAATGTTTTCAATAATTTCAACAGAATCGACTTTATTAAGCGTTTTTAGTGAATAGGTTTTAGTTTTATCTTGTTGGTTTACTAATTGTTTATTATCATTCCGAGGCATCAACGTCTTTCTTTTGCTGGTATTTTTGTTAGAATTCATGATTTGTTTTTTTTCCTTTCGGGCTGTGTTGGTAAATAATTTGTGTTAATTTGTTGTAAATTTTGAAAATAATAAAAAATATTAAATATTTTCAGTTTTTAAATGTGTTAATCAAAATTCAATGTTGTTGTTTGTATCTATGGTATTACTGTTTATATTATATTTATGGTTGGATATTGTCCTAAAATTCACAAACACAAAGTGTGTATCTCATAACTCACACATGACACTATAGAAAGTTGTCAGTAGATAATCTATATTTAGACATTCTGGAATATTCTACGCTCGCCTAGGCCTGATCAATATTTTCGCGGAAGTAATGCGAAAGCAGTCCCCGCGGCACCGTCGGTTCAAACACGAAAAAAAAAAAGGCCTGATCAATATAAACGAACATTTTTTTAAACATCGCATTTTCTCGTGGTCCAAGACGAGCTGCAGGTTGGCTACTGTAGATGTAGACCAGGAGTTCTTAACCAGTGTTCTGCGGAACACAGGTGTTCCATAGACTTGGTATAAATGTTCCGCCAAAAAAAAATGTTTAATTTCATTTTGATTTTTATGGACTTCCAACACACAAAAGTATAAGACGTGTATACAAATATACTGTATTGTGTATAGAATCATTTTAGGTTAATATATTAAAAAACTAAAATATGTAGTACATTACTATTTTATTTTACGGCTGTGTTCCGCGAAAATCTTATAAAATGTTAAGTGTTCCGTCATTCAAAAAAGGTTAAGAACCACTGCTGTAGACTGTAGATAATGGTACCTATATCGTAAAGACGTATTAATAATAAATTGTACGACGCTAAGATGGACTCTTGAATACGACTGTATTATTTGAGATCCTCGTGCATCAACACTGAATTTTAATGCTAGCACCACGAATCTCGCGATTATCTTTAATAATGAAAAATCTTGAACACGTGCCACTATAAAAGCCAAGATTTATTATAGGACACATCAATATATCTAAGCATAGAAAGAGGTGTGTAGTAAGTTATATATGATAGAGAGTCTACAATAAATGTCCACAGTAATTACATATTTCTAGTATAATTATAGTGAAACTTCCGTATGACAAACTTTCAACTAACAAAATGTTTGACTAAATATTTATGAGAACCAAATGTATTGATTTTATTTTACGAAATTCTATACAAATTTTTTTGGCAATGTAACACATTGTATTATTTATACACACTCCTACCTCACATAAAAATTAAAATATCGTAAAAATCAAGGAAACAACACAGATAATGTTCTTATATTTAAATTTGCTAATAAGTCAATTCACTCTAATATTAAAGCAAACAACAAAAAATTGGAACTTTTGGGCGTAAATGTTGATAAATTATTACAATATTTATGTGTTAGAAAGACAGAAACAACACATGCGGACACATGCGACGTAGAATTTAAAAAAGTGCTCTACATAGACTCAGCTGGCAGGAAGTTGATGTTTATCTACCAACATTTTTTTATAAAAACTTAAACCAATTTCTATTGGTTGCGCTCTACCTTTCATTCATCTACATCTTTGAAAACTTCAAGTAGTAGAAATAAATAAACAAAATCATAATCAGGTACGTTACACTTCACAATTAAATGAAACTAATTTGGCTAATTACGTCAACAGTTTCATATCAGTTTCATATTTCAGCTATGCAAGTTTTAAATGTTTCGAGACAATTTTAATTTCGATTTCAATTGTTTTTTATCAAAAAATAAGTTTTTCATAAAACCTTTAATATTTTGTCGTGAACTTCTTCATAGGCTTCTTGTGTTTCTTGCAATTAGTGAATATACACTTAGTTCGTTATTTTTCGAAAATATATAGTCCAAATATGTTTGCAACGATTTTACCAAATCAGTTTTTTCTTTTAAAAACAATACAACTTCTTCACTGAGTTCCACAACCACAAGTATGTCATACTTTTCCACTTGTAGCTTGCAAAAGAAGTAATTAAGAGAACTGTGTTGGTATACACAATAAAAAAATATAAATATCTTAGACATATCACATATTTATTGTCAAGTGAAATATTATTAGACAAGATCGACTCAAATATTTATCATTGATTGCAGTTGAAAACAAGGGATCTTCAAAATCGGATTTAAGTGAAGTAATAGATCACTTTGCTAATGTTAAAGCTCGTAAAATATTATAAATATGATTCGATAGACTTTATTTTATTTTATTTTATTAGATAGAATTAATAAATTAATAATGATAAAATGTTAATATTTAAAATTTGTTTTAGTAATTAAATGGATTTCCTTTTTATTTTGAGTATCAATTAATTATCTGTTTATTATTTTCATTAATGTTTTTATAGAGGTATTTATATTTTAAACAACAATAATGTAATGTATATTGTGGTTTTTCCTATAGATATAATTGAGGGGCCTAATTTATTTACTGTCCCGGGGCCCTTTCCCGTCTTGTTACTCCACTGATTGTAAAGATACTGAAAAAACAATAATTTACTAATAATAACATAATATAACTAAATATGCTTATTAAATAAACCAAGAAGATAGAACATACACTGTTTCCGTTTATCTACTAAACATTTTGCTATGTTTTGATATGCGAGTAAACTTCCGGCTACAACTCATTTAGGCCCATTTATGAAAGAAATTTTAAAAAAATAGTGAAACGTAAAAATGATTTTTTTTTAACAAGCTTTGAAGTTCATCCAGTCACCAAAAAAAACTAAAATATCATTTTTTACGAAATTTAATTTGTTTAACAAAGAATAACAAATTTATTTACGGTGGATTATATTTAATCAAAAATTTTAATACTGCAAGAAAAAAACATCAAATAAATATATTTTTATGGTTCCACCAAATGATTCTGCGTAAAATGATGAATACAATTAAGGTAAAACATGAAAATCGGATCTGTTAATTTAAAAGGTAAAAATATTTATATTTAACAAATTAATGAAGGTCGGTATTTGAAAGTATCAATAAGTACTTTTTCAAAGCATTTGTATTTTTACTCGAATATTCTTTTCAGAGTTTTAAAATACTTGCGTATTTTAAATTATTTTCAAAATAAGTTTCTGTATCTGTATTTGAATACTTTTAAAAAGTATCATTTACATGACTAGATTAATATAATAGTTGGTAGTTGATATAATTGGTTTAGTATAAGTTTGTTTTTGTAGAGAACACAGGATTGAACAAATAACTATATTGTTTAAAAATGTCATTAGAATTGCCTATATTAAATCCCTTATTCTTAATCACTGATAACGAAAGACTATTATATAGAGAGGGCTGTAATAACGCAAAAATAAAAAGAATAAAATAAATTAAAAGAATAAAATAAATTATAGAAAATCACCGTAAATGTTAGTACGACGCCTGCGGACACTAATATTCAAGATGATCTAAATGTACGTTACTACCTTCCTCCTGATCGTCGGAGGGTTCTCGAGTTCGTGTTTTCGAGAATTTGATCAAATACACTTCTATGATGTAGATGTAGATGCATGCACATATAATTTAATATAAGGCAGGCAACAATACTATATTTTATATTTTAATATGTATTGTGTCTTACCTGACTCGCAGCTGTC